>NW_022631055.1:8499063-9002961 GCF_010015895.1 Lontra canadensis
AAAATCCAGTTATATTTTTGAAGGGTAATCAGTGCAGAATCAAGAAGATTACCTAATTAGATAAATATTAGGGAAATATAGTTGTCTCCCAAACAAAAAAAATTATCTTTTATTTAAAAAATTTTCTGTATTGCTCCCTTTTTATCAGTGTAATATAAAAACATACAAAAAATAGAATTGTGCAAATAATAAAAAGCAAAGGCGTGCCTGGGTAGCTCAGTAATCGAGTGTGTCTGCCTTTGGCTCAGGTCATGATGCCAGGGTCCTGGGATTGAGCCCCACATTAGGCTCCCTGCTCAGCAGGGAGCCTGCTTTTCCTTCTCCCACTCCTACTGCTCGTGTTCCCTCTCTCACTGTGTCTCTCTCTGTCAAATAAATAAATAAAATCTTAAAAAAACAAAAACAAAAACAGAAATAGCCTTACTCCACTCTTCCTCACACAACTTTAAGGCAACAAAATTCTTTTTATTAATGTTTATTTCCTTCCATAATGTGGATATACCATTATTTAATACATTTCTTAATGGATTTTTGGATCATTGACATCCTTCTCTATGCCTGAATATTATTGTGGAAATTTTCAAAAAAATAGGAAGGTTGAAAACTTTTATAGTGAGCACCCACATTACCACCACCTAGATTCTACCCCTTAATGTATTACTATACTTGCTTTATTACAGATTTACTCAACTATCCATCTTCTACTCATCCATCAATCCATCTCTTTTTTTATGCATTTCAGACTAATTTAGAGAGATTATTTTTACTTCCTTCCAGATGCTTTAGTCAGTATAAGATTAACAGGAGTTCAGTATTTGTTGATGATGATTTTTTTTTTTTTTTTTTTTTTTTAGAAGCGAGAGAGAAAGAAGGGGAGAGAGGGAATCTTAACCAGGCTTCATGCCCAGCGAGGAGCCCGATGCAGGGCTTGATTTCACAACTCTAAGATCATGACCTGAGCTGAAATCAAGAGTTGGATGCTGAACTGACTGAGCCAAACCCAGGAGAGGAATTTTTGAGTCAAAGCAATGACTTTTAATTATTTCCTTTGTAGTCCTTATGGTAAACTTCTTAATGCTAAGTAATATAAGTAATAAGTAATTTTCCCATTATGTATCACTTTTATATTACAATTTTTCCCAGACCTCAGTAATCAGTATTAATTCATAAATACTGGCTAAAGACTATCTCTTATCAAATAATCCAAATGTGGTCTTATTTTTTTGTTATAGTTAGATATAGTTAATTATACAGTTGGGTGTTTTTAGCAATTTAATAATCACACAGGCTCACTCTGACACCAAAATAAAACCTAGGGTTCTAACAATAAATAAGATACAGTTACATGTATTGTTCCTTTTCTTTCACCATTGTACCTTAATATATTCTGAGGTTATTTTATGAGCCTTTTATTTTTAACATTGATATATCTTATTAATGAATTAAATCTTTGTCATTCATGTAGTGTTTCTATCTTTAATAATGTGTTTTTATCTTAAGGCCCTCTATTTCATTTTATTTGATACAATGTTGCCACACCAGTCTTACTTAGCTAGTATTTGCCATGAATGTCTAACTTCAATTATTGTATATCCTTATATTTTAGATATCTCTTATATTCCCACCAAAAACAGTGTAAGAGGGTTCCTCTTTCTCCACATCCTCTCCAACACATGTTGTTTACTCTCTTGTTAATTTTGGCCATTCTAACTGGCATAAGGTGGTATCTCAATGTGGTTTTGATTTGGATCTCTCTGATGGCCAGAGATGATGAACATTTTTTCATGTGTCTGTTAGCCATTTGTATGTCTTCATTGGAGAAGTGTCTGTCCATGTCTTCTGCCCATTTTTTCACATGATTATCTGTTTTGTGTGTGTTGAGTTTGAGGAGTTCTTTATAGATCCTGGATATCAGCCCTTTGTCTGTATTGTCATTTGCAAATATCTTCTCCCATTCCATGGGTTGTCTCTTTGTTTTGTTGACTGTTTCCTTTGCTGTGCAGAACTTTTGATCTTGATGTAGATATCTCTTATAAACAGATTATACCTAGATTTTTTAAGTCTAATTTGTCAACAAACTCAATGAATAGTGAATTTATTCTATTTACATTTAGTATAATTAATCATGAAATTGGATCTACTTTTACCATCTTAATGTATTATTTTGATTTGCCTACTTAACTTACATTTGGGTTTTTTTTAAGCTTTTATTTATTTATTTGGGAGAGTACAAGCTGGGGGAGAGGCAGAGGGAAAGGGAGAAGCAGACTCCCCAGTGAGCAGGGAGCCCAATGTGGGGCTCAATCCAGGACCCTGAGATCATGGCCTGAGCTGAAGACAAACACTTAACTGACTGAGCCACCCATGCACCCTACATTTCTTTTTAATTCTTTCTTATAATTTAAATTTTTTTCAAAAATTGATATTTAGATCTCTCCCTAAATAACACAAGAAACTAGCAGGCTCTCACATTCATAGGTCTCTCCCTATTACAATCGTATCAGGTTGGTATTTTCTAGATTTTCCATTTTGAGTTATTATGGATTTATTTTTACTCCTTTGTTTTTTGTTTTTTAAGACAAGAACTGTTAACCTAAATAATGAAGTAAACTGGGGCAAGTTTAAATTAGCAGAAACCAAGTTTATTCAGGAATGGTAGAGAAATTACAACTCGGAAAACGTGGTATAGCAAGCTACAAGGCAAGTCCGTTAAGGGTTTGATTTTGTTTGCAGGTTGTTTTGATGGGCAAAAAGTGCAGAGGGGAAAGCCCACAATAGTCCAAGCAGTGAGTTCATTGGCCTGGGGATGGGGAGAGATTCTTGGTGGATACAATATCATTGATGAGGAGATAGTCTCCATCTTCTATAAATCAGGCATTTATAGGAAATCAGTCCCTCAGTTCTTAAGTTCCATTATTTTGAAGGTGCACATGTGAGATCCTCTATTTCATATCCTCTGGTTCCACTACTAAAGTATTTCATTATCTTTCCTTCACTTGTTTTTTAATTAATATTTTATTTATTTAAAATAATATATTTTATTTATTTATTTTTCCTTCATTTATTTTGTGGTCTTTCATGGATATACTACCCTTCTTCTTTTTAAGTATGTCATCCAAAGCTCTCCAATGTAGGTTTTTAGTGCAGCATCTCTTTAGAGGCCATATCTGCATGAGGATATATTTTTTTATCATGCTTTTCTATTTGGCTAGGTATAAAGTTATATGTCCTAAATTATTTTCTATCACTACTCTTTACTATTATCCATTATTAATATTCTTGAATTATCCTATAGTGTATCTACATGTGAATTTGTTATTTTCCTTCCTCTTTGCACTCTCTGAACCCTTTCAATCTGGGGCTTACCACCTTTCTAAAATTCTAGGTAACTAATATCCAGTATTTCTTCAAATAAGTCCTCTTTTCATTTTAATTTTTTTCTCTTTCTGGGACATCTGCTATATAGATTAATATCTGAATAATACTTCTGTTTCTAGCCATCATACCCTTCACTTTTCCCTAAATTTAAAATTAGGCCAATTTAAAATTATTTGTTGATCTCTGCTAATATTTTTGCTTTTGATGGAATCTATATGTTATTTTCCTTTTGAAACGCTTCCTCAAAGTTCTAATAATCCTAGCTTGTGAATCCATTTGCCCCAGGGTATTTTCTCTGCAGGCAGCTTCAGAATCAGAGACCTAACAGAGTTGGCCCCCATGGGTGCTGAGGTTTGGGAAAGGATGGGGTGGGAGCAGGCCCCAGGGGAGAGAGTCTTGGGTACCAGCCAATCATTTGTTCTAGGGGAAGGTTAGTTGGTCCCTACCTGCTTCTATTCCTCCAAAGCCCAGGGATTCTGTCTGGCTTAATTTGACACTGGGGAACAACTGAACCAGGCTGCAGGTGTTAGCAGGCCCTGTTTTTCCCAAGGTAACACAGAATGGTCTGGAAGCAAGATTCAAACTTGAACAGTTCCCTCCTATTTTACTCTCCAATCAGCCTGGCTGCCTGCAGTACAGACCTCATCTGAACACATAACATTTAAAAAACAGTCCCACTCCACCTTGGGGGATTGAACTTGACCCTGGAGGGGGATGCACCAGCCTTTCTGTTATATTTTTTGTAGCCCTACCCTTTAAAAAAATCAAATACACATATGTGTTTTTTTTATTTTACATTTTATAAGAGTGAATTCTATAGTTTATAATTTATAACTCAATATATTTTTAAAAGATTTTATTTATTCATTTGAGACAGAGAGATAGAGAGAGGCGGGGGAGAGGCAGAGGGAGAGGGAGAAACAGACTCCTTGCTAAGCCAGGATCCCTACCTGGGGCTTGATCCCAGGACCTTGAGATTATGACCTGAGCTGAAAGCAGACATTTAACCATCTGAGCCACCCAAGTGTCCCTACCTGCGTGGTTAAAAAAAAGAGAGATTAGAGTTTATAGTAAAAAGCATGGGCTTCCTGCTCTATCCCACCTCCTTCCTAGTCACACTCCCTGGGAGCAAACACTTTAATCCTTTATTTTTTATATCTTTCCTGATGGATACCTGTAAGGGAAGAACTCTTTCTTTTTCTCTCCTACTAAGGAAAACCTGAATTCTTCCCTATTGTGTTTCCCCTCTGGAAGTCACTTACTACTCACACAGAACACATTACTTCTGGTGTGTAGCTGCACCCCAGCAGACTTGAAGCCTGCTTCCCCTTCTCTCTGCCTGCCTCTCTGCCTACTTGTGATCTCTCTCTCTCTGTCAAATAAATAAATAAAATCTTGAAAAAAGAAAAGAAATTGGGGAAGACACAAAGAAATGGAAAAATCTTCCATGCTCATGGATTGGAAGAACAAATATTGTGAAAATGTCTATGCTACCTAGAGCAATCTATACATTTAATGCAATCCCTATCAAAATACCATCAACGTTTTTCAGAGAAAAGGAACAAATAATCCTAAAGTTTATATGGAACCAGAAGAGACCCTGAGTACCCAGAGGAATGTTGAAAAGGAAAACCAAAGCTGGTGGCATCACAATTCCAGACTTCAAGCTCTATTACAAAGTGTTAGGGCCAATTTAATGTTAAAACCTGTTTAACTATTAGGGCCTGCTTAGCCAGAGTGACTCCATATTGCCTGGGTAGCCATATTGTTGTTTACAACCACGGACTTCATTCCAGGAATAAATGCCCCAGTAGTTCCTGGTATCGGTTCCAGGTATCGATTCTGGGAGTAAACACCTTAACAATAGAAGCCACGTACCTTGGGTCTGCAGTTATGCCCTATAAAACCAGCCTGTGATATCGGGAGGGGGTTGCTCTCTTCGGAGGCAGCCCTGCCGGTCAGTCTGACTTCTAATGCTTCACATAGACTAAAGCTTTGCATAACTTTCACTTTGTCTCAGTCTCATTCCTTTGATAACGGACCCCAACACAAAGCTGTCATCATCAAGACAGTATGGTACTGGCACAAAAACAGACACATAAATCAATGGAACAGAATAGAGAGCCTAGAAATGGACTCTCAATACTATGGTCAATTAATCTTAGACAAAGCAGAGAAGAATGTCCAAAGGAAAAAAAGTCAGTCTCTTCAACAAATGGTGTTGGGAAAATTGGACAGTCATATGCAGAAGAATGAAACTGGACCATTTCCTTGCAACACAAACAAAAATAGACTCCAAATGGATAAAAGACCTGAATTTGAGAGAGGAATCCATCAAAATCCTAGAGGAGAACACAGGCAGCAACCTCTTCAACCTCAGCCACAGCAACTTCTTCCTAGAAACATCACCAAAGGCAAGGGATGCAAGGGTAAAAATGAGCTATTGGGACTTCATCAAGATAAAAAGCCTTTGTACAGCAAAGGAAAGAGTCAATAAAACCAGAAGACAACTGAAAGAGTGGGAGAAGATATTTACAAATGACATAACAGATAAAGGGCTAGTATCCAAAATTTATAAAGAACTTATCAGACTCAACACCCAAAGAACAAATAATCCAGTCAAGAAATGAACAGAAGACGTGAACAGACATTTCAGCAAAGAAGACATCCAAATGGCCAGCAGACACATGAAAAAGTGCTCAACATCACAGAGCATCAGGGAAATACAAATCAAAACCACAGTTAGATACCACCTCACACCCAGAATGGCTAGAGTTAACATGTCAGGAAACGACAGGTGTTGGCGAGGATGAAGAGAAATGGGAATGCTCCTACACTGTTGGTGGGAATGCAAGCTTGTATAGCCACTCTGGAAAACAGTACAGAAGGTCCTCAAAAAGTTGAAAATAGAGCTATCCTAAGACCCAGGAATTGCACTACTGGGTATGTACCTCCCAAAGTTATAAATGTAGTGATCCAAAGGGGCACCTGCACCCTGATGTTTATAGCAGCAATGTCCACAATTGCCAAACTATAGAAAGAACCTAGATGTCAATCAACAGATAAATGGATAAAGATGTAGTATATATACACAATGGAATATTATGCAACCATCAAAAACCCCCCAAATCTTGCCATTTGCAATGAGTGGATGGAACTAGAGGATGTTATGCTAAGTGAAATAAGTCAATCAGAAAAAGACAATTATCACATATCTCACTGATATGAGCAATTTGAGAAACAAGACAGAAGATAATAGGGGAAGGGAGGGAAAAATGAAACAAGATGAAACCAGAGAGGGAGACAAACCATAAGAGATTCTTAAACTTAGGAAACAAACTGAGGGTTGCTGGAGGGAGGGATGGGAGTGATGGAGTGGCTGGGTGATGGACATTGGGGAGCATATGTGCTATGGTGAGTGCTGTGAATTGTGTAAGACTGATGAATCACAAACCTGTACTCCTGAAACAAATAATACATTATATGTTTATTAAAAAGAAGAAGAAGAAGAAAAGATTTTTAAAAAGGAATTGATAAGATGTTGGTTGAAAAAGAAAGAAGAAAATTTTAAAGAAAATAGAAAAGGAAAAAAATTTAAAAAATTAAAGAATTAACTTTGAAGGACTAAAGAATCATTGGAAAAAAACTATGAATTCTATGTACTGTATTCCTCTAGTGCTGGCATTTTGCAGTTCTCATTGATCAGTAAACTTGGTCTTGGCTGGATGTTCTTGATGATCTGGGAGAGGGGCCTGTTGCAGTGATTCTCAAATGTCTTTGCCCAAGATGGAATTGCACTGCCCTTGCCAGGGGCCAGGCTAAGTATTCTGCTCAGGTTTGTTCCCAGTAGCTTTTGTTCCCTGAAATCTTTCCATACCACTTTGAAGGAGGAAAATGAAAATGGCAACCTCCCAATCTCTGGCCCCAGAGGAGCTGAGCGCTTGGGGCCCCACTCCTCAGTGTGCCCTCAGAGAAAAGCAGTCAATCACTCCTGTTGCCCTGGTCTCCAGCCTCGCTCTGTGCTCACTGGGCCTGTGACCAAGCATTTCTATCTCTGGCACATGGCCCCGTAGTCTCCAAACCCAGAAGATTCCTGTGGTAACCTCCCATGCTGCTCCTCCCAGGGGAGGAAAGGGAGTCTCCTCAGATCTCCCTGCTTGAAGAGCAGTGGCCCAACTCTGCCTCAAATCATGGTTTAAGGTAACCCGGAGCTAAGAGCCCACTCCTTGGCTCCATCTCTGCAGCTGGCTTCCCTGCTCTGATACTCAGGAGCTCTGTCGCATTCAGGCAACCCCAATCTTTCTGTGACCCTTAGGGTCTGGAGACCACACTGTCCCAGTGAGGGTTCCACCTCCCACCCCACCCCCCTTAGCCACTGGAGTGATGTCCCTCAGTGGAGCAGACTTCTAAAAGCTCCAATTTTGTGCTCCACTGCTTTGTCACTTACTGGTAGCCGGCTGACAGAAGCTCCTGCCCCCTGCAGTTTATCTTCCATATATCACCTCGGATTCACATCTCCTCAGGTCTTACCTTCCAGAAAGTGGTCGCTTTTCTGTTCATAGAATTGCTGCTATTCTTTTCTTCACTCTCCTGTTGAGTTTGTAGGTATTCAGAATGGTTTGATAACTATCTAGCTGAATTCCTGGAACCAGAAAGAATTTAGGTCTCCTACTCCTCTGCAATCTTGTTCAGCTCCCTCAGTCTTACCTTTTTAATAGCAGTTTTATTGAGATATAATTCACATATCATACAATTTACTCTTTTAAAGTATAGAATTAGTGATTTTTACATATTCATGCTGTTGTGTGACCATCACCATGAATTTCAGAACATCTTCATCATCCCCAAAATAAACCATATATTTATAAATCAGTCACTCCCCATTCCCCCCAAATACCCCATCCCCCAGCTGCCACTAATCTACTTTTTTTCTATGGATTTGTCTAATGAACATTTCACATAAAAGAAATAAAATAATATGTGTTTTTTTTGGTGTGCTTGGGTGGCTCAGTTCGTTGGGCATCTGACTCTTGGATTTTGGCTTGGGTCATGGTGTCAGGTCATGAGATTGAGCCCTGCATTGGGGTCCCTGCTCAGCCTGGAGTCTGCTTAAGATTCTCTCACATCTCCCTGCTCTGAACTGCCCGCCCCCCAGCTTGTGAACACATTCTTTTGTCTCTCTCTAAAATAAATGAGTAAAAACAAAATCTTAAAAAAATAATATGTGGTTTCAGTGTCTGGATTTTTTCACCCTGCATAATGTTTTTTGGTGCATTCCTGTTATACTATGTATCAGCAATTAAGTTCTTTTTATAGATGGGTAATAGTCCATTGTATAGATATATGCATTTGATATATTCATTAGTTGATACACATTTTGATAGATTCCTACTTTTGGCTACTGTGAATAATAGTGTTATGAAAATTTGTTCACAGGTTTTTTTGTGTGGATGTATATGTTTTCAGTTCTCCTTGTTATAAACCTGGGAGAGGAGGTCCTGGGTCATGTGGTTACTCTATGGATAACTTTTGGAGGCAATGCCAAACTGTTTTCCAAAAGGGTTGTACCATTTTATAATCCTACCAGCAATGAATGAGAGTTCCTATCCCCACATCCCTGTCAGTCATGATTGTCCATCTTGTGATTTTAGCCATCTAAGGAGGGTTAAGTGGGAGCTCATTGTGGTCTTGATTTGATTTTCCTAATGACTAATAATGTTGAACATCCTTTTATTGGCCTTTTGTATATCTTCTTTGGATATGTCTATTCAAACACCTTGCTTATTTCAATTGACTTTCTTGTCTCAATTTCGGTTGTAAGTATTCTTTACATATTCTAGATATAAACCTCTGATCAGGTTTATGATTTGTAAGTATTTTCTCCCATTCTGTCTGTTGTCTTTTCATTTTTTTGACAGCATGGAGATGACCCAACTTGGACCATGAGGAAAAGGAAAACACTTAGGGGTGGTGGAGCAGTAACATAGAAGAAGGATGATTCATGAGAGAGAAGTAAATTTTTACTTTGTTGAATCACTGATAATAATTGTGTCATATATCCAATAGTGCATTTTCCCTTTTCGAATGCCGTCATATCTATTACTGGACTGTGTTTCCATAGAAGCTCTGTGAGATAGGTAGAATCATGTTATTCCCATCTTACAAGACAGAAACCTGAGACTCAGAAAACTCAGTGACTGACATGGTGTCACACAGCTTGTGGGTGCAAAGTGTCAATGAATTCTTAGTACCAAGGTTCCCTGCCTCCTACCAGCCCTGAGATCTTAGCTGGGGAGTAGAGAAAGGTGTATTTTGTCTTAAGGGAAGAAGGCAGATGGTCACAACACAGCTTTGATCAGAAGTCTAGACTCTGCTTCTATTTATTGTGTATACTTTTATGGTAACTTAAACTTTCTGAGCCATAGTTTTCTTACTTGAAAATTAAATAGTTGGACAGGTTGATACTCTGAACTTCCTACCAGGTGTAAATTTCATTTAATATAATTATACTGCTGCTAGGTAATTGTTCTGACTACCTGTTATGCTAAATATTTGCTCATATGGCATAACCACCCTTACTAAAAATCTATATTGGGAAATTCTTTTGGATGCCAGTTTAACAAAGGCAGCTGCCCTTAAGTAACAACAGAAATATAGGATGCCTAGGTGGCTCAGTCGGTTAAGTGTCTGACTCTTCATTTTGGCTCAGGTCATGATCTCAAGGTTGTGAGATGGAGCTCCATGTTGGGCTCTGTGCTCAGTGAGGAGTCTATTTAAGATTCTCTCTCCCTATGCCCCTCCCCCCAACTCTCTCTGTCTTTCTAAAATAAATATATACATCTTAAAAAAGAGAGAGAGAAAGAGAGATGTGTCTTCACAAAAGACCTTTGGGAAGTCACTCCATGTCTCTGCTTGAATTTCCTCATCTGTGGAATGAGAATTAAAGGACATAATGTGTGTAAAATGCTGACACAGCCCCTGACATGGGTAGGGACTCAATCAATGACAAAAATAACTATTATTATACAAGATAGATGTGCAATCCATTAACCCCCTGGTAACAAGGGGTCAAGATTGCATGTGATGGAGTTCACATGTACTCACAGAGAAGCTTGTCTGAGGAAGCCATAGCAGGACTCTTGGGAGAAATAGGATATTCTTAGGCTCTCATTTGAATGAAATCTTTATGAAAGCCCAAGGCTGCACTGATCAATTATGACACTGGGACCCCAGACAGCCTCTCTTCTTGGGTTGAATGCTGTCACACAAATAACATTACCTGGCAGAAAATTAAAGAGGGGCTTGAGATGGCATTGTTTATGGATTAAGAGTTTAGGGAGGGGAAATCAACTTAGAAAAATAAAGATAATTGTTCTTGCTAGCACTGGTATGATTCCATTTCCATGTTCTCAGAGATTAAAAAAAGAACCTAAAGTTGTATATAGTAAAGAACAAAATGCCTGCCCTGCCCTTGGGAAGCCTGTTTTCAGGGAGATCTCTCAGCTCCCAGTCCAACGTTAGCATTCAGAGCTGCAGCTGTGGTTTTAATTTCCTGGGGAACAGGGTGTGTCATTTGTCAGTCCTGAAGGGAAGCCCTCTCTTTGCTTCTTAGATGAAAGACTGTCTCTACCGTACCCCATATAACTTCATCTTTTGTTCTTTCATCTGCCTGAGACCACAGATATCCAGGTCTCTGGAATTATGCAATTGAATCTTCTTCAAAAAAAACAGTGTTTATATGGTCTCAGAGTCTGCTGCTGCCTTATTTGATGAAGCTGCACTGGGACACCTTATTTGAAACATCCCAGGATAGGAAACTGGTTATAAATTCCCTTATAGGTTAAGGTAGCAACACTGGTTATAGCATGGTGGGGAAACAGGACTCTCAGAGTTGCTTCTATAATATGACCTTCAAAACTCAGCAGAGTGAAAATACAATGATGAAACATTTAAACATTTAAACTAAAACATTTTTAAAAGGCCTTTGTTACTCTGATATTCTCCTTGACTTCTGTGGGAAATAGTTTGCAGAACCTGACTGGGGTCCCAGACCAAAAAAAAAAAAAAAAGGTATTCCTAAGCAAACTGGGAAGTTATCCTCAAGCATTTCTTCCCTGTGGGGGACTTGCTGCCATGCTGCCTTCACCCAAGGACCAATTAGCCTCCTAATGATTTCTCACATGAATATCTACCTTGTTCCATCAAAATGCACCTCTCCTGTTGTCTCTCTTCTCTATATCTTGCTCTCTGCTTTCTAACTAAAAGATAGTAGGAAAGATAGTGAGAGAAAGAGAAAGAGAGAAAGAGGGAGAGAGAGAAGGGGAGAGAAAGAGGAAGATTTAAACCCACAAATGTGCTAATATAAGTTACAACTTTCTCATCTATAAAGCAAAAATAACACTAGAAATAGTCAAACTGAATTAAAATGTATTTAGGACTGGGGTACCTGGATGGCTCAGCCGGTTAAGTGTCTGACTCTTAATTTGGGCTCAGGTGATGATCTCAGGGTCCTGGAATTAAGCCCTGTGTTGGGCTCTCTGCTCAGCAGGGAGTCGGCTGGAAATTCTTTCCCTCTCCTTCTACTCCTCCCCTGCACCCCCACTCATGCTCACTTTCTGTCTCAAATAAATAAATAAATCTTTTAAAAAAATTTATATATATATATATATATATATATATATATATATATATATATCTCTGCCTGCAGTTGAGGAAAATGCTCAGGTTACTTCAGATGATGGTTCTCTGTTGTCAAGATTCATAGGGAAGTAAGTGAGAAAGCAGAGGAAGCTGGTTCAGCAGAGGATGAATAGGTGGCATGGTGAACTAGAATGTTCTCCAGAAGACTACAGCCCCCTAGTGGCCCAGTAGCAGCTCTTGGTGGTCTGTTCTTGGGATTCCTTTCATCTTTGTATCAAAAGCTACTACTTCTGACAGCCAAAATGATTTTTCATACTAATCTCTGGTCTCCTGTCTGCTCACTCAAGTCTTTTCCTGCCTCGTGGCTTCTGCTTCCTGCCTTCTTTCTGTGGATTTTTCTGCTTCTTGCTACTCTACTCTCTGCACTTTACAACAAAACTCTCTAATCAGGAAAACCAAACCAAAACCAAAACCTCTCCAATCAGAGCTTCATTGATTGTTCTCAAGTATAATTACCCATAGATTTTTCCAAACTTACTTTTTCTCCTGGCTCATCTTAGAGATTTATCCGAAGTAGAATGACACCTTTACATGTTTATCAGACTTGTTTTTCCCCATGTGCTTTCTCACTTCACTCCTAGGGCCTGTGATATGCCAAACACTATGCCAAGTACTGGGGATAGCAAGATGACAGAACATGAATCAACAGACTATGAGAGAGACAACCCAGAAGGACACTTCCTCCCTGAATAACAGCAGCCCACTGGCCTGATCTAGTCATAGAAAGTCCAGCACAACTGAGCAGCATAGGAGAAGCAATAATGGTACTAATGTTAAAGAGTTACCATTTGTTAGCCGGAAAGAATGTCCAATGGAAAAAAGACAGCCTCTTCAATAAATGGTGTTGGGAAAATTGGACAGCCACATGCAGAAGAATGAAACTGGACCATTTCCTTACACCACACATGAAAATAGACTCAAAATGGATGAAGGACCTTAATGTGAGAAAGGAATCCATCAAAATCCTTGAGAACACAGGCAGCAACCTCTTTGACCTCAGCCGCAACGTCTTCCTAAGAACATCGCCAAAGGCAAGGGAAGCGAGGGCAAAAATGAACTATTGGGACTTCATCAAGATCAAAATCTTTTACACAGCAAAGGAAATGGTTAACAAAACCAAAGACAACTGAAAGAATGGGAGAAGATATTTGCAAACGACATATCAGATAAAGGGCTAGTGTCCAAAATCTATAAAGAACTTAGCAAACTTGTAAGGTTTTATAGGCGAGATAAACATGACACCAGGCAAGGTGGGCGCAAGGCAAGATTTATGAAAGGCACTCTCCGGTGAAGTTTTGGGGCTCAGGAGAAGGGGAGCCAGGAAAGTTGCGCCGGGAGGAGGTGGGCACACTCGGGCGAGGTTCTGGGACTCTGGAAAGCAGAGTGGGGGAAGTCGCACTGGGAGGGAGTTGGCGGGGGTCTTTTATCTGTTTCCTGCTGGTATCTGGTTACCTATGGAGACGTGACCTGGGCATACATCCTCTTGGCGGGAGAGTCAAGGGTGAAGGAAAGGGGGGTGCGGAGGCTGGAAGACGGCAGGACCCGGCGGTCATTTCTATTGTTCCTCCTGTACTCCCAGAGCCCACCGACCCAACATTCCGACTTTTTGGTGTAATAGGGGCGGCGACTCAGATCTGGCTACTTCCTGCTGGCAAAGGGGCTTCGTCATAGGGTCCTTCAGATGTGGGTAGGCGGGTATAGGGATGCAGGAGGAGTTGGTTGATAGTGACCCTGGAAACCTCACAGATGCATTCCTGAATGAGGCGAAGAACACAGGGGGCGATTAGTGCTAATAGGCATCGGAGAATAAAGGGACTTAGGATTGGAAGGAGCCAGGTCGTTAAAGGGGAGAGCCACCATTGAGAGCGGTTTATTCCAGGGTGATGCCGGCCACCAAGGGAGTAGCGGATTTTTGCCAGGGCACCGATATTGGTTTTGACTATCCCAGATTCATTGATATAATAGCAGCATTCTTCATTGAGGAATAAACAGGTTTCTCCCTTGTCTGCGGTGAGAAGGTCCAGGGCTCGCCAGTTCTGTAGGGCTACCTGGGCCACTGAGGTAATCTGCCATTGTAGGGATGCCAAAGACTCGGCTGAGGCCTCCACAGCTGTTCGGAGCTGTTCGGATAAATCTCGGGCAGCATCTGTGGAGTGAGCTAGGGCCCCGGTGCCCAGCTCGGTGGCTACTAGGGAAAACGCCAAGGAGACCCCAATAACCAGGGGAAGAAACACAGCCCTTTTCTGTCGCTGGAGGGGACAGCCATTTCTGCTAGGGCTGGCACCCTCCGGGCTGGCAATCTGTGGTGACCAGCTGACTAGACTGTGTGGTGTCTCCATGGGTCCAAGTCTCCACTAGGAAGAAGCGCCACCTGTCACTGGAGGGGCAGCTATTGGCGGGGGGGAGGGCAGAAGGAGGAAGGTGAGGAGAAGTGGTATGGGAAATCTATAACCTCGTAGGCCCCAGGGTTTGGGAAGTCCAGCCATCCTGTGGTGGAGCTGGTTTTAGATTGGAGAGGTGTACCCACCAGAGGTGTCCTAGGAGTTTTGCCGCTGTGGGAGTTGTGAGAATAACAGTATGGGGGCCAGTCCACCTGGGCTGTAAGGATGTTGGGTGAAGTTCTCATAGGAGAACTTGGTCCCCAGGATTTAGGGCCTGGGGGAAGTCTCCACCCAGGCTGTTGGGGGCGGGGATGGTTGCATCTGCATGAGCCCTTAGGAGGGCTCATAAGAGGGTCAGATAGGGCAGATAAGACAGGAGGGGTGGAGGAGAGGCAGGCAGGTTGTGATTGAGTAGGAAGGGCCTGCCATACAGGAGCTCAAAGGGGCTGAGTCCTGACAGCCTCCAGGAGAGGCCCTAAGGCGGTGAGTGCTAGTGGGAGAAGGGTTGGCCAAGAGAGGTGGGTTTCAAGAGTGCGTTTGGTGAGTTGTTCCTTGAGGAGGCCATTAGCCCTCTCGACCTTATCCGAGGATTGGGGGTGATAGGGGATATGGAGTTTCCAGGTGATGTTGAGGCTCTCGGAGATCTGTTGTGTGATGCTGGAGATGAAGGCTGGTCTGTTGTCCGATTGTAGGGTTCAAGGGAGTCCAAACCTTGGAATGATGTGTTCAATGAGAACCGCAGCGACCACGTCTGCTGTTTCCCTAGCGGTGGGGAATGCCTTGATCCAGCCTGTGAAGGTGTCCACAAGAGTTAGTAGGTATCTAAAGGTTTTGTGTCGAGGCATGTGAGTGAAGCCAAGTTGTCAGTCCTCGCCTGGCTGATGCCCGCAGAGCTGGTGAGTGGGTCCTGGTCTGCGGAGGCCGCCCTGGGTATTGACCACAGAACAGGTTCTGCAGGCCTGATGTACCTCCTTAATGGTCTTTTGGAGGAGGGGGTGGTGAAAGAGAGGTTGGAGAAATTGGTATAGGGCCATTGGACTGATGTGGAGAGCCTGGTGGATGTCAGTAATGAGGGTGTGGATAGGCTGTTCCAGAGGGCAATTTTGTCCTGGACATAATACCATCCCTTGTCACCCAACCTGCCACCTAATGTTTTGAGGGCCCGAGTCTCCTCATCGGTGTACGAGGGACTGTGAAGAGTGTTGAGAAACAGGAGAGGGGCTGGAGAGGAGTTTAAGGCCATCTGTCGGGCAATAGAGTCGGCCTTGTTGTTCCCCAAAGAGATGGGGTCCTTGGAGGCCTGATGGCCATGGCAGTGGACAATAGCCTCCTCGGTAGGGTAATTGAGAGCCTCGAGGAGTTTGGCAATAAGAGGACCGTTGACTATGGAGGTTCCCTTGGTCGTGAGAAATTCCTTCTCTCACCAGAGGACAGAGTGAGTGGAGTAATAAGGAAAGCATACTTGGAGTCAGTATAAATAGTGACCCGTTGTCCCTCAGATAAGTGAAGGGCCCTGGTGAGAGCCACGAGTTCTGCCTTTTGAGAAGTAGTCCCAATGGGAAGGGGGGCCGCTTCTATGACTGCGTCCAGGGTGACCACTGCATAGGCTGTGTGTCGCCGTCCATCTGGAGATATGAGGGAGCTCCCATCCGTGAACAGAGTGCGATCCGGGTCAGGCAGCAGTCGGTCCGAAAGTCCTAGATTGGGGGAGAGAATTCTTCCAGGAGTTGAGAGCAGGAATGGGAAGGAGTGGGGGTAGACAAAGGTGTCAGCAAGAGAGTGGTGGGATTTAGGTGAGGGGAGACAGAGAGTGTGACCTGGGGGTATTCTATGAACAGCAGGTGGTAGAGTTAGAGATGGGAAGGAGTGAGTTGTGCCAAGTATTTGTGGCTGACTAAGTCCATTAGTCGATGGGGGGAGAAGACCATGATGGGCTGTCCTAAGGTAAGTCTGAGGGGCTCTTTTGTCAGAGAAGCAACTGCCACTAGGGCCCTGAGGCAGGGCTGCCATCCCTGGGTGGTGACACTAGTTGCTGGGAGAGTTAATGGGGATAAGGAGACCCTGCTGCAGGAGGCAGTCGATGATGGGCTTAAGTCCTTGCTGGTGGGTTGCAACTATAGATCTGGAAATGTCCAATACCTGCGGGTCTATGGAGGGGAGACAGTCTGGGATAGAGGACGAGTCAGAGGGGAGTAGAGGGAGGATGAGGTGAGCAGAAATTGAGGGAGAGGGAGAGGGAGAGAGACAAATGGTGGCCTGAAGTTTGTGGAGGATGTCCCTGCCTAGTAGGGGAACAGGGCAGGAAGGGATAATGAGGAAGGAGTGTGAGAAGGGAAACCCATCCAGGCTGCATGTAAGGGGTGGGCTGGCCTTTGGAGTGGAGGAAGTACCATCAATTCCCATAACTGCAACTGGGGAGGGACGAGTAGGACCCGAGTAGGAAGGCAGGACAGAATGTCCCGTGTCCAACAGAAAGGAAATGGACTTACCCGCTACCTGGAGCGTAACCCTGGGCTCCGCATGGGTGAGAGGGGTGTCTGAGTCTGGGCTCCGTCAGTCATCCTCCAATCCGAGAAGTTGGAAGGCAGGACTTACCGTCTCAGGGTCTCCCCCAAGGCTGGGCCAGTCTGATTTCCAGTGGCCCATCCGGTGGCATTGAGGGCATGGCCCAGTAGGCGCTTTTGGATTGGGGCATTGACAGGCCCAGTGTCCCTTGGCTCAGCACTTGAAACAGGCCCCTGGAGGGATGCAGTTAGGTGCTCCCTTCTGTTGACCCCCAGAACCTGCCGGCCTCAGGGCTGCTACCAGGGCTTGGGTCTGCAGTTGGACCTTCTGTTGGAGTCTGGCTTGGTGCTTAAGTTCTGCTGCCTCCTCTTGGGAGTTAAAGACGTTAAATGTCATTTTCACCAGATCAGAAATGGGAGTTTGAGGGCCCTCCTCCGCTTTCTTTAATTTTTTCCGAATGTCAGCGGCTGACTGAGAAATAAAGTGGGTAGTTAAAACAGTCGCCCCTGCCAGAGAGGCCAGGTCTAGGCGAGTGTATTGAGTCAGAGCCTCAGTAAGTCGGTTAAGAAACATGGCCGGGTTTTCATTGGGTTCCTGAATGATTTCCCTTCACAAACCTTCTACAACTTTCCTTTGCATTCAGGTTTTGTCCCAAACAACCATCTCATTTAGGACAAAATTATCTCCTTTTACTTTCAATAAAATGTACTCCCATTCCTTTAATCTTTCTTATAAATCTTCTACTTTCCTACATACAGAGTTGCTTCCTTTATTTCCATCAGTCTTACAGTTAGCAGAATTTTGTACTCTTAGAAACACCTTTAGTTATTAACCTCTAGTCAGTTATTAATCAGTGGTGAATGGTTATAACAGAATTCTTTAGATGCCAATTTATGAATCAGTTAAGCACAAACCATGCTTACTAACAGATTTAAATATTCTTATTTTCTTTGCTGTAAGAAGTCAAAAGCACAAACCTATGTTCAGTAATCAATGACTTGGCATTTTATCCTCTTTGGAAAAGACCTAAATGTCCAACAATTTAATTCCATTTGTCATCCAAGCAAAACTTTAAACTTTCAGGTTACCAAAGACTTTGAAAGCTATCTCAGCAATTACCTATTAAAACTTTGAGACAGACAATTAACCATCAGTTTAGTCATTTCTTTGCTAACAGATTTTAACAAATAACATGAGCTTATTTGACTTTCAGTAAACTTTGATTGAAGTTTCATGTTTACTGTGGATAACTTTGTCAGGAGTTGGGATAGGAGTGAGGAGGGGGAGGGGGAGGGGTAGACGAGGGTGCTGGTTCAGAAATCCTGAACATAAGGGACCTTGGCCCATCTGCCTTGGTGTCTGCTGAGGTTATTTAGGTCCATGTGAATCTGATAATTAAACGTACCTTCCGGAGGCCATTGGGACTGATTGTCTAATCGGTATTGTGGCCAAGCGACAGTACAGTAACATCGTTTTCGCAGGTCCTGGTTCAGTTCCAGGGTTTTAAGATTGGCCAACAGGCCTAAAACACCCCCCGGGATGTTTTAGGGTCAAACTGGATTGGGAGGTCCCCACGATTCGTTGCCACGCAACCCGAGGGCTGGAGGAAGGCGTCCCCTTGTCCACCACTGGGTTGTGGAAAAACTGTGTCAACTGCCATAGAGGTTAGGACATCTCCAAGCCTCTTGGATTCACGGAGGTCACCTGGTGACCAGCAGGGTCCGCCCTGACACGGCTGCGATTAGGGCAGGGCTTTCTGGACAGAGGCACAGAATCGGGGGAAACTCACCATGGCTTCAGAAGTGGCGTTGGGAAAGGCAGGTCCAGGTCCGGCTAGGGAGAGGAGAGAGCCTCCTCACCGGGTTGGGGGCTCAATCTCCTTCCGGGTTTCAGCACCAAATGTAAGATTTTATAGGCGAGATAAACATGACACCAGGCAAGGTGGGTGCAAGGCAAGATTTATTAAAAGCACTCTCCAGTGAAATTTCAGGGCTCAGGAGAAGGGGAGCCAGGAAAGTTGCGCTGGGAGGAGGTGGGCACCCTCGGGTGAGGTTCCTGACTCCAGTGGGGGAAGTCACACTGGGAGGGAGTTGGCGGGGGTCTTTTATCTGTTTCCTGCTTAGGTATCGGGTTACCTATGGAGACATGACGTGGGCATACATCCTTTTGGCGGGAGAGTCAAGGGTGAAGGAAAGGGGTGGGGGAGGAGCCTGGAAGACCGCGGGACCCAGCAGTCATTTCTATTTTCCTCCTGTACTTCCAGAACCCACCGACCCAACAAAACTCAACACCCAAACAACAAATAATCCAATCAAGAAATGGGCAGAGGACATGAACAGACATTTCTGCAAAGAAGACATCCTGATGGCCAACAGACAAATGAAAAAGTGCTCCATATCACTCGGCATCAGGGAAATACAAGTCAAAACCACAATGAGATATCACCTCACACCAGTCAGAATGGCTAAAATGAACAAGTCAGGAAATGACAGATGCTGGTGAGGATGCGGAGAAAGGGGAACCCTCCTACACTGTTGGTGGGAATGCAAGCTGGTACAACCACTCTGGAAAACAGCATGGAGTTTCCTCAAAAAGTTGAAAATAGAACTATCCTATAACCCAGCAATTGCACTACTGGGTATGTACCCTAAAGATACAAACGTAGTGATCTGAAGGGGCATGTGCACCCGAATGTTTATAGCAGCAATGTCTACAATAGCCAAACTATGGAAAGAACCTTGATGTCCATCAACAGATGAATGGATAAAGAAGATGTGGTATATATACACAATGGAATACTATGCAGCCATCAAAAGAAATGAAATCTTGCCATTTGTGACAACGTGGATGGAACTAGAGGGTATCATGCTTAGTGAAATAAGTCAATCGGAGAAAGACAACTATCATATGATCTCCCTGATATGAGGAAGTGGAGATGCAACATGGGGGGTTAAGGGGGTAGGAGAAGAATAAATGAAACAAGATGGGATCGGGAGGGAGACAAACCATAAGTGACTCTTTTTTTTTTTTTTAAAGATTTTATTTATTGATTTGACAGAGAGAGATCACAAGTAGACAGAGAGGCAGGCAGAGAGAGAGAGAGAGGGAAGCAGGCTCCCTGCCGAGCAGAGAGCCCGATGCGGGACTTGATCCCAGGACCCTGAGATCATGACCTGAGCTGAAGGCAGTGGCTTAACCCACTGAGCCACCCAGGCGCCCCCATAAGTGACTCTTAATCTCACAAAACAAACTGAGGGTTGCTGGGGGGAGGGGTGTCGGGAGAGGGGTGTGGGGTTATGGACATTGGGAGGGTATGTGCTATGGTGAGTGCTGTGAAGTGTGTAAACCTGGCGATTCACAGACCCGTACCCCAGGGGCTAATAATACACTATATGTTTATAAAAAAATTAAAAATTAAAAATTTAAAAAAAGAGTTACCATTTGTTGAATGATTGCTATGCATGATAGGCATCATAATAGGTGCTTTATATAGAATTAAATATAATTCTTACAACACCATAACTAAATAATAGTATTCTGTTTAAGTTAGTTAATCAGGGAGGTTAAGTTAGTTTCTCAAGTTCAAATGGCCAGTCAAAGGCAGATCAGTGTTTGATCTAAGGTCTAAGGTTTCAGCACTACAAATACTTTAAGGGAGACTGGGGTTGACATGACCCAGTATAGTGCAACCTGAAATACCTAAAAACATCTCCTCTATAGATATAAAATAATTTCTTTTTTATATCTGTGTTAGGTGACTCATTTGTCTTAAGGCATCAAAAGTTCATGTAAACAGTCATCATTCAGAACTGCGTCATCATCCAACATGGTAACCTGAGTATAGCCATATGTGACTACTGAGTACTTGAAATGTGGTTAGGTTGAACAGAGCTGTGCTGTGATTCTAAAATACACAAATTTATTATGAAAAAACATTACAAAATATCTCAATCTTTATACTGAAATTATAATTTAGATGTATTGGGTTAAATAAAATATACTTTAAAATTAATCTTATCATTTTCCCCCCTTTTCAATGTGGCTAATAGAAAATTTAAAATCAAATTCATGGCTCATATTACATACCTATTAGACAGTGCTGGTCTGGAAAATCCCTGAACATAGAACTCCCAAAGGCCTATTTTCCAATAGGAATGAATACTACTCAAAAGCCCATTTAAATTTCTGAAGCACTGTGCAAATATAAGATATTAAAAAAACACTGCCTATGTTATAATACTGGCTCAGTCTGGTTGTACAAAGAGAGGTTGATTATTTTCAAAGTGGATAATTACTTTAAAGACAATTTGGCATTGAACATATTGGTGTGTTTATGCTTCTGTTTATGCAGGAGAGCAAAAAGAAATGAAGATGAAGAAAGCCAATAGCTTCCATTTTCTTCTTCTTTTTTTCTATCATAGTTATAACTCCCTAAGGAACTTTGGATGAGAATTCTGGAATATAGCAAAATCAAGTAAATCAGGCTGAGATAATAAATAGAACAAAAGTTGCTGTAGGATGATGTTTCGGGCTGAGCTACTCACTCCACCCAAGCTGGCATCTTCCTGGGTTGTCTCTTTTCAGACGCAAAGGCAGAACAATGCTTCTCTGTGTTGTTAACAGTATGGCATGACCAGCTGGGGCCATTTCCCCATTTTTCTTTGACAGTCAGTTTCCCAGCCTCAGGCCTGTCAGAAGTTCCTACAAAGGAGCCAGGAGAAGCCAGGGGTGCTTGAGGCATTCTTACCCCTCTGTCAGCCTCAGGAATACTGGCTGAGGTTGGATCAACCTGAAGGGTGACTGCTGACAGCTATGACCCCTCATACATCTCTCCATTACTTGTTCTGGACTGTACCCTCAGGGAGGCCAACATTCTCCTGGGCCTCTCTGTTGCTGTACATACTCAGGCTCTATTCCCTCAGCCCTCAATTTGATACAAAGAGGATAGACAAATGTAAATCGCCTCTGATGATCCCACATTCCCAGTCACCTTCTGAGGTAAGGCTCCAGGAGTTGGAATTCTGGGAGGTGACCTTGAAGTCTTCACAAAACTCCAGGGGCCCAGGGCCATCTAAACAAAATCCCTATACAGTATTTACCTGTTGGATAAGGCTAAGCTACATGCTAGAGAATACATAGGGTTCTTTAAAATTCTAGGGAATTTTAAAATAGTGCTTCTTTCAGATAACTAAATTAATACATATTCTTTGTAGAATACTTGAAAGTTACTGAAAGGTACTGTGATTACACCTGCATAAATTATTCATTATTTTGTTTTATGTTCTGTAATTCCTTTTTTTATATTTCATATAATTAATAAAAGGCAAAAAAAACCCCGCCCTATCCCAGAACAAAAACAACAACAAAAGACCAGGATCCAAACTGAACTGTACTTAGGATTCCCACTTTTTAAAACTGAGAAAAAAGCAAATGATCCAGTAAAAGATTATCAAAAGATATAAGCAGGTAGTTTAGAGAAGCTGTAAGTGGGATGGTGAATATGCATAAAAGAAAAGACACCCAACCTCAATCAAGGAAATGAGACTTTTCCCACTCAGTTTAAAAGTCTGATAATAGTAAAGTTTGGTGGACACGTGGGGGATTGGGAACGTTCATACCCTACTTTAGAGAGTAAGTGTGGTGTAGCTTCTTTGAAGAAAATTCTATAACATCTGGTACAGGTAAAGATGCAGTTCAGCTTATTTTCCATGACTGCATACACATACACTTAAAATAAAATTGGAACCATTCATTAATAATATTTAATATCCCACTTAAGTAAAGAGCTTAAAGACACATCATGAATATTTTTCTGTTGCTAAACAAGAAAACTTATTATTAAAAAGCCTCCAGCAGATGCTCCTAACCCATGCTTCCCCTCTCTACACTTTGAGGGGCCTAGCATTTTGGTGCTTCCAAAATATTTATGGACTCTGACCTCAACCAGTCCATATCTGGACTCTATTAATCTTTTTGGTTCTCTTGTGAGGTCTCTTTTTCTCCACAGCAGCTTTCCCACATTTTCTCCATTTCCCTAAGCCTCTAATTCTACATAATTTTTACTCTCAGCACATGATCCGACCTTCTGTTTCACATGGTACTTACAAATCATAGATAACTCTCTCTTTTCCCCAATTGACTCTATAAATTAAACTGCATTACTCTCTGATTTTGTCCTCTTTTCGTTCCATTACAATGGGAGAAATGTTACCATTCATGCCTCAGGCCAATCTCTATTCCTAGGCATTTGATCTCATGCCTTTAGCCTTATTGGATCACATAATGCTTCCATTTCCATATCCTCAATATCTTCTACAGCACTTAAATATTAAGTCACTCCCATGATAAACCATAACAAAGTGACCTTGATCCAAGCCTTCCTCCAGATACTGCCTTACCTCGTCTCTCTAACAAGGTATAGAGAACAACTGTGGCACATTTTAAAAAGAATCAGACTTCTCCTTTCTCCTTTTCAAGCAAATGTATTCCTAGACACAGTTGAATAGTCCAGAGGTGGGCATTTAACCCAACCTAGGTTATTTGGAGTTCCTCCCTAATTTGTTTGTTTAATAATCTTGGTATTATTCTATTATACGGCTATATAATGATTGTTAATCCATTCCCCTGTTGGCGGATTTTTGGAATGTTTCCAGTATTTGGGCTATTGTAAATAAAGTTACTATGAACATTCTTGTGCAAGTCTTTGTATTTGTTTCCATTACTCTTAGATAAATACCCAGGATTGGAATTGCTGGGTAATATGTTAGATGTATGCAAATGTTAGATGCATAAGAGCCAAGAGTAGACCACTCCAAAATGTGCCACTTTGGCAAATTAATTATTTAAAATTAAAGTTAGTTAAAAGGAGCCAGTGCAAGAAGAACATTCTGATCTCCCTTTGTCTCCAGAAAGCAGAAATCTCCCATGTGAAAAGTACCCTCCCTGTACCAAGAAGTAAAGAGACATCCTTCTTAATAGAGACAGGGAATTCAGGCCAAGAAGGCTATACAAACAAACCTTGTACTTTTTACTAATTTACTACCCCAGACCAAATTCTGTTCAGAATTCCTTATTAACTAACGTTCCCAAACATAATTTATCTTTGTCCTGCCAATTCCTCACATAATTATTGTCTCTGTCTAAAAACTATAAAAAACTGCCTGCCTTGGTCATTCTTTAGGTCTCAATTTCATTATTGGGCCTCCTTGTGCATATAATTAAACTTTATTTTTTTCTTCTGTTAATCTGTCTCATGTCAATTTAATTCTTAGACTTGTTAGAAGAACTCTGAAGGTTGGAGAAAAAATTTTTCTCTCCAACATATGTTTAACTTTACAAAACTGCTAAACAGCTCTCCAAAGCAATTATACCATTTCACATTCTAAACAGTAATGTGCAAGAGTTCCATTTCGTTTACATTTCCACCAATATTTGATAAAAGCACTCTTTGATGTTAGCCTTTCTAAAAAGTGTGAAATGCTATCTCATTGTGGTTTTACTTTGTATTTTCTTGATGCCTAATGATGTTGAGCACCTTTTCATGAAATTTTTGATGACTTGTATATCTTCTTTTCTGAACTGTTGGTCAAATGTTTGACACTGGAAGACTTTGTACTTTCAGCAGGGTACAGTATTCTATTTACCATAGAATAGATTAAACTTAAGACAAGAAAAGAAAAGAATACAGCAATTTAAGCCAGGCACTAAAATATCTTGAGGTTAAATTCAGCTTTTTTAGTGAAATTTTGTGAAAGGGCTCCCCTTCTGCCTTCCCACAAGCCATTATTCCTATTGTACCTTTGCCATGTATTCTTGGGCAGCCCCTTCATTCTGCAGTTTCTAAGTTGTGCAGTGGATGTTTAGGCTACATGTGACTGTTTCCAATATTGTCATTCCTCCAATACCACCAGGCAGGGTGCAGAGTCCCAGCAACAGCCTTTGCTTGTCTTGTCTTGCCAAATGTCCTTCCTGGTTGAAGTGAAGCTTCACTTGTTATTTCCTGTCCTATAAGTCAACTCTTCATTATGTTTCCTGGTGTCCCATGGACAAATAAACAAACAAATGAATAAATCAACAAGAAGCTAAACCATCAGGATTTGTGGCAACACCATCATAGTAATAACCGGCATCTATATGAAGCATTGCAGTTTATAAGATGTTTTCACACATATAATTTATTTTTATCTTCAAAACAGTCATGGGGCATCATTATCATCTCCATTTTACAGATGGAGCAAACTAAGGCTCAGAGAGGTTAAATGAGTTGCCCATGGTAATCATCCCTGGTTGTTCTTGAGAAGGGAGAGCTGAGACTGGGATTCCCAAATGGTGACATGGTGGGGGAACCCAGGCTCTAAAACCATAGACCAGTATTAGGAGGAAGGTAGAGGGGGATGAGGAAGGAAAGAGGACCAAGCGAGCTTGAGATACTGGGCTCTTTTAATTCCCAAGAGTGCTGACCTAGGCTAGCACAGGGCACAAGTGCATCTCTCTCTGTGATGTGTTCCGAGGAGTCCTTCAAGGAATTCCCATCAAAATCTATTCAGGGGCATGCACACTGCCTTAGATTCCATCATCATTCCTTTCCTTCTATTAATTAGGACAGTGCTTCTTAAAATTTTCCACTGAAGCTCTCTCAATGGCATAGGCATATAAAGGCTATCCTGGGTAGATGGTGGTTTGGAACAGAGTTCCAAGTGGGAGCTGAAAGAGAGAATTTTCTGAATCTGGTTTTTTATCTTAAAAATTAAAGCAGATTTAACTTCTTTCCCCACAATAAAGGTGTGTATTTTCAAAATGCATGTATTTTATTATAAAAATAATAATTTTTTTTGCAAAGAGGTCTGTGTATGTGTGAGTGTGTGTGTGTGTGTGTGTGTGTGCGCAAGCGCCTGTGTGATGGCTGTCCTCTAGTTTCTGCATCCCCTTGGCAAACAGATTCATTTCTCACTTTGAAAAAACAAGACTTCAGGTATTAAAGACACAGGTTAAAATTTAAAATTAATTTTTACCTGCAAATGATATTACTTTAAGTTTCTGTCATTAATTAATTAATTAATTAATTAATATAATTCTGTTATCAGATTAACCTAAGGGGGAGCAGGACACTGGTTTAGGAAGCAGAGAGGCAACAGAAAGAAAAGTTAAAAATTCTGTGGAATTGCCAGAGGATTTGAGTCTTGTCTTGGGCTTCAGCATCACAGTGATAGGCATTGTGACAGGAATAATGATTCCCCAGACTGTGATCCCCATCTAGCCCCAGACTATGAGCTACAGCAATCCGAACCTGGATCTAAAAGTCTCCTGACTATTACAACAAAAATAATCTTGATTTTTCAATGTACTGTATTTTTCAGTCATTTATATTATTTTCGGCAATTCTGGGACTACTCTTGACAAATGCAAAGTTAAAACTTTCATTGGTCTTGCTCATATCTTCTGCAACTCACCTAGTGTGACAGGGAAATCTGTAACTATGGCTGAGACCAACAAATAAACAAGCAAGCAAACAAATAACATCCCTTTCTTACTGCCCTTGTCAATATGAAAATGATTGATGATCAGGATCCTGAACTCAAAGTTCTACTACTTGTCAGTTACAAGATATAGAGGAAAATTTACTTTGAATCCACCCTAAAACACAGGAAGAATTGCATGGCATTTGTGATTTTGATGAGAACTAAAATGCAGTCCAAGTTACCCTGAAAATTTGTAATATAGACTTAATCCATATTTAAACCTCTCTGTTTGACCTCCCATATTTATTTCTTCTTCTGGATCCAATAGATTGCTGGAGCCAGAGGAGGGTCTGAAGATCATCTGTTGTCATCCAGGTTTTTTACCCTATAAATGGGGAAATGATGTCTAGACTGGTGGGGTAGACCCAAGGGCCCTCAGCTGGTTTAGGGACAGAGCTAAGGCTGCAAGCTGGATCCCTAGACTTCTGGGCCAGGGGTCTTCCTGCCACAGCCTGCTTTGGTGACACTGAGGGAAAGCAAGCTGTTTTTGTGGAAGCTACATACATTTTGGCTTAAGGTCTCTTGTCGAGGTCATTCAGATGTTAGGGATGATTGGAGTCCTCACCCCTAGGACCAGGAACCACAACTAGAGAACTGTTATCTTGAAAAGTCTTAGAGGTAGACAACTGTTTGGGAGGTTGATGGAACTCAGGGGACTGGTCACAGGGCTTCATTTGTATAGCAAGAATACTTTCTTTTAAAAAGATGTATTTATTTTTGAGAGAGAGAGAGAGAGAGCAGGAAGGACAGAGGGAGAGGAAGAGAGAATCTCAAGCAGACTCCAGGCTAAGTGTGAGGCCTGAGTTCAGAGGCTGATGTGGGGCTCTATCCCATGACCCCAAGATCTCAACTTGAGCTGAAACCAAGATTCAGATGATTAACTGACTTCAACAAGGTGCCCCAAGGACATTTTTAAAAGAGATTTTATTTCTTCATTTAGAGAGACAGAGATGTGTGCCTGGGCGGCTCAGTTGGTTAAACAACTGCCTTTGGCTCAGGTCATGAACCCAAGATCCTGGGATCAAGTCCTACATCAGGATCCGTAATCACCATGAAGTCTGCTTCTTCTGTTGCCCCTCCCCACTGCTCATGCTCTCTCTCTCTCTCTCTCTCTCAAATAAATAAAATCTTAAAATAGTAGTAGTAGGAGGAGGAGGAGTAATAAAAATAATAATAATAATTTTTTTAAAACTAGAGAGAGATTGAGAGAGAGCATGAGCGGGAGGTGGCGGTGGGTGGGCTGAGGGAGAGGGAGAGAGAGAATGACAAGCAGACTCCATGCCAAGTGCACAGTCTGATGCCAGGCTTGATCCCATGACCCTGAGGTCATGAGCAGAGCCAAAATCAAGAGTCGGATGCTCAACAGACTGAGTCACCCAGATGCCACGAGAAAGGATGTTTTTTTGCATATAGATTATATTGTTACTTTGGGAAAACAGGGGGTCTGATGGAGATTATAGCAGATGACTCACCCCTCCAAGTTCCTCCTGGCACCATCAGTACAACCCACATGTACAGTCACTATTAGCACCCTTGGGAGGAGATGGGGAATCATTCATTCTGTAAATTACTTTTCAATGTCAAAATTTTCCTCAGACCCTTATATGATAGCATCCACACTTAACCGTTCATTGGGTTTTAGGTTATTAATTAAAAGTTAAGCTTTGGAATGCAACAAACCTGGGTGCAGACCTAGGCTATGCCCCTTACTACTGTTCTGCCAGGCCTACTATAGAAACTCAATGCATGTTATTGGTGAAGATATAAAGTGACAGCCTGTGAATTCAGCTGATTCATATTTGTATTTAAAAATTACAACAGCATCAGTGTGCCTGGGTGGCTTAGTTGGTGAAGCATCTGTTTTCAGCTTAGGTCATGATCTCAAGGTTGTGAGATAGAGCCCCATGTTGGGGCTGTGTGCTGGGCATGGAGACTACTTAAGATTCTCTTTCTTTCTCCAGCTGCCTTCCTTACCCTTCACTCTTTCTCTCTCCCCTCTCAAAAAAAAGAATTACTATAACATCTACAGACAAATGACTGCTAAATATCTGCAACTGGAGTGATTTATTCAGATCACAGACAATGTTTTGTGTGCAAATTGATTGATTTGAACCTGTTGTAACAATTACTCTGCAGGGTCATCAGTCCATAGCACTAGTATCTTGGACATAGTAGGAAAGCATGGATTTTGGAATCTTATAGACCTGGGCTCAAATCCCAGCTTTGCCATGTCCTGACTGTGCCATCTTTGACAAGTTGCTTAATTTCTCTGAGTCTCAGTTTCCTCATCTCTAAAATAGGGATAATATCTATCTTACAGAGTTGTTGGAGGATTGAATGATATATGTACATAGGAACCTGATGTATGGTGGGTGTCAAATAAGTTGAAGAAATTTGAAGAAAACTTAATAAGATCCACATCAGTTTGAAGGCATTTACTTAAATTACAGAGGGCCTGGACATTAAGAGCTTCATACCTAGAAGGACTTGTAGCCCCACTATGTGAAAACAGGGAGAGGAATAAAATAGGCTTCCAATGTTTTAACAGTACTTCCAATGTTTTGTTTTTACTTTTGTTCTATAGGAGCATCTACCTAGAATCTTTTACATACTTTTCATTCTTCCTTTATTCCTTCTTCTTCCCTTCTTCTTTCTCCCACCCTGTCCTGCAGGGGAGCAGGGGTGTGGGGGGGAGGGTGGGTGGGGAGACTCATGAGCACAACGTCAATGTAATGTTGCCACTGTAACTGGTGATGGCCCATGTGTTCCTGAGGACCATGCTGGAGAAGCTGGACTCATGTAAAACCCCTTATTAAAGAGTAGCCCTCACTGCAAGCATTGATGGTGGTAGAGCCAGACCCTGCCATGAATCATTTTCATGATAGTCAAGGCAGGAACCATCATTGGTTCAGAATATCCCCACCCTTCTTCCCTGGAATGGAAGGCTGGAGGACACTTAAAGGGAAATCTATTCTACAAACAGGAAGGCAGGCAGGGCAGAAGTGAATACAATGAGGTAGTGCAGAGATCAGCTTTATGAGGGCATGATCTCCTAGAAGCTGTGGTTTATTCATGGTCAGGGAGCCTAGCAAGTTGTTTACTTAGGGCCTTCATCTTCATCACCTCCTGCTCAGTCTCTCTCATACCTGTGTTCACCTGGTGGATTTATGGAAGGATTGTGTACAGTCTTAGAAACTTCTGACACTTGTAGTAGGATTTGTGTTAGATTTCTTCCCCTTTGGAAAATGTGCTTGCCTATTTCAAGAATATCCTTTCCATTTCTTATTCCCAGGACTGCACAATGTGCTTTATCTCTTCTTTCGGACATAAGTGTGAAGAGAGAGACATTCCATCCTTGAAAAAATGTTCATCCACCGCCGAATCTTTTTTTCCCATTTCCTCAGATAGTTTGGGAAACTAGTGCTACTCTCTGGCTTTGTACTGATCTCCCAGAGCAGGTGGGCACTCTTGGCTCTATTTGTCAGAGTATAATTGGAACAAGGAGCTATGTGACATATTGGTATGCAGATCATGTGACAATGGAATGAGGAACAAAGAGCAGGAGGCTCAGCCTTCAGGCGAACAACCAATCTGGGAATGAGAGCTGCTCATATTTTCTGTTTATCTTTTTAATGCTAATTATCTGTTTCTTGTTCTCAAATTTAGAAGCTGTTGACCCAGCTCAATTTTAGATACCCAGAAACTATCCACCAAATATATGCCTCCAATATAACTTGGGGGTTCATTAGATTAATTAATTAATAGTGGTTAATAAATGCTTTGAAATATTTTTATTAAAAGGGCCACCTAAGTACAAAGTGTCATTATAATCAGGTCTAATGAGGTCAGTGGTTTAAAGAGAGGGTTTTAAAACCATATATAAAGCTCCTCCAACCATCAGTGGTACAGGATGAAGGTAAGAAGAGGCAGGTAAGTCTACGTGCAGGGATTTAGAATCTCCTCCACAGGGGCAGAGCCACATTGAAGTTTACTTGGATTGAAGCAAGGTAATCATAAATCTACCAACTAATGGGTTCTCAAATTGTTTAACTCGTCTCTTAGGACAAAAGCCACTGCTTTGTTAAAGCCTGGCGTGCAGGGTAGTGCTGAAGACGGGGGACTTTCCTAAACAGAGGGGAGAGACTTTCTCTGCAAGGTCACAAACCAGGTTAGTGCTCACCTTCTTGTATTATGTAGAACAATTAAGTTGTCTTTTGAATGAAAACAAAGATAGAGTTGATGGAGGAAGCACAGGAGAGCACAGCAAACCTTTTCTGAGCCATAATCTCTGATGCTCCTCTCAGTGGCTTATCTTGGTTTTCTAAAAAGACTACAGTAGAAGAATGGGAACAAAATTGTGATATGAGCAAGACTGGAGAAAGGATGGGCATATGTGTTAGTCTAACATATTTAAGATATTTGTAGGCTCATGTCAATATGAAATTGGATTAAAATGAGTTGGAAGATTATACTTAGGAAAGAGTGATCCAATGAATCATAATACTGAGCCTATGAGACTAATATCTTGGAACTGGCAAAAAGGTATTATACTGGAAATGATTCTATACTTTCTTTTAGTTAAAACACATTTCCTTCAGGAAACTTTTAAGTTTTAAAATTAACCAGTTTCTCTTCCAAATTATAATAGGAGCTGTAGGATAAGATTCACAACCATGCTGTCCTCTATCCTGTTTTGGGGACTTATTGCCCTCATTGGTAAGTCATTGATTGACATTTAGCATCTTTTGCAGGGTGTCTACAAAAACGTGTAGCATAGTCATGAATCAGAAAAAGCAATGATTACATGTAATCATTAGGGCTCTCCTAATCAGCCTGGCCATCAAGCAGCTGCTGACATCTATAATTAACAGTGTATTCTGCTTGCCAAGCAGGTAAAGTCACTGCTATTGGGAATTTATGGAATAGTGCCTTTGGAGGCAAGACATTCGAAGATAAAATTATTAATACCAGGCAGTAAATAAGAGTTAAATGAGTATAGACAGAAAAAGACTCTAGTCTGGGAGGAGTTTAGGATAAAGAGTTCACATCTAGTCAGGATGTTGAGACCAGAAAGTGAGAATGTAATACCTGAAGAATGTTTGGTATTATTTGATAAGAGAAGAAGAGTCTGCTGGATGGGTAGAATGCCTTTTGTATAGGGAGGCAGAAATGCATGAAGAGTATTGGGAGGGGGAACCTGGGTGGCTCAGTGGGTTAAGCCTCTGCCTTCGGCTCAGGTCATGATCTCAGTGTCCTGGGATCAAGTCCTGCATCCGGCTCTCTGCTCAGCGGGGAGCCTGCTTCCTCCTCTCTCTCTCTGCCTGCCTCTCTGCCTACTTGTGATCTCTCTCTCTGTGTGAAATAAAGAAATAAAATCTTTTAAAAAAGAGTGTTGGGAGTACAGTAAATCAGTGCAACAATACAGAAGTGAGGATTTCTGAGGGTAAGGCTAGAAAAGTAGGCTGGTGAGATGCTGAGGGACTTTGAATAAGAAAAGATTGAAAATTTGGCTTAGGAAAAATGAAAAGCCATTGTAAACAATGTTCAAGTTGTCTTTATGAATATATTAAAGATTGAGAAGAAAGTGTTTCTATAATATTTAATTCTAAATTTGAAAAAGTGAGGTTACAGAAAACTGATAATTTCTGATTATTTATATGGTCAAAGGCAGAGGAACATAGTTTTAAATTTTTATTCCTTCTTTAATTTCCAGGTAGGAGCAGAGTTATATAGCAAGTAGGCTAATTATGAGCTACTCTACTACCTATGTTTAACTGAAAGGGGACTGTCATTAAGAAGGACCTGTGTGTTTATGATGTCAACACAAGTAGTGTAAAGTTCATGGTCATATTCTAATCCCCTTAAATCAAACTTAGGTACGTAAGCTGGGAATCCTGGTTAACCTATGCCTTATACCTAAAGACTCTGATTCAATAGACCTGGTATGAGGAGTCCAGAAATATGCATTTTAATAGGCATCCAGATCACATTGATAACTGTGGTCTGTGGGCTACACATGGAGCATAGCAAAGGCCATCTCTCCAGTAAAAAGAAATTGAAATTTTTTTTTCAAGATTTTACTTATTTATTTGTCAGAGAGAGACAGAGAGAGCATGAGCATGGGGGAGCAGACAGAGGGAGAAGCAGGGTCCTCGCCAAGCAAGGAGCCCAATGTGGCACTTGATCCCAGACCTGAGCCAAAGGTAGATGCTTAACTGACTGAGCCACCAGGTATCTCAAATGTAAACTTTTGACATATGGGCTTGATCCAGATAACTTAGATAATTCCTTTACCTCTCATTCATTCATCAATCTATCCATCCATCCATCCATCCATATCCATTCACAAATATTTATTGAATGTCCACTTTGTGGGATGCCTAGGTGGCTCAGTTGGTTGAATGTCTGCTTTCAGGTTGGGTCATGATTCTGGGGTCCTGGGATCAAGTCCCACATCAGGCTCCTCACTTGGTGGGGAGTCTGCCTCTCCCTCTCCCTCTCTCTCTCTCTCTCTCTAATAAATAAATAAAATCTTAAAAAAAAAAAAAAGAATGTCCACTTTGTCCCAGGCACTATTCTAGGTGCTGAGGAGGAGATAGGATAGGGAAAAAAGTATTCTAGTGAGAAGAATAGATAGAAAAAAAGAGAGGAAGAAATATAAGAAGGAAGGAAGACATGTCAGGTGGTGACAGGTGATGTAAATAAAATAATGTAAGGTAATGAATGATAAGGAATGAGGCATGAGTGTGTTGCCTTTTTAATGTAGGTAGAAAAAAAGACTCTTTAATAAGCTAATTAAAAAATTTGTTGTAGAATGTTTCAAACACATAAAATGGGGGAGGCAACAGTATAACTCCCATGTACCGTCATCAAACATCTATGGTTTTCAACATTTTGCTTTCTTATTTTATCTATCCCTCATCTCTGCATTTTTTGGGAGGGGAGGAGGTTAGAATATTGTAAAACAACCCAAAAGATCAAAACATCTTATCTACAAATGTTTTAGTATGTGTCTAAAATGTATAAGGACCAGCTCTGGTACAAGAAGATGTTCCTGGCTCACCTGAAACATTTCCTGCCCCAGACCAGAAATGAGACTTTTTCTGAAGTGCACTGATTCCTCTGAGTGGGAAATAGTATTTAGAGACCACAGTTATAAGTCCCAGGGGTGCTCCATTGCTATGGGGTGTAATTTCTTCCAAATCTTTTCAGTGGGGAGAACTTAGATAGTATATATATATTTTTAAAAGAGAAAAATAATTATGTATTCATACTGATATTCCATATTAATACCTATGAATACAAAGGATTTACTAAAAATCCTGGCTCCTAATAACATTAACATGATTAGTTATTTACATATATTAGTTTCAAAATAACTATGGCAGTATTACCAACCCACGATGATCTTGTGCATATAGTTTAAGATTTACTTATGATTCTTCATGTTTATAGGATGCATTCCACTAGTGGTATATATTTACACTGACTTGTTTTTAAGTAGCCAGAAATAATCCTCCTCTATGTGTTAATTAAATTTTTAATTTGATATAATGTTAGATTTGTCTTTTACTTTTTAGGATTTTTTCTATTCAATTTAAAATTTTAAATTATAGAAATATTTATATGGCTCCAAAATAAAAACTATAAAAAAGGTACATTTAGAGAAGTCTCGCCTCTATCCCTGTCCCTTTTACCTCTTCTTATCTTGCCCCACAACTAACAATATTTATTAGTTTTTGGTTCATCTTTGCATTATTTCTTTTGAATATATAGGGAAATTTCTCTCTCACACACACATACATAAACACATACAATCATATTTTCTCCTTTTTTCAAACAAAGAATATAATTCTAGAAATATTATTCTGTACCTGGAAATAATGTTATAGAATGTTATAGAATCATATATCTATACAGTTCTTCCTCTTTCCTTTCTGCAACTGCATAGTAATCGGTGTGTGGAAGTGGCTTAGCTTATTCACCCCGTATATGGATGACACGTGCATTGTTCCCAGACATTTCCTGCTATAAATAGTGCTGAAACAACAGCCTATTGCAAAATCTCCTTCCACAGGAATGTATAAGACTGCCACTTCCCCCACAGCCTCATTGTCACAATACATTGTCAAATTTTTGGATTCTTGACAATTAAATAGGCAAAATGTAGTGTCTTGGTGATGTTTTATTATGGTATTCTCTTTTGAATGTGGCTGAGCACATTTTTATACATTTAAGCATTCTTTTCTTTTTTTTTTTATGAACTGTTTATTCATATCTTTCACTGATAGGTGGTCCTTGAACAGAATCCTGAAGGCAGTGAGGCAGCAAATCATGTACATACCTGGAGAAATAGCATTCTAGGCAAAAGGGTCTATAAATGTAAAGGCCTTGAGGCAGAAACCTGCCTGGGATGTTGAAGGAGAAGCAAGAAAAATGTGACTGGAGAAGAGTGAAGAAAGGGAAGGAAAAGTCGAAAGTGAGCAGAGACCAGATCAGACAGGGCTTGAAGTCCACAAATGAATGATCAGAAAACCACTGGAAGGTTAAGAAAGAAGAATGATATGATTCCATGCATGTTTCCAGAAACCAGTCTGGGTGCTGGGGAACAGACTGCAAAGGTGGGGGAGGAAGATCGATTAGGGAGCTTTTATAATAATCAAGATGAGCAATGGTTGTAGTTTGGACCCTGGTGGTAGCAGGGGTGGTGAAAAGTGGTCATATTTTGGTTATATGTTGTCAGTCTGCACCCTCACTCACAGCTTCTACACCTCCATCTTACATATGATCTGTGTCATGGAAATCTATCTATTCATTCACTCATGTGTATCTCCTACACATATTGGATGCACAAAATTCTATGCTGAGGGCCATGGAGACTGCCAATGCTATGCTCTTTGCATCACATGGAAATCCACACTACTTAGAGAAATTTAATGGCTTTGCTGATTTCTACTGGTTTTATTATATAAATAGGCTTTTTAAGTATTCTGAGTTACTTGACAGTTTCACCATCTGACTTCCTGATGCATTTATAATAGCTTTTTTTTTTTTTTTTTGTCTGTTTGTAGTTGGGAGAAAGTTGATTATACCTGTCTTTTCATTTGTTTTGATGAGCTTTGTTTTTAAAAAGTTAATCTTTAGAGTTGCTTTGTTTTCCTTCTAAAATCCATATTTATATGGAGTAGTTCCAATGATTGTGTGCCTAATTCTAAGATAGTCTCTTTATACTGTCAAGTTAATAAGAACTAGACCTGCAGTGAATGGGTAAAATCCATCTCTCTGTTAAAGAGCACCATTTACAACACTAAGTGAAACGATGTATTTACATCAAATATTTTAACAAATATATTTCTTATAACAAGTATTTGTAGTCTTAAGATATAAGTCAACAGTTCCAGGAGCTATTAGAACAAATTTTTCAATTTACAGAAAAGTTCTTTATCTCCTTTAGTAAATAGAATTGGACAGTAAGTCACTTCATAAGGACAAAATAAAAAAAATAAGAATAGGATTTAACTTAAGTTTTTATGGTAGGTTGAATTTTATTTCCAATTTTACTAATTATACTTAGAAGCTCAACTTCACAGAAACATGATATAAAATGGACACTTTAAGTTAATGGCACCCTTCTTTTTTAACTTAAGTGGTATTAGTACCCTTCTTTCTTATTTTCTTAAGCAAAGGCAATTGTTAATCCAGATGTTTACATCCCCAGATGTGAAAGTGGTAGAAGTGTTTTAAAATTTCTCTCAGAGTTCCTGCTTAAAACTCTAGTGGCAATTTTAATTCTGATCAAGATTGCAGCAAATGTTTTTGAGACCTATAAAAATTGGTTTTCATAATACTTTTTACAATGTTTAGAATTAAGTGCTTCTTTAAAAATTTTGGGGGGGTTACTGGCTGGTTCAGTCAGTAGAACATGTGAGTCTTTTTTTTTTTTTACTGATACCTGATTTTTTAGTGTCTTTTTATTATTATTATTATTATTATTAATTTATTTGTCAGAGAGAGAGAGAGTGAGAGAGAGCATAGGCAGACAGAGTGGCAGGCAGAGGGAGAAGCAGGCTCCCTGTCAAGCAAGGAGCCCGATGTGGGACTCATCCCAGGATGCTGGGATCATGACCCACACTGAAGGCAGCTGCTTAACTGACTGAGCCACCCAGGCATCCCGAGCAGGTGACACTAGATCTCCAGGTCATGAGTTTAAGCCCCATGATGGGTATGGAGATTGCTTAAAAAAAATTTTTTTTAAGGTTGGAGAAAATGGGTTGGGGGAATCTTCTGTTCTGTGTTGTCTGATGAGCTATCCTAGGGGTCTTCAAGAGCATGTTAGGAAAGAGTAAGTATGACTTCACCTTGGTGAGCCTTCACCTTGGTTTAGTAATGCTCGTTATAGCAACTTGAGCAATATTTCTCACAAGTTTCCTGAGAATTATCATTCTCTCCCCCAGGCACTTCTAGGGGCTCGTACCCCTTCACTCACTCGATGAACCCTCACCTGCATCCCCGCTTGTACCATGGCTGCTATGGTGATATCATGACCATGGAGACCTCTGGTGCCACCTGTGATATAACCAGGTTGATGAACTGTGGTAAGTGAAAAGCAAAGCAAATATTTGGCTTTCCCCCTTTCATCATTTTCATATTCTTTTTTAGGAGGTAGCTTAATTTTTAAAAGGTATAATTGCTGTTATTGCAAAAGATCAAAGTTAAAAATTAGAAGTAAGGGGTGCCTGGGTGGCTCAGTGGATTAAAGCCTCTGCCTTCAGCTCAGGTCATGGTCCCAGGGTCCTGGGATCAAGCCCCGCATTGGGCTCTCTGCTCAGCAGGGAGCCCACTTCCCTCTCTCTCTCTCTGCCTGCCTCTCTGCCTACTTGTGATCTCTGTCAAATAAATAAATAAAATCTTTAAAAAAAATGAAATTAGAAGTAAGCAGAATCTTGACAAACCTAGCAAACTACTTCTACTCATTTGCCCTCAGTCTTTCCAAACCTTACCCAAATTTGTTTATTTCTACATAATTAAATGATTGCTTACATAAGATATTAAATTCTGCCTCTATTTTTTGTTTGTTGTGTTTACTTCATATTATAGCATGAGATTTTTAAGAGAGCCTCTTGCTCTTTGTACATCCTCTCTTTTGTAATCCTGTTCCAAAGTCGTCTTCATGTTATCCCAGTATTAGAACATCAGCGCTGGAAGCAACTACCAGGTCAATCTAATCCTACCTCCCCAATTTATAGATCTGAAAACTGAGGCTCAGCAAGAAGAGACTTCTCATGGGCCTGGAGCTAGGTAGTAGCAGAACCAGACTCAAATTTAGGTTGGCTGACTTCTAGTTCGAGAGTCTTCCCAAGGCACCAATCTGGCAGGTAACAGAAGAACAAGAAAGAGAGCAGAAGTGGTACTGCCTGGGGTTGTGGACCTTTCTGGGTTTGTGCAATTAGAGATTAAAAAAATGTCCTAGGATAGTTGTCCCAAGCTGTTGGCTGTGGTCGGGGGCTGTGATTGACTTACTAAACTTTGAAAAAGGGTTCTCTTCTGGAGTAAACAGTTTATTTTCTATTGACTTAGGGATCCGTGGTTCTGAAATGTTTGCTGAGATGGATTTGAGGGCCTTACAACCTTACCAGATTCTGATCAAAGAAGTTGGGCTGAGGTACTGTGTGGACCCTGCTCTCATTGCAGCCATCATCTCCAGAGAAAGCCATGGTGGAGCTGTCTTGCAAGATGGCTGGGACCACAGGGGACTTAAATTTGGCTTGATGCAGGTACTTGGCAAGAAAATTTCAGTCAGCCCCACTTCATCCTTCCTTATGGAAGCTCAAACCAAACTAGATGTCCATTGGTAGTACTTCCAGGCTTCAAAACACCCTTGTATTTCAGATAATTTGTACTTCTGTATTTCTGTAACATGTCTTTGGTATTTAATTCCAGATTTAGCAGTTTTTGGGTATCTTCAGAAAAAGTATTTTATCAGTTTTAAAACTACAATTTGTAATTAATAATATGCAATGCACTTAAATTGAGAAAATCTTACAGAGGGCACTGATTAGAGGTGTACATTTGGGGTTCATAAAGTAGTGATTTTATCTATGGATCAAAACACTATAATTAAGCTCTACTTGAATCAAAGGGTTCTTTAGGTAAATTGGAGGAAAGGGATCCAAATTATCTGGATGTTTGAATTTTTATTTTAAATTGTCTGTGGAGACCTAAGCTTTGAACTATCTCAATTAGAAAGGAATTTTTATTTTTGACTGAAAATGTCTAGTCATTGAATGCTAATTATTTGTTTTGAAACATTTTCATATATGTATATTCGAGAGTTTAATGAAAACTATGCCACACCCATATCTCCCAAATCATACTTTGTTTATCTGACTCTCTTTTCTGTAAAAGAAGGTAGAATTGATTCTGTGGATAAAGTAAGGGGGCCGAGGCCAGTGGCTCTGCACTTGAACACAAGGAATAGAAGTCAGGAATAGTAGAAAAATGTGCAGCTTCATCCCGATGCTGACATTATTATCTGATTTTTCTAGCTTGATAAAAAAATTCATCACCCTGTTGGTACCTGGGACAGCAAAGAACACCTTTTGCAGGGTGTTGGAATTCTAGCAGACAAAATTAAGGCAATCCAGAAAAAATTCCCCACGTGGAGTGTGGCTCAACACCTGAAAGGTAGGTCATGTTTGTGGAGCTTTGCTTAAAAGAGCAGTGCGTGAGACCCCTGAAGGCCAGATGTGCCCTGGGCCTCCCTGGGAGTATTCCCAAGGGGTCAGCAGTGGGGCTGGACAGAACTGCCAAAAGGCTGCACTAATGCTTTCTGAACAACTGAGTTACTTTGAGGGGTCTTCCTCCCCAACTTCCATTTCCCCTCCTGCCAGATGTTGGTGTTTATATCATATCTCTCATCAGTTAATGCAAAAACTATTGCAAAAAGAATGTTTGCCTTCCTCTGATAGTTTTTTTCCTAATGCAAGAAATCAACCACTTTCTTTGTTTGAACAAATGTTTACTCTGAGCTGTGATACCAGGGCTTTCAGTATCATATCTAAGTGGCAATCTCTGCTTGGCTGATCACAGACCTCAAGTTCAGCATCATCCAGATTGAATTAAGTTACTAGCCTCCCACCATAAACTTGCTCTTTCTTCTGTTTTTCTGTCTCTTCTCTTTTTTCTGTCTCTGTGAATTGCACCATATATGTCTAGTCATTCCAGCCAGAAAACCAGATTTTTTTTTAGGTTCTCTGGTTCATTCGGTATTCATATCCAACCACATCAAGTCCTATTAAGTGTACCTCTTACAGACCCATGGCGTGCATATAACATTTACTGTCCTTAATTTAGAATAAACAATTTCTGTTTTCAGTTTCAAGGTCCTTGAAATCAGGGATCAGGATAAGGGGTCTTTTTCTCTATATAGCAGAGCAAAGCACAGTCATGTAAACACATAAATAACTATTGAAGATTAAAATTTTGAGGTAAAAATCACATACACACAGGCATACACACACATATCCCTACAAAAAAATGATTATGTCTTGGGTACCATTATGTACCCTGCACTTGTGTGGCACCATCCTGGCACATAGTAGGTGCATAAAAACATTTATTGAATGACTGAATGAGGCAGTGAATAAATGAGTAAATTTTTAAAAAAATGAGTAAGTTATTTAATGACTGGGAGAATGCTATAACCATTCTCAGACTGAAGATTTGCTGGGGATCAAGTTTTGCCAGGCCTGGACTACACTAGAAGCAAATATGGATTTTGCAGGAAGAAAAACAAAAGTCTTTTAAAAGGAGAGAGAAGGAAAACAATCTGGAATTTTCCCAGAGATTCTTGAGGTGGTTGAACTCTTCAGGAAGGGAGGGAGGGGGAAGGAGAATTTGGAACTGCCTGCTTTGAAAAACTTGCCTGGAGGGCTGACATCCTGGGAATGCTCATTTCTTATTTCTGCTGAAAGTTAATATTTCAATCTGAATCTCTATTTCATTTCAGGTGGTCTCTCAGCCTTTAAGTCAGGAATCGATACCATTGTCACCCCAACGGACATAGACAATGACTTGGTCAATGATCTTCTTGCCCGAGCTAAATTCTATAAAAGACATGGCTTCTAAGCAAAGCTCTGTTGACAGGTGTTCGGATGGCCCCTCTTTGTGAGTTTGATATGGATGTGTTGTAGCCAACACAAAGAAATGGTTGCACTTATGACAGAAAATTCAGTTTTCTTAATGCAAATAAGCATCAAAAAGAGAAAAAGAAAAGGAAATACACCCAGTTCATAATATGATTTCCATAAAATGTTCACAGACATATATGCACAATTATTTTATAGTAAATGTGAATATCATGGTAAGTGACATCTACATATTTCAATGAGACCCTATTTTATTCCATGATTTCAATGCCTGCTGACTCCTGTTTTACCAAATTGTTAACAGGAGAGTCTGACCTGAGCCTTTGTCCTTTTCCAAGTATTTGTCCAAGCCACTAGGGCTTTGATTGTGAGATATGCTTAACTCATAAGCTAGTCAACCTGTGGGACAATGAAGAAACTAGAGATGGAATTCTAGCTTCACAAGTAACTGAGAGCTGACTGTGGTGAAACTGATCTTCCAAAAGTGAATGCCATGTCCCTGGCTCACACCAACCTTCTGTGTCATCTTCCTCTTGTTTGCTGAAGATCCAGGGAATTGCTTCTTCTATTTTCAGGAATTTCTGCCACACACTTGTTCAAGGAGTCCACTCCCCACAAAATATGGCTGAAGATAAGCATATCTGAATGAGTTTATGGTTCTTTAATTGCAAGCAAAAGTAACTAGTTCTGGAAAGTTGAAGGAATAAAAGGCAATTATGAGAAGGCTATCAAAAGACTCATAGAAACAACAAGGTCAAAGACATGAAGAGAGACCAGGCAACTCTGTGCAGCAGGAACCAGTTGATAGCATCTTCAAAGCATGAATGAATTAGCACTCTCCTTGCATAAATGTACTCCAGAGAGTTTTTCTTCCATCCTTTCATCATTCTGCTTCACTTTTGTAGTTCCAAGAGAGAGACTCTGATGGGCTTATCTTGGGTCAAATACATACCTACGCCTTGGCTACTCTGCTCTTTGGTCTTGCCCAGACTACTCACAATGGAAAAAAGTTCCCTAGAATGAAAAACCTGGTGCAGTTTGTGCCTTTACTACCATCCTCAGGAGAGGGCACAAATAATAATGTTGGAGCGTAAAACCCTCAAAGTCCCTGCCGACATTTGCTCCTGCTTGGCTTTTAGCTTTTGGGGGGAATATTTGATAAAAATTTCTACCCATTACTTTTCTTTCTGAGAAGGAATCAAAATCAAACCCACCTACCTCCGAGTGCCCACAGAGAAAGCTGGGCAAACCTTCTCTGCACAACAACCTTTTAACCTAGCCTGAAGATTTGACTCAGGCTGAACTGGAACCCTGTATTACACTGGGCAGAGTCAATGGTCAGCTAGTATGGCAGCCCTGCAGAATACAGTCCAACATCTCTTATACTTGGTTGAAGACCATACTGTACCAGTTGTTAAAGATTTTGACATCCTCCCTGCATGTCGCAATCCAGAATGTTTACTTTACTTAAAAGTGATTTTCTCCAGGCTTTCCACCACAAGCATGTATGTATTCCCCTTCAATTGCCAGCCCCTTCAATGTCACTACTAAAGCAATAAAGTACATTTAGGTGAGAAAATTTCCAAGTAACTTGAAAAACAAGAAATAGTATGCTGACTTAGATTCTGAATCAATTCCCCCAGTATTCTCTTTATGACTTGGATACCAAGAGATGTTCTATAGCAGAGTCCATATTTAAGGTGTCTAAGGTTGATTCCTACAGAAACAGACCCTGAGACAAGGAGTCAGGTCCAAGAAGCTTATTTGAGAGGTGCAGGGACTTGGTGATACAGGGAAGGGAAGAAAGACAGTAAAATGTGGTGATCGAACCAGCTACTGTGGTGGGCACTGGAGCTCAATCTTCCAAGCAAACATCAAGAAATGGTACAAAACATAGAGTTCAGAGTTATTTTACTAGGGGATAAGGAGCTGGGGTATTTATACATCTACTCTTAAGAGTCATTGATCAGGGGATCTCCCTTTTGGGGGCTAGGGGCAGGCATGTTACTTCTGTGCTCCTCTGCTCCACCATGCAAATAGGCAGCACACTTTTCTGCAATTCCAAGGAAAAGAGATTGTAAGCACAGAAATGCAGATAATGGCAATTGGAAATTACCTGAGAATCCAGGAATTCTTAGGGATATGGGAAAGGTACTGAAAGTATCTGCTTCACAAAGGTTAGATATAGCTGGAGGCTGGGGTACCTTCCAACACTGCTTGCTTTCCTCTGTGACCTAACAACGTAGTAAGAACAATATGGAAATAAATACAAGCCTCATTATGCCTCATGGTTTCCATGCCAAGCTTTTCCATAATCTATTAGAATTACTAATTAGATATGATAGAACTGTCCCAGTCTATTTTTCCAGTTGATACTAAGCACTATATTAAAGATGTTAGATTCAAATGTGGCTCCATTAAATATTCTTTCAATCATCCTCAACTTTCTTTATAATATTTTTTGCCTATGTCCTCTTCAGTGATAATGAATGGCTCTGTTTACATTCTAGTGTGTACAATGTCACTTCTTTTTGTTGTCTAAAAACTAAGCTCTCTCTGGAAAATGAAGAAAGATTGTCTTATAAATAGTTTTGAAAGCAACAACAACAAAAATTCTCATCCTTTCCTTTCTGGGCAATCAATACCTCACGGGACTTTAAACATCAGTGCTAAGAACATTATTAGAGGTCACAGATATGGAAGAACTTCCTTCCCTTACTTCCTCTGCATTATGCTAAAGGAACATACATGACTAAGGGTCCTAATAAGACTAACCTCGAGTATTGTGGAGACTGAAGGAAAAAGTATTTGAAAAATTACTAAGCAGTCATTGGTGGTGTTGTGATGGCAGCATCCCCAGAATGAAAGGCTTTGCAACAGGGTGGGGGTCATGAAGACACAGGATTCCTGGGAGAGAGGGAGCTCTGAAAGTTAAAAGACTCTAAAGGTAAAGTGACTGAGTGACTGACTGCAGTTTTCTTCTTTGCCAGCCCCACTGGGTGGGTATAGCCTGTGAGGCAGCCCTTAGTTTGTCTGCCTAGTGAATACAAAAGGGAGTGGAGTTATCTCTCAGTTACTTCTTTTTAGTTGTCATTTGGACGTTTATGTGTATTCAATTTAAAATCCACTTTTTTTTAAAGATTTATTTTAGAGGGAGAGAGCATGCATGCACACAAGTGGGAGGGGCAGAGGGAGAGGGAGAGAAAAATCTCAAGCAGACTCCATGCTGAGCGTGGAGCCCAACCTGGGGCTCAATCTCACAAACCCAGAGATCATAACCTGAACCAAAACAGTCAGACACTTAACCAACTGCACCACTCAGGCACCCCTAAAATCCTCTCTTTAAAAAAAAAAAGCTTTTTTAGGGGCACCTGGGTGGCTCAGTTGGTTAAGCAACTGCATTCAGCTCAGGTCATGGTCCTGGAGTTCCAGGATGGAGTCCCACATTGGTCTCCTTGCTGGCCAGGGAGTCTGCTTCTCCCACTGACATCTCTCCTCTTGTGCTTTCTCTCTTTCTCTCTCTCAAAATAAATAAATAAAAATCTTTTAAAAAAACTTTTTAAAATTGTGAATCAATATACATACAGAAGAGTTTATGTAATAACAAAACTGTTTAGCACAATAAATTATTAAAAAAAGACTAGCCACAGTGTCAAAAAAGACTAGCCACAGAACAGAAGAAGGTATTTCAACAAGTAAGTAAATATTTTATTGTAGTCTAATGAATCAATCTATTCCCTTTTTATGGGACCCAAAGTGATATTTTAATTGGTTTTTATAAAGTTTTTTTAAATGAAGTTTCATTAATATTTTATTCCAGGTCTCATGAAGGAAAAAAAAAAACCCCACTGGAAATTCAAATCCTACAATTCACATGTTAAATTATGCACTTATTGTCCTGCTTAATTTTTTTCTTGATTTTTTTTCAATTTTTAAATTTTGGTAAAATACATAACACAAAATTTACCATTGTAACCATTTTTAGGTGTACAGTTCAGAGGTATTAAATACATTCATAATGTTGTGCAATCATTACTACCATCCATTTCTGTAACTTACTTCATCTTATAAAATCCATACTCATTAAACAATAACCCCCAACCTGCCCAGCACCTGGCAATTACCATTCTGCTTTCTGTCTCCATGATTTTGACTATTCTAAGTACCTTATATAAATATTACCTTATTCTTAATACTTCTCATGTCCCATTTAAGGAGTATTTTCCATCATCAGATTATGAAGATATTCTCTTACCTTACTTCTGAATGCCTGCTTTGTATTTCACATGTGGGTTTACACAACACTGGATTTTTGGTGTGATTTAGAGATCCAATTTAAATATTTTTCTTTGTAGATATCTAAAATTGTCTCAAAAACACTTATTGAAAAGATCGTCTTTCCCTCACTGCCCTGCATTACCATCTCCATTTCTGATCTCTCTCTTCTGCTCATTGTTTACTTATTTCTACTAAGAAGAAACTGAGTTAGTATAGCTTAATTGTGAGTCTTGATTCCTGGTAACACAAGTCTTCTAACTTTGTTTTTCTTCTTAAATTTTTATATAAATTTTACAATTAGCTTGTCAATTTCCAGAAAAATAACTGTTAGGATTTTTTTTAATTAATAAATTTTGGTTTTTAGGGAAGTTTTAGATTCACAGAAAAACTGAGCAGAAAAAGTACCAGAGTTCTCTTCTACTCCCCAATCCCACATGTGCACAGCTTCCCCCAATATCAATATCCAACACCACAGTGGTATATTTGTTATAATCAAAGAACCTAAACTGACACATTATCATCTGAAGTCCATAGTCTATATTGGGTTCATTCTTGGTGTTGTACATTTTATGGGCTTTGGCAAATGTATAAGGACATGTGTCTGTCATTAGAGTATCATACAAAATAGTTTCACTGCCCCTAAAACTCCTATTCATCCTTCCCTCTGTCTTCCCCCAGCCATTGATTATTTTACTGTCTCAATAGTTTTACCTCTTCTAGAATGTCTTAGTGTGTACATACAGTGTGTAGTCTTTTCAGACTGGCTTCCTTCACTTAGTAATATGCGTTTAAGTTTCCTCCATATATTTTCAAGGCTTTATACCTCATTTCTTTTTAGCACTGAATAATATTGCATTATCTAAACGTACCACAATTTATTTTTCCATCACCTGCTGAAGACATCTTGGTGGCTCCCAATTTTGGGTAATTATGAATAAAGCTGCTATAAACATTTGTGTGCAGGTTTTTCTGTGGGCATAGTTTTCGGTTCATCTGGGTAAATACCAGGACCATGATGGCTGGATCACATGGGAAGGGTATGTTTTGTTCAGAAACTGCCACACTATCTTGTAAATTGGCTGTACCATTTTTTCCCCATTAACAATGAGTGAGAGCTTTTGTTGCTCCACATCTTTGTCAGGATTTCATATTGTTGGTGTTCTAGATTTCAGCCATTCTGGTAGGTATGTAGAGATCTTGTCATTTTAACTTGCAATTCCCTAATGATATATGATGTTGGACATCTTTTCAGATGCTCACTTCCCATCACATATCTTTTTGGTGAAGTGCCTATTAAGGTCTTTGACACATCTTTTAATTACATTGTTTATTTTCCTGTTGTTGACTTTTAAGAATTCTTTGTATGTTTTGAATAATAGTCCTTTATCAGATGTGTATTTTGCAAATATTTTCTCCCAGTCTGTGTTTTGTCTTGTCATTCTCTCGACACTATCTTTGACAGAACAGAAGGTTTTAGTTTTAATGAAATCCAGCATATCAATTTTTTCTTTCATGGATCATGTCTTTGGTGTTGTATCTAAAAAGTCATCAATATACCTGAGGTCACATGATATCTTCTCCTATGTTATCTTCTAAGAGTTTTAGTTTTGCACTTTGCATTGATGTATAGATTCATTTGGACTTAATTTTTGTGAAGAGTGTAAGGTCTGTGTCTAGATCTCTCTCTCTCTCTCTCTCTCTTTGGATGTGGATGTCCAATTGTTCCAGCACCATTTGTTGAATACATGATTTTTGCTCCCTTGTATTGCCTTTGCCTCTTTGTCAAAGATCGGTTAACTGTATTTATGTGTGTCTATTTCTGAGCTGTCTCTATCCTGTTCCATTGATCTATTTGTCCATTCTTTCTCAAATACCACTGTCTTGATTAATGTAGTTTTGTAGTAAGTCTTGAAGCCAGGTAATATCAGTCCCTCCAACTTTGTTCTTTAATATTGAGTTGGTCATTCCTGGGTCTTTGCCTGTCCATATAAACTTTAGAATCAGCTTGCTGATATTCAACAAATAACTTGCTGGGATTTTGATTAGGATTACTTTGAATCTATAAATGAAGTTGAGAAGAACTGACATCTTGACAAATTGAGTCTTCCCATTAATAAAAATGAAACATCTCTTTACTGATTTAGTTTCTCTTTGTTTTCTTTCACAAGAGTGTTGTAGTTTTTCCCATAAAGATATTATACATATTTTATTAGATTTATACCTAAGTATTTCATTTTTGTGTAGTGCCAATGTAAATGGCAATGTCTTTTTTTATAAGATTTTATTTATTTATTTGACAGAGAAAGAGAGATCACAAGTGGAGAGTCAGGCAGAGAGAGGGGGAAGCAGGCTCCCTGCTGAACAGAGAGCCCAATGTGGGACTCGATCCCAGGACCCCAAGATCATGACCTGAGTCGAAGGCAGAGGCTTAACCCACTGAGCCACCCAGGTGCCCCATGTCTTTTTAATTTCAAATTATACTTTATTCATTGCTGGCATATAGGAAATCAATTGACTTTGGTATATTAATCTTGTATGCTGAAACCTTGCCATAAATGCTGATTTATTTTAGGAAAATTTTAGTTGATTCTTTAGGATTTTCTACATAGACAACATGTCATCTGAGACAAAGACAGTTTTATTTCTTCCTTCACATTCTGTACACCTTTTATCTCTTTAGTGCATTAACTAGGACTTCCAGTACAATGTTGAAAAGCAATAGTGAAAGGGGACATCCTTGCTTGCTCCTGATCTTACTGGGAAAGTTTTGAGTTTCTCACCATTAAGTATGTATGTTTTTTGTGGCTGTTTTTTTAATCAAGTTGAGAAAGCTCCCCTCCATTCTTGGTTTGCCAAGAGTTTTTCCTGTGATGTGTATTGGATTTTTTGGATGATTTTTCTGCATCTATCAATATGATTGTGTGGTTTTTCTTCTTTAACTTGTTGATGTGACTAATTACATTAATTAATTTTCAAATGTTGAAAAGGAGAACGCTCTTACACTGTTGGTGGGAATGCAAGTTGGTGTAGCCACTTTGGAAAACAGTGTGGAGGTTCCTCAAAAAATTAAAATAGAACTACTCTATGACCCAGCAATTGCACTACTAGGTTATTTACCCCAAAGATACAGATGTAGTGAAAAGAAGGGCCATATGCTCCCCAATGTTCATAGCAGCAACCTCCACAATAGCCAAACTGTGACAAGAACAGAGATGTTCTTCAACAGACGAATGGATAAATAAGATATGGCCCATATACACATCAGAAAGGATGAATGCAGCTTTTGCATCAACATGGATGGGACTGGGGGAGATTGTGCTGAGTGAAATAAGCAAAGAAAGTCAAATAGCATATGGTTTCACTTACTTGTGGACCATAAGGAATAGCATGGAGGACATTAGGAAAAGGAAGGTAAAAATGAAGGGGGGGTCATCGGAGGGGTAGACGAACCATGAGAGACGATGGACTCCAAGAAACAAACTGAGGGTTTTAGAGGGGAGGAGGTTGGGGGAATGGGTTGGCCCAATGATGGGTATTAAGGAGGGCACATATTATATGCAAACAATGAATCTTGGAACATTACATCAAAAACTAATGATGTACTGTATGGTGACTAACATAATAGAATAATAATAATAATAATAATAAGTTTTTTTTTCAAATGTTGAACCAGCCTTGTGTATCTGTAAATCCCACTTGGTCATGGTGTACAATTCTTTTTATATGTTGTTGGATTTCACTTGCTAACATTTATCATTCTGAAAACTGAAATTCTTAGGGGTTCTTAGGAATTATGCTAAATCTACTCTCCTTATTCTTCATAAATGGAATGACAAGGTCTGGATGACAGTGCATTTGTTTACAATATATTTCACTGCATATTTTAGGCCCATGATTGAGACCTACTGCTCAGGAAAAAAAAAAAAAAGATTCCTTTCAAAATATTACTATGGGGATCGTGGCTGGCTCAGTTGGCAGAGCATGTGACTCTTGAGGTTGTGAGTGTGAGCCCCACATTGGCTGTAGTGATTACTTAAAAATAAAATCTTTTTAAAAATCCCAGAAAATATTACTATTCATTGACAATGAACCTCAAGAAATGGGAATGCAAATTGGTTCAGCTACTATGGAAAACAGTATGGAGGTTCCTTAAAATGTTAAAAATAAAACTACTATAAATCCCACTTCTGTATATATCCAAAGGAACTGAAAGCAGGATACCAGAAATATATGCACTCCTGTGTTCATTGCAGCATTAGTTGCAATAGTCAAGATATGGAAACAACCTAAATATTTATCAACAGATGAATGGATAAAGAAGTTGTGGTGTGTATATATAATGGAATATTCTTTAGCCATGAGGGGAAAAAAAAGAAATCCTGCCATTTGCAACAACAAGGATGGACCCTGAGGGTGTTATGCTAAGTGAGATAAGTCAGCAGAGAAAGACAAATACTGTCTTTTATATGTGAAATCTAAAAAAGCCAAACTCATAAAAGTAGAGTGTAACATGATGGTTACCAGAGACTTGGGAGTGGAGGAATTGGGGATACATTGTTTAAGGGTACAAATTGGGAATAGGTAGATAAGTAAATTCTGAAGAACAAATGCATAGCATAGGGATTAGAGTCAACAATATTGTATTTTAAACTTCAAACTTGCTTAGAGTTCTAGATCTTTATTGTTTCCACCACACACACAAACAATGATACTTAATGTGACATGACATAGGTGTTAGCTAATGTTCCAGTGGTAATCATATGACATTATACAATAGGCAACTGTATGACAATATATAAATGTATCAAGTCAACACATGGTACACCTTAAAGTTACACAATGTTATATGTCAATTATACTTCAATTTAAAAATTAAAAAAAAATTTAAAAACCTCAAGACAATCCATAAAATTTTACCCCTTACTTCACAGTAGTACCTAATGCAAATACCCTGTCATTACTTCTGCCTGAAGCCACTTTCTTTACTGTACTGGCTCTTGCTCTGCCTTTTTCAGAAAAGGCAGCTACCTAGATCAGAAAAGTCAATACCTTCTTGCCCTGACCTGCAGAGCTCAACAAAATACCTGGACAGCCATGTCCCAGAGGTTCATTGAAGCCTCCTTTGCTTTCTTCAGAAAACAAGTAAGTCTGTAAAAAACAAAAACAAAAACAAAAACACTCCATTTACTTCCTCTAAGAATTAAAAGGAAAGAGACATAAACTTTCAAAAGATAACTTACAATTTTGTGAAACCACAGTATGTGTGGACCACACACATGATCTACCTATTCAGGGGATAAAAAAAATTCTCTCCTGACTCACTAAAGACCATCTAAATGTACCTAGACCACTCATAAAATGACAGTGGAGAGGATTTCTGGCTTTAACCAGGCATTGCAAACCATGCATGCCAAACTTCTCTGATATTGTGATGCCCAAATATGAACCCAAATACGAACAGGTATTCTGCAACCTGAAGAGGACTCTTCACTAGTTTCCTTCCCTAACTATCCCTAACTACAAGAAACTCTTTTATTTGTGTTATCTGAACAAGCCCAAGAGGTTTTATCTCAATTTCATGGGAACTATCAAATCATCTCTTACTAAAGTCTGACCTCACCCTTAGTTTCAAAGCCTTGCTTTCTTTATCTTAGAGCAATAGCTGTCATTGAAAAACTTAATGCTTGATGAACTTATTCTAAACTGCCTGCTTAAGCTCACTGTCCTGCTTGCAGGGGATCTATACTAATAAACTAAAAGCTTATGTCTATAGCATTAAAACAGAATTTATCAGTATATTGAATATGTAATTAATATACCTTCTTTAAATTATTTATAAGAGATAAACAGTGTTAACATTATGTAATATTGTGGGGGGTTTTGGTTTTTGTTTTAGTTTCAAGTTTTTATTTAAATTCCAGTTAGTTAACATATGCTGTAATTTTTTTTTCATACAGTGTAATATTAGTTACAGGTGTAGAATTTAGTGATTTATCACTTATAAACCACACCCAGTGCTCATAAGTACCTTCCTTAATACCCATCACCCATTTAACCTATTCTCCTGCCTACCTCTCCTCCAGCAACCCTATTTGTTCTCTGTAATTATAAGTCTGTTTCCTAGTTTGCCTCTCTCTTTTCCCTCCCCCCATCTTCATCTGTTTTGTTTCTTAAATTCCACATATGAGTGAAGTCATATGTTGTATTTGTTTCTCTGATTAACTTATTTCGCTTAGCATAGTACTCTCTAGCTCCATCCACGTCATTGCAAATAGGAAGATTTCATTCCTGTTAATGGCTGAATAATATCATACCACCTTTTTTTAAATTTTTGCTTTTTAGTTTTTTAATTAACATATAGTGTATTATTAGCCCCAGGGGTACAGGTCTGTGAATCTCCAGGTTTACACACTTCACAGCACTCACCATAGCACATACCCTCCCCAATGTCCATAACCCCACACCCCTCTCCCTACCTCTTTTCCCCCAGCAGCCCTCAGTTTGTTTTGTGAGATTAAGAGTCTCTTATGGTTTGTCCCCTCCTGATCCCATCTTGTTTCATTTATTTTTTTCCTACCTCCCAAACCCCCCATGTTGCATCTCCACTTCCTCATATCAGGGAGATCATATGATAGTTGTCTTTCTCCGACTGACTTAGTTCGCTAAGCATAATACCCTCTAGTTCCCACATCGTTACCCATCCACATCGTGGCAAATGGCAAAATTTCATTTCTTTTGATGGCTGCATAGTATTCCACTATATATATATATATACCATCTCTTCTTTATCCATTCATCTGTTGATGGACATCTAGGTTTTTTTCCATAGTTTGGCTATTGTAGACATTGCTGCTATAAACATTCTGGTGCACATGCCCCTTCAGATCACTACATTTGTATCTTTAGGGGAAATACCCAGTGGTGCAATTGCTGGGTCATAGGGTAGCTCTATTTTCAACTTTTTGAGGAACCTCCATGCTGTTTTCCAGAGTGGTTGCACCAGCTTACATTCCCACCAACAGTGTAGGAGGGTTCCCCTTTCTCCGCATCCTCGCCAGCATCTGTCATTTCCTGACTTGTTCATTTTAGCCATTCTGACTGGTGTGAGGTGATATCTCATTGTGGTTTTGATTTGTATTTCCCTGATGCTGAGTGATGTGGAGCACTTTTTCATGCGTCTGTTGGCCATTGGGATGTCTTCTTTGCAGAAATATCTGTTCGTGTCCTCTGCCCATTTCTTGATTGGATTGTTCTTTGGGTGTTGAGTTTGATAAATTCTTTATAGATTTTGGATACTAGTCCTTTATCTGGTATGTCATTTTGATTTTGTTAACTGTTTCCTTTGCTGTGCAAAAGCTTTTGATCTTGATGAAGTCCCAATAGTTCATTTTTGCCCTTGCTTCCCTTGCCTTTGGCAATGTTCCTAGGAAGAAGTTGCTGCGGCCGAGGTTGAAGAGGTTGTTGCCTGTGTTCTCCTCTCATACCACCTTTTCTTTTCCGTTCATCAGCCAATGGGCATTTGGGCTCTCCCCATAGTTTGGCTATTTGTTGTGTTGATAATGTTGCTATAAACATTGGGGTGCATGTGTCCCTTTGAATCAATATTTTTGTATCCTCTCGATAAATATGTAGTAGTACAATTGCTGGGTTGTAAGGTATTTCTATTTTTAACTCTTTGAGGAACCTTGACACTGTTTTTCAGAGTGGCTGCACCAGTTTGCATTCCCAACTGTACACAAGGGTTCCCCTTTCTCTGCTTTTTTGCAACCATCTGTTGTTTCCTGTGTTGTTGATTTTATCCATTCTGATGGTGTGAGGTGATATCTCATTGTGGATTTGTATTTCCCCAATGCTGAGTGATGTTGATCATCTCTTCATGTGTCTATTAGCCATCTGGATGTCTTCTTTGGAAAAATGTCTATTCACGTCATCTGCCCATTTTTAACCTAGATTATTTGTTTTTTGGATGTTGAGTTTGATAAGTTCTTTATACAATTTGGATACTAACCCTTTATCAGATACATCATTTGCAAATAACTTCTCCCATTCTGAAAGTTATCTTTTAAGTTTTGTTTCCTTCACTGTGCAGAAGCTTTTCATCTTGATAAAATCTCTTCATTTTTGCTTTTGCTTCCCTTGCCTCAGGAGACCTATCCAGTAAGAATTTGCTATGGCTGATGTCAAACAGGTTACTGTCCGTGTTCTCCTCTAGGATTTTGATGGTTTCCTGTCTCACATTTAGGTCTTTCATCTATTGCAAATTTACTTTTGTATATGGTGTAAAAAAATGGTCCAGTTTCATTCTTTTGCATGTTGTTGTCCAGTTTTCCACACCATTTTTGAAGAAACAATCTTTTTTCCATTGGACATTCCTTTCTGCTTTGTTGATTAGTTGACCATATAGTTTTGTTTATCTCTGGGTTTTCTATTCTCTTCCATTGATCTATGTCTGTTTTTGTGCCAATACCATACAATAGTATTATAGTACTATAGTATAGTATTGATAACTATAGTTTTGTAATATAACTTGAAGTCCAGAATTGTGATACCTGCACCTCTGCTTTTCCTTTCTTCTGCTGACTTTAGCCTTCATTTGTTCTTTTTCTAGCTCCTCTAGATGTGAGGTTAGATTGTTTTTGAGATTTTTCTTGCTTTTTGAGGTAGGCCTATATTGCTCTCTTATGACTGCTTCTGCTGCATTATGACTGCTGCAGCCCAAAGGTTTTGGACTGTTGTGTTTTCATTTTCATTTATTTCCATGTGTTTTTTTTTAATTTCTTAATTTCCTAGTTGACTCATTCATTCTTCAGTAAGATGTTCTTTAGCCTCCGTGTATATGTGGTCTTTCCAAATTTTTTCTTGTGGATGACCCAAGTTTCATAGCATTGTGGTTGGAGAATATGCATGGTGTAAACTTAATCCTTTTGTATTAATTGAGGCCTGACCTGTGACCTAATATGTGATCTATTCTGAGGAAGGTACTATGTGCACTTGGAAAGAATGTGTATCCTATTGCTTTAGGGTGAAATGTTCTGAATAAAACTGTTAAGTCCATCTGGTCCAGTGTGTCATTCAGAGCCATTGTTTCCTTGTTGATTTTCTGCTTAGATGATCCATTCTTTGATGTAATTGGGGTGTTAAAGTCCCCTACTATTATTGTATCATCAATGAATTCTTTTATGTTATTGTTTTATATATTTGGGTGCTCCCAAGTTGGGGGCATAAATATTTACAATTGTTAGATCTTCTTGTTGGAATGACCCCTCTATTTTTTAAAAAGATTTTATTTATTTATTTGACAGAGAGAGACACAGAAAGAGAGGGAACAGAAGCAGGGGGAGTGGGAGGAGAAGGTTTCACGCTGAGCAAGGAGCCCGACACAGGGCTCAATCCCAGGACCCTGAGACCATGACTGAGCTGAAGGCAGACGCTTAACAACTGAGCCACCCAGGTGCCTGGGAATGACCCCTTTATTATGATACAGTGCTGTTCTTCATCTCTTGTTACAGTCTTTGGTTTAAAATCTAGTTTTTCTGCTATAAGTATTGTTACCCTGGCTTTCTTTTGACATCCATTGCCATGTAAACTGTTACTCCCTTCCCTCACTTTCAATTTGCAGGTGCCTTTGTCTAAAATGAGTCTTATCTGGCCTGCCAAGTTTCTGTGGAAAGATCTGCTGCTACCTTTGTCTTCCCTTGTAAGTTAGGGACTTCTTTTGTCTTGAAGCTTTTAGGATTTTTTCTTTATATTTTGGAAATTTATCTATAGGTCTTGGCGTTGGCCTACTTTTGATTCTGATGGGAGTTTTCTGTGCTTCCTGGATTTGGAAGCCTGTTTTCTCTCCCAGATAAGGGAAGTTTCCAGCTATAATTTCCTCAAATAAACATTCTGCTCCCTTTTTCTATTTTCTTCTTCTGGGACTCCTATGATAGGAATGTTACTATGTTTCATGGAATTACGGAGTTCCCCAATTCTACTTTCTGATCCAAGATTTTCCTTTCCCTTTTTTGATCAGTTTATTTTCCATCATTCTATCTTCTGTATCACTTATTCATCCCTCTGCTTCTTCCATCCTTGTGGTCATTATATCCAGTCAGTTTTGAATCTCAGTTATTGCATTTTTCAATTTGGCCTGATGGGTCTTAAGCTCTTTTATCTCTGTGTTAAAGGGGCCCCCTCATGTCTTCTATGCTTTTCTCAAGTCCAGCTTGTATCCTTATGATTGTTTTAAATTCTAGATCAGGTGTATTACTTATATCTGTTTCCATTAAAACCCTGGTCGTGACCTTTTCTTCTTCTTTTGGGATAAATTCCTCCACCTTGCCACTTTGTCTCAGTCTCTGTCTTCTACTGTGTGTTAGGAAGCCTATTATGTTTCCTGCTCCTGACAGTAATAGCTTTATGAAGAGGTCGTATAATGTTCAGGACCTGGTGCTTTAGGAAATGTCTGTGTGTATGCTGTGTGTACTCTGTTGCTGTGTTATGGCTCCTCTCTCCCTCAGGTCAGTCCTCTGCAGGGCTTTTGTCTGCAGTGGGGTGTTTGGACCTTGGCCAGAGTATGGCAAAATTTTAACTAGGTGTACTCTGGTCCGCTTGTTAAAAGAGACATGAAGCTATTCCCACTAGAGCTGAAGTTTCACAGTGCTCTATGATCAGTAGACTTGGTATATGCTGGTGTTTGTGCTGGTCTTCTGAGGGAAGGGCCAATGTGCTTGTTCTCAGACACACTTGCCTGAGGAAAGCAGTAACAGCAGAGTGCAGGGCAGCAGGTTTTTGTGTAAGCAATTTAAGCATCCAATATTGGTGCTGTGTTGTTAACCAAAGACGGTTTATGCTTAGATGTGGGGAAGCTAGCTCCTTTATTCCTGGAGAAGGGAGTACCTGCTCACTGCCATCAGGGAAGCTGTCCCTGAACAAATAATTTATCCTTGTATGTTGTAGGTGTTTTTCAGGTCGCTGTTTTCACTCTGTGTCTGGGTTGCTTGCCCACTTGAGCAGCATAGTGTACTTTGGGCTCTATTCCAGTCAGGCTGGCTAAGTTTAAAATTTTAAACTTTAGGGATCTGGCATGGTGGGGATCTGCACTGATCCTCTGGGGAAGGGTCTTGTGACACTAGGAACAGATGCAGGTTTGACCCTGAAGGGCAGTTGCATCAGAGTGCAGGAGCATGGGTTTGGAGCAAAATGCACTAAGGAGCCAGTGGCCAGGACACCTGCCCTCAGCAGGTATCTCTGTGCCTAAGCTGAGGGGTAGAGGAGAATGAGAGAACTGGTATGGTACTTAACGTTAGAGCCAGGGGTGCCTGGGTGACTCAGCTGGTTGAGCATCCAGCTCTTGATTTCAGCTCAGGTCATGATCTCAGGGTCCTAAGATCAAGCTCCACATTGGGCTCTGCACTCAGCGAGGAGACTGCTTAAGGATTCTCTCTCTTAAGGATTCTCTCTCTTCCTCTGCCCCTCCTGTGTTCTCTCAAATAAATAAATCTTTAAAAAAAAAAAAAAGGTAGTGCTAGTGCTTGGGTAACTTCATCTCCTTGAGCTTGATCAAATGCCAATGGTCACCAATGAGAGGTCAGACAAAATCTGAAACAAAGCAGATGAATTCTTGGAGACCCAAAGACATGAGCAAGCAAGAACTCCTTAAAAGGTTTTGAAAATGATATGAGGCCAAGGGAGGCCTCATATCAACCTGGGTAGAGCATGGGGATGGAACTTATCGTACTTCACAGGTAAACTTTAAGGAGGCCCCCCAAGATCCTTGCCTCCTGCCAGTTATACATTTGCAAAATTCCCCTTTCTTGAGTTTAGCCAGACTTATGACTTGCTTCTAACCAATGGAATGCAAAGGCGATGGGATATACATGACTGAATTTGCATGAATACCTAGGAGTGTAGCACCCATCTTGCTGGAGTTTCTCTCAATACTGGGTTTGAAGAAGCAACTTGCCATAAATCCTACAACTACAAGGAAATGAACTCTGCCAACAATCTGAGAGCTTGGAAGCAGATCCTTTCCGAATCAACACTCCGACAAGAACTCAGCCTTGTGAAACCCTAGGCAGACTAAGCCCTGCTAAGCCCAAACTTCTTCTTCTTTGTAATTTATTTTATTTAAATTTTTGTTAACTAACAGTACAATATTAGTTTCTGGAGTAGAATTCAGTGATTCATCCCTTACATACCACACCCAGTGCTCATCACAAGTGACCTCTTTAATAATCATCACCCATCTAGCCCATCCCCCACCTACCTCCCCCCATTAACCCTCCAATAACCCATGTTGTTGTTAAGATTCTCTTATGGTTTATTTCCCTATATACTTTTCCTCTTTTCCCCCTTCCCATATATTCATCTGTTTTCTTACATTTCACACATGAATGAAATCATATTTCATGGTATTTGTCTCTTTTTTCACTTAGCATAATACACTATAGCTCCACCCATGTCACTGCAAATATAAGCCCAAATTTCTGACCCAAAGAAATAGTGAGTTAACTATGTGTTGCTTTAAGCAACTGAGTTTGTTGTAATCTGTTACTCAGCCAAAGAAAATTAATGCACAGCTTATGCCCATGTTCGCCCTATAGACTTTTCTTCTTCTAGACAATTTTTACTTCTAAATATTCAACTTAACATTTAGGTCCTTTTTTCTAGTCATGGGCTGTTGAGGTTAAAATTACTTACCTAAATTTTATTAGACTCTTCGGGTAAAAATTAACCAATGTTCTTTTCCCCATTTTAAACAACATTAATATCAGTACAGTGAAAGAGATGGCAAAAAAAACTAGCAGTGATGAGCTTTTACTTACACAGCTACCCTCAACCTGCCTGCAGAAAGGACACATTTTGTTGTAGCACAGAGGTCTCTCTAATGAGAATAAGCTCCCTGAAGTTATTTAGTGTCCTTTGGCTTTATAGCCCCTCTAGGATTTACACATATGGGATATTCAGTAACTGTTGAATTAAAACTGTTTAAGCTTAGTAATTAATGATACCTGGGGTGCCTGGATGAAGCAGTTGGTTGAGCATCTGACTCTTGGTTTTGGCTCAGGTTATGATTTCGGGGTCACAGGATTGAGTACCTTGTTGGGCTCCACGCTCAGTGGGGAGTCTGCTTGAGATTCTCTCCCTCTCCCTCTGCCCTTCCTCCCTGTTCTAATAGATAAATAAATCTTTTTTTAAAATTTAAATTCCATTAGCCAACGTAAAGTACATCATTGATGTACAGATGCAGAGTTCAGTTATTCATCAGCTGCATATAACACCAATGCTCATTACATCACATGCCCTCCTTAATGCCCATTACCCACTTTCCCCATCCCCTACCCAGTTCCCTCCCAGCAACCCTCCATTTGTTTCTTAGAGTTAAGAGTCTCATGGTTTCTCTCCCTGATTTCTTTCCCTTCAGTTTCCCCTCCCTCCCTCCACAGTCCTCTGCACTGAATCTCAAGCCTATATAAGGAAGAATCACACCATGTTTAGCCAGTGAAAAGGACCAGTATTTAAAATATATTTTAATGAGAACACAATGATTTACATTTCTTAATACGAAACTGCTCTGGCCTTAGGACTTAACTTCTTCTTGGTCTATGGGGTTTAGATGCCACCGCACTAATTCCCCAGTGCTCTTGAGGCACATGTTGGACATGTCCTCCTCTGTTGGAAGTCCTTGGGGTAACTTCAGGGGCTTGATCCTGTAACATAAAAAAATGCTTTTAGAATTATACCAGGTAACACATTTTTTAAAATTGTTGAAGTAGCAAACAACAAACCTTATCAAATGTTTAACCACTTTCAGTTTTGCATTCACTGAAGGGATATTCTTGTGAACTTGAGGAGTATGTGCCTACAGAGAAAGGAAACCATGTAATGGATTGGATTCAGAACAGATGGTCCCATATTTCACCAAAATGTGAAAATGAAGGCCTGTTATGTCTAAATCAAAGTTTCAAATAAATTACACTAAATAATATATTTAAACAAAAGAAATAGTAAAAATACACCTTAAAGTTTAAGAATTATACAATTTAAAGCAAATTTAAACCTCTCATAAGATGACTTAAATAGTTGCATACTTTTTCTAGTCCAAGCATCTTTATTGTATCTTTTTCCCAATATGGACGTCTTTTTGTACTTTTTATTCTGGTAACAATATGCAGTTTATGAGGGTGCTGTGGATCCCCACCATATTTTTCATGATCTGCAGGTGAAGGCTGAAATACCTAAGAAGGAAAAATTATAAATGGTAAATTTTCAACTTCTATGTATCTATGTGTCTAAGTATCTTTTTTTTCTTAAAAAAAAAAAAAAATGACTACATAATGATCTCATCCCAAATCTTTCTGTAATCCTAGCCTCAAACTGAACATTTATACCCATCTGATTACTTAGATAGACAAAGTCTAATAATTTCATACTCTGAAAAAAGTATCACACAAAGATTGTTTTAAGACTGAAGCAGGAGCAATCAAAAGACACTAAAAAGTTCAAATGCCTGGAGACTGTATTAGCACTAAAAAAGCTCAGCACAGCTGCATCCTCCACCCCATTCAAGCAGGGGAACAAAGATAAGCTTACAATGACAGTAACACATGAGGATCATTAAAAAGTATGTACAAAGCACCAGAAGAGTACAAATGATTGCCTATGAAGGATTAGAAATGGGTCCACAGAACTGACTCTCTAAGAATCAAAAAGTTCCAGTAAGCTATCCCATGGAAAACTTCCCTACGTACATAAAATGTACTGAATAAGGATGTATATGGTAATACTATTTGTAATACTGAAAAATTTAAAGGTCACATCCGTGTTCCTCATAGGATAACTATATGAATTACAATGCATACATTCTAATAAAACTAAAATTAACAATAACAAAACCGAACAAAATATGATACGACTAAATAATGATGTATCCAATAGGATACAATGCTGCCATTAAAATAAGGTCTACTATCTTAGCAGCTACAAACTTTGAAGAATGGCCACAAAACATTCTTAAGCAAAAAATAATAATAATAATAAATAAAATCCATACAACCATGAGTAATAGGATTTTTTAAAAAAAGATTTTATTTATTTGAGAGAAAAAGGAGAGATAGAGAGCATGAGCAGGGAGAAAGGACAGAGGGAAAAAGAGATGCAGAGCCCCTGCCTGACACAGGACTCAAACCCAGGACCCTGGGATCATGACCTGAACCAAAGTCAGACACTTAACTAACTAAGCCACCCAGGCACCCCTGTAGTAGGCTCTTGGATTTGTTTCATCTGTACCAAAATACATAGGTTTGTATATATGATATATTACATAAATACTGATTCTAAGAAATCATATTATACACACACACACTTAGGTACCTATAAGGGTTTCAAAGATACTAGATTAAGAATCATACCTCCTGGGAATCACACACACAAAAGACGGCACTTTAATCAAAAAGCCTGTAATTCAGGGGCACCTGGGTGGCTCAGTTGTTAAGCATCTGCCTTCGGCTCAGGTCACGATCCCAGGGTCCTGGGATTAAGCCCCACATCGGGTTCCCCGATCAGCAGGAAGCCTGCTTCTCCCCCTTCCACTCCCCCTGCTTGTGTTTCCTCGCTCACTATGTCTCTCTCTGTCAAAAAAAGGGGCATATAATTCAATCATGAAAATAATATTGCAGAAACTTATCTGCTGAGAGGTTCCCACTATATTGCTAAATGAAGAAAGCAACTAGAAAAACATTATACATGAGATTATTCATATCTTTAAAAATATGAAACAGAAAACGATGTGGAAGATATTAACAGTAGCTGTGGTAGGTGGGATTAAGTATGCTTTTCAGTTGTTTTTGCTTGTTTGGATTTTCTAGGCGTTTTGAAGAGACCCAGGGTGAGAAGAATGGTGGAAGACAGAGGATGGGGCAGGCATCCCAAAGAAAAGGAGAGAAGAGAGAAAGAAACATTGTAAAGAGCATGGAATACTTGGGAAAATCAAGTGATTCTATGTGGCTAATGTAGGAAAAAAAACACGAAAAGCAATGTAGCTAGTATTTTCCGAAAGAATGGTATGTACAGATAAATCTAGCAGAGAAAACTCAAAGATCCCAAGTTGCAATATTCGATATAGAAGTGAACACAGAGCCACATGTCTGAGCAGGAAGAAGACTCACAGTTTTCTGAGGACAATGGTAATATGAAAACACAAAATATTAAGGCAAAAAACCATAAGCAGGAATAAAGAGATCCCAAGATGATAAAAACCTACTACTACAAAGGCCAGTAGTACATTTAAAAAGAAAAAAAAATCATTATTTAGATAAATTCCACCATGTTTTATTTAAACTCTACCCTGCCACCAACCTCCCCAAATTACTTAACATAAAAGTTATCAATATTACAAAAGCAGGTACCTTTTAAAACATCACATGCTTAAATAGTAACGTTAACCCCCCGTCTCCCAACACTTATTCTTACTTTATCTGGAATTCTTGACTTGGTAAATTTGTGACGAATCCAATCCATGTAAATAAGAGACTCCATACCTTTTGTCATCGTCTAAAACATGATATAAAACATTTTTTTAAAGAACTCTGTCTAGTGCAGAAATCCATACCTACCAATTTTTAGGTGACAAGTCTGTTTTTACTTAACCTATAATTATCAAACATTTATCTCAGCCCCTTAGCTGAAAGAATATATTTACCTTACCACTAACATTAGAAAGCAAAAAGCACATACAGAATTTGTTTTTTTCCCAAGATTTTATTTAAATTCCAGTTTGTTAACATAGTGTACTCTCAGTTTCAGGTGTAGAATTTAGTGATTCATCACTTACCTACAACAGCTGGTACTCATTGCAAGTGCCCTCCTTAATTCCCATCACCCATTTAGCCCATCCCCTCCCCTCCAGTAACCCTCAGTTTGTTCTCTAGAGTTAAGAGTCTGTTTTCTGGTTTGCCCCTCTTTTCTCATTTCCCCTATGTTCTTCTGTTTTGTAACTTAAATTCCACACAGGAGTGAAATAGAGACTTCTGACCAGGGGTTGCAATATTTTTCGGTAAAGGATCAAACAGCAAGTTATTTCCAGCTTTGGGGCTGCATGGTTTCCACTGCCAAATCTCAACTCTGATAATGGGGGAAAAAAAGCAACCCGGAACAGTATGTAAATAAGTGGGCGTGGCTACTTCCAATAAAGCCTGATTTACAGAAGTAGGTGGTGGACTGAATTTGACCTGCAGACGGTAGTTTGCCAACTCCTGCTCTATACAATGTGGAATAATAATCTTCAACAATACTCTGTAAAAAGAAATGAGTTTATGGTTTTCTTTCTAATCCCTATAATGCCATCACTCCTAGTTCCTATCTCTTTTTCCCCTTCAGCAATCTTCCGTCCTGTTGCTCTCAGTTGGCTAAAGTGAAAGGATTCACTGCCAATGCTTCATATCTGGAAACTCCTCTCTGGATGGGCAATATTCACTCCCTTCATGCCTTCTCTGTCCTGCAGAGACCCACACATAATTAAAGAGTAAAGTAGGAGTGAATGAGAAATGGAAAGGAAAAATATGGGCTTCTGATTCTGTGCTTATCATCTGTGAGAAATGAGACACTTATCCTCTCAGAGAGTCAATTGCCTCAGCTATTTCAAAAGGAAATAATACTAACACCACAGATTAATCTAAGGTTAAGGTAATGTATGTAGAGCACCTAACATTATTATCTATAGCCAGCAGCACACCTGTATCTAGACTCTGGTCCTCATGAACAGATTAGGCTGAGCTGCTTAATTTCTGTAAGAAAGACTAGAAGGAAATACATGAAAATACAAGCATAAATGGTTTCTGGAGAGTGCATTTCTTCTTTCTGCTCTTCCATAGTTTTTTATTTTTCTATGATTGAAAATATAATGTTTTCATAACTGAAGACAATAAACCCTTAAACTTTTAAAAAGATTAAAGGGAAATCAACATTGGACATTTTTTTACCAGCATGTTCTCTAGGAAAAGACCTTTTGTGATGTCAAATCCTTAGTGATAAAACAGCAGATAAATCATAAATAAAACTGACCCTCAACATTAAAAAAATACATATATAAAAAAAGGAACTTGTGCAGTTTAACTTGCCTGTTTTGTTAATTACAAAAGAGAAAGAAACAGTTCTTAAGGAATTTAAAAAAGAGAGAGAGAGAGAACTTGAAAAGAAACACTTACTTGGAGTCTGCCTGGGGGCCTCTGAACTATTGAGCGCAAAATCCCCGCCATGAGTGTGGTGACGGTTTTCTTCTGAGGCTACGACAAGCAGAAAATAGATCCATGGGTCAAATGTGTCTTGGAAATTGACAGTTAATTAAATTGGAAATCAAGTTAATTATAAACTTGATTTAAGTTTCACAGTGAAATCTTATTATTTTAATAAAATAAAGGTAAGAATTAAGTTAAAATAAATATGTTACTCGGAGTTCAGCAAAACCATAGGTAGTAACTATACATTAACCACATCCCATTTTTGCCAGATGAGTTAGAACCTAAGTTGACTCAACAAAAACGGGTAAAGGAGGTTATTATTATTTAAAAATTTTCTTCAACAATGAGCACAAAGAATGCTTTGTTATAGAATCAGAAAATGGAAGGGCTAGAAGGGACTGAAGAAATCCTGACTCCTAGAACTAGAGTGAACAACCTTCTTATGTGGAAAATGAATAATCAATCATTTACCCAAGGGCATCCAGCAATCCAAGGAGTATACGGTCTAGAGCCCAATTCTAGTTCCTAGACCAGTGCATTTTCACTAAATCATAACCCCTTTCTGATAAAAAGCAAACCATAACTTCCTTTTTTGCATATTTGTATTTTTAAACTATTCTTAAATTTCTATGATGTGAAGTCATGTTAATTTAGACACAAATAATTACAACTACTATACTGATATATACTGAAAACAGAAAAGATTAGGTTTATGAAGTACATGTATATTTTGGATAGGTTATTTAATTTGTGTGCTTCAATTTTTTCCCAAAAGAAAGAATATAATACCTAACTTGCAAATGAGTTATTCTAAAAACTCCTAAAACAGTATCTAGCACATAAGAAGCCCTCAATAAATGGTAGCTTTTACTATAACAAAAATATTAAATTATTACAAAACCGTAATAAGAATACTCTAACACACCAAAATAGGATATAATGCTGTATTTCAGTGAATCCACCAGATTGTGACTCATTCAAGCTCTGCAAGTCTTTCCTGTGATGTGGACAAAGCAATGAAGTTGTGGGAATCAATACAAGTGTCCCATTAAAAGAGCCAGACTTCAGAAAAATTTTTAGCTACTGAACCAGTCTCTCAAAATTAATTACATATTCAGTTTTAGAAGAGTTAACTACCAAATCCTTAGAACCATGAAAGCAGAATTTTGTCTTGTTCACTTTCTACTCTCAGCATCTAGCATAGTATCTGATCAACAGTAGGCACCCAGTGTTTGTTTCTGAATGTCTGAATCAAATAATGGGTTAGAGCTATGGTCTGTTCAACTCAGAATTCAGTACATCAAAATATCTTGACTGTCATTCCGACTTCAGACCTCAAACACTATCACACAGCATAACAATTTCTAGTTCAAATCAGCATCTAGTTCAAATCATCAGCCACTGCTTGGCTGGTGGTTTATATATATTTTGTATCAAGGCTCTTAGAAGAGATGCTTATTTAATCCTCCCACCCTTCAATCAAATAGGTTATGATAAAGTATTTACTTTACCATACTTCTTCCTCCCAAGTTAAACAATATACTAACCCAACTCATCTGGCTTCACACTTTGTTACTTTTTTATCACTTAAATTTCAACAAAAGCCTCCTCAATGGCCTTCTGGCTTCCATTCTAACTTCCCTAAGATCTCTTCTCCATGGCAGCAATCATCTAATTAAAATCCTAAATCAGATCATGTCAACTCCTTTTCTCAAAACCTTCCAGTGAGCCAGCCTTTCTCACCATTGGATTAAGAAGTAACATATAAGCAAGAGAAAAAGCCAGAATAAATCCATGTGATCCAATGACACAGATTAGAGTTTAAGCTCATGTTTAGCTAAATATAGTGATGGATAAAGAAATAATCACAGACACGTATGTACACATGGGTTAGCTCTGTTAGCTAAAAAGACCAAAAAGCAATGGCATCCCGGTAGCAGTAAGCGTACCCAGCACCCTGATCTTAGCATTGTCTAATAAAAGAAAAAATGGCTGATTGGAGGGCTACAGCAGGGAATATACAAACAAGAGCATCTTGTAGCATTAGAAAGGAACCCATCAAAAAATCAAAATGATGGGAGCATGTCAAAGGGACATAGGAAAAGAGCTCCCAGTGACTAAAGCTAGACCAATATAAGCAACAAAGTAAGTAACAAAGTATTGGCTTATAATCCAAACTATAAAATAACCATTTCCATACTCATATAAATGAAGAAGTAAATTAATGGGAGAGAACAAATCTCCCTTAGAGAATTCCAAATAACTTATGCAGATATTTCCCTCTCAAAAAGGTGGAGAAAAACCACTCATCTCTTAAGTATAAGCTATGCTTAATAACTTGCTCCCTGAGTACAGTATAGAAAGGGGGAAAATAACATTGTACTAGAGAAACCTCACAAACACTATGTCTGCCAGGTGATCATGGTTAATATCAACTGTTATAAAAGTCAAGCTAATAGCATGCACACTCGATAGGATGGAATGAGAATGGCACTTCTTGTCTGTGGTTTTCTTCCCCAAGACCCCTAACACAACACATCTGAGAGAAAAACATCAAACTTCATTTGAAGGACATTGTGAAAAATACTTGACCAGTACCTCGTCAAATACCTGAGTGCCTTAAAACTGTCAAGGTCACCAAAAACAAGGAAAGTGAGATACTACCATAGTCAAGAGGAGCCTAAGGAGCCATGACGACTAAATGGGATTCTGGAACAGTTAAAGGACATCTAGTAAACACTAAGAAATCTGAATGAAGTATGAACTTTGGTTAATGTTGTATCAATAGTAATTCATCAATTATAACACATATGTACCATACTAATGTAAGATACTAATAAAAGGGGAAATCAGGTGTGGAGTATATAGGAACTCTGTACTATCTTCATAACTTTCCCATAAACCTAAAATTCTTCTAAAATAAAAAAGTTAATTTATTAAATACCCAAAAGCTTTAATGCATGAGAGTGACAGCCAGTCCTTAACCCCCACCTCTAGGACTTCATCTCCAATCACTCTTAATCAATACACACATGGCCCCCTTACAGGTCCTCCAAGTTGCCAGGCAGCCAGGCTCCTTTGGACAGGCTGTTCTTTCTCCTGGAATGCTCCTGATATTCATACTTAAATCTCTTAGTTCCTTCAATTCTTGGCTCAAATCTTTTTCCAGTGGGGCCTACCTTGATTCCATTATTCAATATTTTGACGGACCCCCATATTGTCAGACTTCTTACTTCCCTTGATTTTCTTTCCATAGCACTTATCTTCTAACACAGTTTATTAGGTTTGTTGTTTACTGTCTGTCTCCACCCAGGAACATGTTAATGCCACAAGGACAATAGTTTTTATATTTTATTTTGTTTTTGGTCTGCTCTGTCTCTTCACAGAGGTATATCCCAAGTATATACCTAAAGCAGCACATGTCATGGACTATGCACACAATCGGTTTTTGTTGAACTAAGTTTAATTCACCGACTTCAAAAGGAGTAACAGTCAAAAGTTCTAAGTTCTAATAAAAAGTAAAGATTATTGTTAATAATAAGGCACACAACTCTTGGACCTTGAAGTAACTATACCATCTTCTACTGTACAATAACTTCTCTTGCACCGGTGCAAAAGAAGAATACATACGTCATGAGAAGTATGATCCCTTTTCCATTAAAAAAGGGAAAAAAAAATGTGTGTATATAGAGAAAACCTCTGGAAGGCTATCAGTAAGCAAAATGTTAACATACCCCTGCGGGGAAGGCTATCAAGGCGATTTTCCGCTCCCAGTTAATGTCTGAATAGTTTTAGACATCTATTTAACGACAAATGGAGGTTTGGAAACAAATGAAAATGCACAACACAGAATATCCCTTTCAATAAACCGAGATCTCTGAAGGCAATAAATGTCTCTTCTTGTAATTCCTCATGCCTATCAAATAATAGGCAGTCCTCCTCCTCATCCGCGCCTCCTGGCAAAAAGACACAGAACAGGCCGCTGTGGCTAGGTGGTGATCAAAACATGGTTGCAAAATTACAGGTTTTGGTAAAATGGTAAATTTTTTAACTGCCAACCCTGGAAGTTTTTGCCTTCTAAAATGCAATTAGGTAAGATTTTATCTTCATTAACAAAAATCAAGTTACGCTGACCCCCAGTGGGAAACCGAAATAATAAAACAGAAGCAAAGAACTGCTCAAACCAACCTGAATCCCCTGCCTCACTAAGCTATCCTGCCTAGGCGGCCCGGCCCTCGGGCTCCAAGAGTCGGGCTCAACAAACCGAGGGGCTCGGGAACTGGGAAACAGCATCCGGTCAACCACTGGCTTTTCGCGAGGCCGTGGGACAGTACATGGGCGCAGGGCCATTTAGGTTCCTGCGACCCGCAAACTCAGAATCCAACAGGAAAACCAATCGGCATCTCCATAGCGTTCCCACGTACCTACTCCAAGAAAAAATGCAAAATTTTCCGTCACTCATTCCCCTCTCACCAGCCACGGCTCAATCTGGTTCAAACCGAACCTACTCACCTAGTGTAAAGTGAACAGTGTTAAGAAGAGCAAGCGCTACACTCAACCCCTGCAGTCACAGCGCGCACCGATGCCGAAAACACGCACTTTTAGTTCCGGCTTTGTCCCGCCCACTCACGGGCCATAAAAAAGAGCGCAGGCGCACTGGTGTCACGTGCTCGCCCCCGGAAGCGCGACCGGCTGCCTGGGCTCTGGTTGGGTTTGGGGGCGAAGGAGAGTTTCGGAGCTATGGCGAAGTCCAGAAGGGAGGTGGATTCCCAGAGCGTGGCTGCGTTCACCGTGTTAAAGCGGGCGGTGGAGCTAGACTCGGAGTCCCAGTACCAGCAGGCTCTGGTTTGTTACCAAGAGGGGATAGACCTGCTCATGCAGGTTCTGAGAGGTGAGCAGGAAGCCGTGGAGAGAGGATTAGAAGAAAGGAACTGGATCCCCGTGGTATCTGGGGCGGAGTGAAAGTTGAAGATCCTTTCTGTGAAAGGAAATAAGTGCAGAAGGTTGATATTCTACAGAACAAGTGGACTGGTTTCTTTTATATCTTTAATAGATGTTATCAAATAAGAGGGACAGTACTCTCGATTTTTAAGAGACAGAATAAAATGTAATATATAAACTTTCATAGGACTAGTTTTGAGCAAAATGTAAAAGACATTTTTGGATCAGTTTGGAAAGTTTGAGTAACTTGGGTACTCAAGATTGGGTAACACTCAAATTACTGACTTTGTTAAGCAGTATGGTATTTTTGAAAGCTGTCTTTGGTTTTTAGAGATGTAGACTGAAGTGTCCTGGGAAGAATTTGTCATGATGGCTGAATTTAATTTTAAGGAAAAAAAAAAAAAAAACGGAGCAAATATGGCAAAATGTGGCAAATCTACATGATGGATAATAAGGGTGTTCATTACACTATGATTACTTTTCTGTTTAGACATTTTGGTTAGAAGTAAACAAAAATAAAATCATGTAGCAGTAAAAGAAAAGAAAAAACATTTGTAAGAAACGTGTGTACTGAATTTCAGCGGGAGAAATGCATAGGATTGTGGGTGGGGCAGCCAGACTTTATCTGTCCTGTAGTTACTCAATTTTGAGAAGTACCCAAACAACCATTAACAGCTAGTACAATTCCTGGCCTGTAGTAGACACCCAGTAATTAGGTATTAAACTGATTTTAGACTGGCCCCTGCTCCACACCCTCTGGGGCTCCCATTCTGGCCTAAGATCTCCCCATTGTGCCTTTTAGGGTAAGTGTTACAGAAGCTTTGAAAAGACAGCAGAGAGTGGGGTGATTTGGTCAGATCTGTAAAACTACAGGAGCATCTGGGTGACTCAGTTGGTTAAGCATCTGACTTCAGCTCAGGTCATGATACTGGAGTTCTGAGATAGAGCAGCCCACTGGGTTCCACACACAGCTAGCTGAGACTCTGCTTCTCCTTCTGCCCCTCCCCCATACTCATACCCCTCACCCATCCTGCGTGCCCATACTCTCTCAAAATCCAACCAAAAAAAAAAGAACTATAAAACTGCTTTGGGAAAGCTCATTTGATGATGATAATGATGGTGATGATAAGAGTAATTATCATTTATAAGTGCTGAGTGGTGGCACTGTGCGGAGTACATCAAAATCATGATCTTGTTTCATCCCTACAATTGCCCTATAAAGTAGGAGGTGATATCATTCTCATTTGCAGCATAACATTAAGCTTTTCAGTTCTACCACAATTAGTTGGGTCACAATTGGAGCCCAGAGTTTTAAAGACTCAGGTATACTGACTGCCAAAATGACAGTGTACCCTGTTGGTCAGGTGGAGCCCTGCTAAAGTTCTGGTGTTTTAGGATTTGTTTGTTGGAACACTGCTCAAGTTCTGGCACTCTGGGAATCTGAATCAGGAGAATCACAGTTTTGCTCCAGTGTGCTCTGCTGATTCTATGTGGAATTTAAGAAACAAACAAGCAAAAAAAAAAAAAAAAAAAAAAAAAGAGGGAGGCAAACCAAGAAACAGACTCATAACTATAGAGAATAAACTGATGGGAGTTTAAAAATGAAATTATTATGGAAAATATAAGCAATATCAAAAGGACGGAATGAAGAAACTAGAAGTGAGTTGGTGACTGGGTTTTGGGGGTGGGGCTTGGGGTAAGCTTTTATTGATAATGTATATTTAAAAAATACCTTACATTTTTGGGGTGGTTGGGAAAATGATTGAACATGAACTATAATGGGGAAGTCTGAAAGAGAAGCTGGTTTTGTGGAAGAAAGATAGATATTGTTTGCTGTGTTTTGATTATGCTAAGATTTCAGGCTTGTGGCTTATTAGACAAAATAGTTATCAGACTCAGGTTTGACATGTAATAAGCCCCCTTTGTCACCTCTCCAAATTTGGGGTCCCTGCCAGTGAGGCACAATTTCAGAATCTCGACTCCTATATAAAGCTGTTTCAGAGGCTTAGTGTAAAAAATGAAGGTCTTGTGTGATCAGGGCAAATTTGAGCCCATTTGTGCATTTTAGGACTGAGGCAAACCATGTCTAAGGATAGGAAATTTGTAGAAGACTTGAGAAACTGGAAATAATGCCTGTACTAACTAGAAAAATTCTTTGGAAATTTGAGAATGTATTTTTAAATTTGTAGGTACCAGAGATGACACAAAGAAATCTAATCTCAGAAAGCAAATTACTGGCTACATGGATAGAGCAGAAATAGTGAAGAAATACTTGGATCAAGAAAAAGAAGGTAAAGAGGCTGATTTACAGAATGTGTCTATAAGCTGTTGCAACAAAGCCCATTTCCTGCCTTGTTTTTGGCTCTGCCTTTTGGAACTCTTTGTGGTCTGGACCATTTAAGCCTAGAGGTTTACTCTGCATTTCCACTTCCCTATACATAATCTATTCTTAACCTTTTTTGGGGGATCCCGGGGGGAGGTGGTTTTCACATACCCTGTTGAGAATCTGACGAGAGCTATACATACTGCAAACTCTGCATGCTCCTTTAAGGAATTCACAGATCCCCATGAAGCTTAGTGTGAACTGCAGTTGAAAGAATACTGCACAGAAATAGGGAATGTAAATCCTATATTTTATTTGTATTTGCCTTTAGAAAAGGACCAAAATGTTGAAGTAGCTAAAGAAACTCCTGGGACCTCTTTAGGATTTTGCTGTGAATCAAAACATTTCAGGAGTTAAGTATTCCTAACGACTAGAGATGCCGTAGGTGTTCTTCTCTACTTAGTAGTCTTATTCTTGGCTTCAGCTCAGGTCTTGATCTCAAGGTTGTGAGATTGAGCCCTGTGTTGGGCTCTGTGTGCAGGCAGCATAGAGTCTGCTTAAGATTCTCTCTCCCTCTGCCCCTCCCCGCACCCTGCTCTAAATAAATAAATAAATAAGTAAAATCTTCAAAAGATCCATTTAAAAAAAAACAAACAACACATCAGTGGCTCCAGCCCTCAGCTGTTCTTCTTCACTGTCCTTATACAGCAACCCCCCACCCACCTTCCTAGTATTCTGTATGGGCCCATACCATGGGTATCTCCCTCCCGGAGCTCATCTGTGGGTTGGAATAAAATAGTGTTTTCTTCACCCTAAATTGAAATGTACAATGAAATTTCCTTTTAGAACATGGGTGAAATATAGTACCATCAGCATTGTGTTTTGAATACATTGGCTTGAAAACTGATGCATAGTTGCTAATATTATATTTGTGGAAACATTAGGAACAGAATCCAAACTTCTGGTTTTTAAATAAACTTTAAATATGCAACCATCATATAAATTAGGAACTGCCATTAGGGGTCATATTGTTAAAAAATCTTAAGGGTCTGTGATAATGAATTAATAATTGTTCATTTGGAAGGAACAAAAACAGTGGAACTATTTTACTGATCCTGTGGCATCCTAGTCATTGGCTTGGGTTGTTAAGAAGTGCTATGAATTTCTGCGTAAAATATTCTCTGTAAGTTCTAAGAAAGACTTCTAAACTCCATATAATACTGCATTTACATGTTTCGTACTTTAGCTATTAAATTGAGGATATAAAAAGACTTAAATCTGAAGAGGACAAGGTAGCCCCTGAGTTCTAGCTTATGGTTCTACTCACGGTGACAGAATGTCAGCTGTCATACATCTAGGCTTCTCTTGAATCAACTGCCTGGTCTATAGGATTCGACTCAAGAACATGTTCCAGGAAATCTCTGGAACTTTCCTACTTGGCATCCATGAAGATAGAAGTCACTTACGGAATTGTTTGCGTTATTTATCTCTGTGTATAGCATCTTATATTATCCCTCGTATATCTGTAGTAGGTATTCAGATATGTTTGCTGAGTGGAGAAGTTAAGAAAATGAACTCGTACCTGATCCTGATTAATCACTGTATGTAAATATGTGTAAAAAGAAAATAAGTGGTCGCTGATTTTATTATTATTTTATTATTGATCTTTATTATTATTTTATTATTGAAATTATTATTGAAACAATTATTGTTTTGTAGATGGAAAATATCACGAGCAGATTAAAATAGAAGAGAATGCAACAGGTTTCAGTTATGAGTCGCTTTTTCAAAAATACCTTCATGAAACAGTTACAGAAGTTTGGATACAAGATCCTTATATTAGGCAGATTCATCAGGTAAGTGAAGTGTACAAAAGTATGATGAAATGTTATTTAAAATGTATGAGTTAATAATAACCTATCCCAATGTCTTTCAGCTATATAACTTTCTTCGATTTTGTGAGATGCTTATTAAGAAACCATGTAAAGTAAAAACTATTCATCTTCTCACCTCTCTGGATGAAGTAGGTATCTGGAAGCATTTACTTTCTTTGTTAACTTTATTCAGTTACGAGATGTAGTTTGAGTAAGGAAAATGTGGACACACTTCAGCTAGAACTATTTCTTTGGGAATTATCTAACAATAGGCCTAAAATACCTGCCAAGAAATATTGTTGATTTTTTTCTGATTTTGTTTTACCTTGGTTTGGCCACTTTGCTAAACTCTCAGATTCAAGTAGCTTGTCAGTTTAGTCTCTTATATGTTCCAGGAGATGATCACATGCCTGCACTATAGGTAATTTTGTCTCTTCTTTACCAGTGATTATATCTCTTTTTCTTGATTTATTGTATTGGCCTTTGGGTGGATCATAGCATGATAGTGAGCATTTCCATCTTGATTTTGACTTAAATAGGAATGCTTCTAAATAAACCAGATTCCTAGGATTAATTTGAAAAGAAAGCAGCCCCATCTGAATAACTAAACAGCACTACTAAAACACATTTTAGGAGAAGGGACAGAATGGTGTTATGTACACATTAGAAAAAAACATTTTCATAAAAACAAGTGCTATTAAACTGCTTCATACTCCAGTTAATAGACTTTGAAACTAGTATAGAATCTTTCCCATTTTAATTCATCCATGATACACATTGCACAGCTTAATAATAATTTAAAATACTAATAACTGAACAGAAAATTGTATTTTTCCTATTAACAGGGTAGTGGGAAACAGCAGCAAAGTAGTGGTCTGCAAGAAATAAAAGAGTCACTCCAGAATCATGGGGTGCTGTTGGAAATAGAATATTCTTCTTCAGTTCATGACCGAGAAATTAGGTTAGTGTATTCCAATATTTTAATTTTTATGCTGTTGAAAATACTTATTTTTATTTCTTTTAATACCTTTATATAATTGTATATAAATATTCAGTTTATTAAAATTTTAAGTAAAGCTCAATTTTAGTATCTTTTCACTTTTGAGAAAAAAAAATCTGGCTTATTATGTCTGAGTTCATAATGGAATTCATAATGGAATAAATTTTATGTGTTCTATTTCATGTCAGAAGAGGAAGTACTTTTCTATTCAAGTACGTAGTGTTATGGTATTGGAATGATTTTCTGATGATAATATTTAATATTCTGATGATTTTAGTATTCTTACAATTTATTCAATAATCTCATAGGTGTGATAGTATGCAACAGTGTCTAGAAGGAAACAGTATATGCAGGTATTTTAGTAGTGTGTTCCTGTATTTAGCACAGTGGCTTTCATACATTTATAGTAACTGCACCCTTAGTTTTAATGAAAACTTAAGCACAACCTAAATGCAGAGCAGGTGAAAATGCAGTGCTGTGGTTGAAGCAGAGGTAGGATACAGAGCTCTTCTTGCTTATGTCCTCCATCTCTAGGTAGGGAAACCCCTGTAACACATTATAGTCTGCCTGAATACATGTAGCGAAACAGGAAGGTTTTGTCAGAAATCTGAAATTCAAGAGTAAGATTTAATTGAATTGTCACAGTTGTTACTGGCTAATCACATCAATTAATGGTTTCTTTGGATATTTTTATTTCATTGTAGACATAGTCCATGAGTAACCCCTGGTTTGGTTCAACTCATGGCACTGCAGAAAGTGATTTTCTTTGTTAGGAGGAAATGTTGCTGGTGCTTGCTACACACACCTTTGATAACTGTCTGACCTAAATTTCTGGAATATAATACTGTATACTATTTCAATAGGTTTAATAATGGATGGATGATTAAGATTGGAAGGGGACTTGACTATTTTAAGAAACCACAGGTAGGATATAGTCTTATGAGTATGTTAAACTCTGTTTGTATCATTTTAACAACATGGCTGTGGGTATCTTTAATTAAAAAAAAACTCTTTTCTTCTCTTCTTAGAGTCGTTTTTCCCTTGGATATTGTGATTTTGATTTAAGACCATGTCATGAAACAACAGTGGACATTTTTCATAATAAGCACACAAAAAAAATATGATGGGTAGCAGCTTAATTTGCATTATATATTTCTATTTTAAGTGAATATTGATTTTGTTACTTTGGACAGATCATTCCTATAATTATGAGTTTAACAATAAATTTTTACATTTCTACTAATTTATGGATCCATTTTTCAGTTATGTAACCAATCCTAAATATTTTTATAAATACATTATTCAGTAGATTTACAGCATTTCCAGTCACAAGGTTAATTTGAATATTTTACTAGCTTTCTCTTATTTGACTGTTGGAGAATGAATCAATAAATAATGAGCACCAATTATGAAAATGAATTGGATGTTAATCTTGCCCCAGGAGTTTAGCATCTGGGAGGAAACATCATGGATTAGAGTATTCTTTTAAGAGGCAGATGGGCTTGTGGGTCTAATAACCAGGAAAAAAATGTTAATTTTATTACAATTATGTGTCCCTGTTAGAAATTCACCAACATTCATTTATCCAGTATCACTTTACTCCATAAAAGCAAATCAACCTGCTTAGTTATGCACATACATTTTGCTGCTTATTCAACCTTGGTTGGCACATTTGTAAAGCTTTGCAGCTTATAATCAACTGTTCTGGGTAAGCTTATCCATCCAGATGCCAGTTGACTGGTTGGGGATGAAGACTAGGTTCCATGGAGATAGGCTGGGATTGGGGATAAAGGTAGGAATAACGGGCAGTCCAGAAGCTTAAAGAATAAGCTAAGCCAGTGGAGGGAAATAGAAGTACTCATGTTGGGGAATACATGCATATAAACATCATATCTGGAGAAGACTGAAGATTACCTTCAAGATTAAATAGTGTTTGTAGGACCAAAGCCAGGTAGAAGCCATGGGAATAAGGTCAGGCAGAGTGGTCCTGGGTGACTTGGACACCAGGTTTATGTTTTACCTCTGGGAGCCAGCAGTCACCTGACTGAGTTGACATAAAAGACCAACAAGGGATTCCAGAAAAGTTCCTAATGTTTTTGTTTAATATTTTCAGGTTCAGGTGCTGATAATGCTGAACCTGAAAAGTCTCAAGCCAGTTTGTCAAGCTTTTTCATATGGAAATTCAGGGTCTCAGGAGAGCAAGTGTTGGACTTAATCAGAAGTTACTTTCTGCAAAGTATTGTAGCTTATTTTGCCAGGTGCCTATCAGGATGTGGAAGTAGAAGGGCTTTTCATTCAGGTGAGAACATGTATTAGACCTCCTCCTTTTTATGTTAAAATAACCACTCTGATTTCTTCTAGAGCATGTGAATCTATCACTATAGAGATTCAGCAGTCACAACCCTATGAAATTAACTTTGGGTTAACCAACCTACATAGGGATACTGCCTAAGAGGTACTGATATTTAAGGGAGCACCTATCCATTATTTATAGTAATGGATAAAGCAATAATGCATCCATTATTCTAGATATTTGAAATCTATCCCCAGATCCAACTAAAACATTAGAAGACTACCATATGCAAGTTACTTATTAAATATATCAAGAAATGTGCAAGAACTGTGTGAGAAAACTGTAAACTTTATGGAAGAATGTAAAAGAAAACTAGGAAAGACAATTATATTCTTGAATGGGAAGGCGTAATAAGATGTTATTTCTCCCTAATTTGTAAATTAAATGACAAATAGACTAACACTAGGAGACTTGCTTGACAAGTCTAGAGACAAAAAGTTATATATATTTTTAAAGTATGGGCATAAGAATGAACAAATCAGTGGGGTAGAGTAAAGAGTCTGGAAACACCTGAGAGAGAAAGTAAATGTGTATATGGGTCCTTAATGCACAACAAAGGTATGATTCATATTAGTGGGGAAAGAGTAGACTATTCAATAAATGTTTGGAAAGAAACATTAGATCTCTACCTCACATAGAGGTTATTCTGTTAAAGAGCTAATTAAATGAAAAAAAATTTTTTTTTTCCCTAAGATTTTATCCACTTGGGAGAAAGAGAACATGAGAGAGAGACAGATAGCAAGGGCAGAGATATAGAGGGAAAAGCAGGCTCCCTGCTGAGCAGGGAACCTGATGTGGGACTCCATCCCAGGACTCTGGGATCATGACCCGAACCAAGGCAGATGCTTAATTGACTGAGCCATCCAGGTGCCCTGAAAAAAAAGTTAATGCTCCACTAAATATACTAGGTATAACACAAAACCCAGGAATTATCAAGGAAAGGAAAAGGCAAAAGATTTGATAATGTAAATATTGAAAACTTGAGAGAACCATAAAAAGTTATGTTGACATCAAATTTATAGCATATAGAGAAAGGGTGAATAGTACTATTATATAAGGAAGATAGCCAGATTTTCCAGAAGTGAATTCAATCTTGCCTCCCTTAGCCTTACCAAGAACTTTGCCCTTTGAGTGATCTTTTCCTCTCTGCTGGATTGTTTCTGCCAGTACAGACCTGCCCAGCAGGAACAAACTCCCTAAAGTTCTCTATACAATTTTTTCCCATTTCCTTACCACGTATTAATACTTCAGTGCACTTTAACCAGGCTACCCAATCATTCCACTGAAATTCCTCTTGTCAAGGTCACCAATGACTTCCATTATTACCATATCTGGTGGGTACTTCCTAACCTTCATATTACTTGAACTTTCAGGAGTATTTGACCCAATTGGCCACTCCCTTCTTAAAGTTCTTAAATTCCATGAAACATACTTTCCTTCTCCTCCATCCTGTCTTTTAAATATTGGTATTCTCCTAAATTAGATATTAAGTAGAACCACTTTTTTTTTTTAATCTACACTCTCTCTCACGTGATTATACCAGTAATTTCTTATTGAAAAGCCACAGAAACTGTTCTTACCTGATGTAAGCAAAAAAGGGATTATAAAGATAGTGGGTAGTTCCAACCATCACCCCAAGAGTTACAGACTGGGCCTTGGAAGTGCTGCAGTGAAAAAACCCGTATCTAGAATCACATCACAGAACTAATTGTTGGTACCACTGCTGACCTTAAGGCAGCCTGAACTTTTTTTTTTTTTTTTTTAAAGATTTTATTTGTTTAGTTGACACACAGAGATTACAAGTAGGCAGAGAGGCAGGCAGAGAGAGAGGAGGAAGCAGGCTCCCCGCAGAGCAGAGAGCCCAATGCGGGGCTCGATCCCAGGACCCTGGGACCATGACCTGAGCTGAAGGCAGAGGCTTTAACCCACTGAGCCACCCAGGCGCCCCAAGGCAGCCTGAACTTTAAGTAGCCTTATTACCACTTCTATCATTTAAATTATTGGGCACTTAAACGCTGCCATGTTTAGCACCTCTATCCCAGAAATTCAGGCCCTGGTACTACTGCCAGAGAAGGGTTTTCCCCACCCTAGGTTCACTTCATCATGTTCCATTTAGAGTCTGAAGCAAGTACATCAGATTGTTCTAAGTCATGTACCCTTACCCTAGATTCAAGAGAGGCTTAGGAAGAGAGTACAGTGAAAATTTCAGTGTCCGTAGAGGGGAGTGTTGTTGTTTTTCAACCTCTGGAGTTCCCCAGGTGAAATTCAAAACTGGCGTCCATACACTCAGGGAAAGGAGAGACTAAAGAAAGAGGCAGACCACTCCAGATTGGTAGGTGGGTTTTAATAAGCAATGGAACTTACAAATGAGGCTTGTCTTGGGTGGCTACAAGATAAGTAATCTCCACACATGCCGTGGAGAGATGGTCAAGAATTCATGGAGACCTTGATGGGATACAAGTCACATACACAATCTGGATAGTCTCAGTAACATATTACTCTCTCAAAGCTGAGTCCATGAAGTGGCTTCCAGTGTGAGAGCACTGGGCAGAACACACATTCCAAGGATGGGGAGGGTGTAAAGAGCCTCTGTTTGCCCATATCCAGTTCAGGGGTCAACTGCAGTCACATCCCTTTGACATCTCCAACAGGTGGGTTCTGCCTTGCAGTAAGGTTTTTTAAGTTGGAGAATTCCTCAAAGAGTGGGGGGTCTCAGGTGTTAAACACTTATGCTTTAAGATAAATATAAAGATTCACAAGTATCCATTTTCATGACTTAAAATACTATGTATATGCTGTCACCTCCTAAATATATAAATTAAGCCAAAACTTTCCTTGGAGCTGTGATCCTATAAATTCAGCTGCCTATTTGGCATTTTTTTTCTGGCATTTCAGAAGCACACAGTCATTTCAGATACAGGATGCTGCAACCGAACTTTAGAAACACATTCCCCCACTGGGAATGGTATGGGAGCATCCATCCAGTTGCTCAAATAAGAAGTCTAGGAATCATTCTTGATTCCTCATCTCCTTTATCCTCATATGGAAGCAATCAGAAAATTCTGTGGACTCTCACTGCAAAACATACCTTTTCTATTCCAGGTGATGTTTGGTAAATTTCCCTTTTGGAACTTGAAGTCTTTATCACCTTTCACCTGATGATATCCTCGCTTTTAAGAAACAAATGGTATCAGAAAAGCATGAGTGCTTTATTGCCCCAAAGCACATCATGCCAGGTTTTTATACCTTTCTTGGAAAGCAATTTTAACACATTGCAGCAAATATAATGCATAAAAAATATGCCCATGAGAAATCTCTTCAAAATTGTTTATTTGCTATTTAGTATTGCTGGAGAAGAACAGAAGGACCTGCCTATGAACCCTGACTGAAATGAAGAATGGTTAGACTGCCAATTATGTTTGTCCCAGGAGCCCCTTGAAAAGTAAAATCCTCTTCACTTATTCCACTCCCACACTGAGAACCAGTTACAGGCAAAACCCTGTGTGTCCGCTCCTATCCCTCCCCTTCATCATAAAAAAAAGGGGTGAGATGTGGATCCACTCAGTTACAAGAAAAGAGCTCATAAGAGCTAAATTCACGCGTTAAAATCCTAACCCCCAGTACCTCAGAATATAACTGTATTTGGAGATAGTCTTCAAAGAGTTATAGAGTTAAAATGATGTCTTTAGAGTGGACCCTAATCCAGTAAGATTGGTGTCCTTATAAGAAGTGGAAATTTTTGACATAGATATGCACACTCAGAGGAAACCTAACAGCACCCCAGTTGGTGTTAAAGGTTAATGTGCTTCAAGCTTATGCACTTCTTGCTTGCTGTCGTAAATCCCAGTTTATAGCAGTACTAACCTACTTCCTTTAAGATCCTGCACACTGAGGAACTTGAGGAACAAAGAAACAGATTTTCCAGAAGGTAAGGCTTGACCACACTCAAAAACAGCCACCACTGACCAGGGCATCCTCAGTAAGAGACATATGGGAGCCTTGATTCCTGGTACAGGGGGTGGAGTCCATACTACCTTGCCAGGATAAGGCTCATTGGGCTGCAGGGGCATCCTTTACTGAGAGACACTTAGGAGCCCTGAGTATTGATAGAGCAGAGGATTCTGTAAGATTTTTAGAGCACCGATGATTAACTGCTGAGCACCAACTTCTGCACATAGCACCCCTCACCATTTCCTGCACCTTCCCTTTTAAAAATGTATTTCCCCTAGACAGGAAAGAAGGTCTTTGAGATGTTAATCTCCCATTTTTCCACGTTGCCAACTTCTTTAATAAAGCAACCTTTCCTTTTCCACCAAGACTTACCTCTTGAGTATTGCCTTTGGAGCGGTGAGTTTGGAACTGGCCCTCTGTCTGATATAAGAAAGACCATGTGAGGATACAGCAAGAAGGCAGCTATCTGCAGGCCAAGGAGAGAGGCCACAGGAGACACCAAACCCATTCAGCACTTTGATCTTGGACTTCCTGGCCTCCAGAACTGTGAGAAAATATATTTTTATTATTTAAGCCACATAATCTGTGGTATTTTGTTATGGCAGCCCTAGCAAACTAATATACACTGCTTTATTGTTTCCCTTTAAAAGGAATCAGAATGAAACCTTGTCCTGAAAATGGAAGTCATCCTTAATTTTTGACAAAGACTTAACACAATGTCAGCATCTCCCCACGGGTACTGCCAGCATTACCTCTGCTGGGATTCCTGCAGTAGTCTCCTAAAAGGCTTTCTGCTTCCTGTCTTCTCTTCCTCCAATCCATTCTCCATAGAGCAGATGGAAGAGTCTATAACAACTGCAGTATCATTGCACTTAAAATAAGATCTATGTCTACCTTGGGCTATCTGTCCCTACATGATCTGGTCTCTTTTCTCTCCATCCCCATCTTGCTCCATTCTCCCCCTTGTTCTCACACTTCAATTTGCTTATACTTCCTTTGTAATAACCTTTTACCTGCTTTAGGGCTCTCTGAGTGCTGTTGTGTGGTAGAGTATACTTTAGAAAAATGTTTGCAATAAGATCTCTCAGACCCAGTAGTAATTTTTATAATGACTTTGACATTCCTCCCATGAAGAGGTGGTTATCGATGTTCTCTCCTCTTGGATTTGGGTGCACGTGAGACTATACAAGTTGCTTCCAGGATAAGATATAAAAGGAAATCATTTCTGTTAGGCTTTCTTGAGTCACTTGTTCTGCGAATCCAGCTACCATGCTGTGAGGAAGTTCAGGCAGCCTTGATTAGGCCCAAGTGGAAAGGAATTGAAGCCCTCAACCCATAGGTCCAGCTGAGCTCCCAGGCAACTGCCAGCACCAACTTGCCAGCCATGTGAGCCATCTTGAAACAGGTATTTCCAGCTGTTTAGGCTGTCCTAGCCTATGCCACTGGATCATATGCACTATCCCCATGAAAGCTCAAATTGTAGATTTATGAATAAAATAAATGTTGTTTTAAGCCACTAAGTTTTCGAGTGGTTTGTTAAGAGGCAATAAATAACTGACAAAACTGGGAATGCTCTCCTCCCCATTCCACTCTACTTGGCTGCTTCTCATTTTTCAGGTCTCCATTTCAATGTCCTCTCCCTGATAGCTCTAGGTAGGTAGCCCCTATTATTGTCTGTTTTAACTACCTGGGCTTTTCTTGCCTTATAATTATATACTGATTTGTTTGTGTTAGGCTCGTGTTTTTTAAACTCCAGTCTTGACCTAATAATGGTGATAAAATCATTTTTAAAAGGTAAAATAAAACCAAATATAAAATGTCAAGTAAGTAAATAGTATAGGATAAACATTGCATTGTAAAACTTGTTAGGGATAGATAATATCTGTACGAGTACATTATATAAAACATATTTTTTTACTCTAGTTTTTAAGGAGTTTGATATATAAATTGTCAATTCCTGAGCTCAGTAAGTCTCTTTCACTCACCATGAACATCCAACAACTACAAAGTACCTGGCACATAGTAAGCATTCAGAAAAGACACACTAAATACTGTAGAAATCAGAAGAGTATGTGAGTGAACTATAAAAACACAAAGTGGGGGGCACCTGGGTGGCTCAGTGGGTTAAAGCCTCTGCCTTCGGCTCAGGTCATGATCCCAGGGTCCTGGGATGGAGCCCTGCATCGGGCTCTCTGCTCAGCGGGGAGCCTGCTTCCTCCTCTCTCTCTGCCTGCCTCTCTGCCTACTTGTGATCTCTGTCTGTCAAATAAATAAATAAAATATTAAAAAAAAAACTGGAAAAAAAAAACCACAAAGTGGTTGTCGGCGATGTTACTCTTTGAAGAAATTTGGCAACGAGAAGATGTAAAAACCTTAAGCAGGGATTTTGGGGAGAGAAGAGGCATGAGCATGTTCATTCACTATGTGTGAGGATCCAGTAAGCAGAGACAGAAAACGTAAGATAAAAAATATAAACATTTAATAGTAGAAGGCCCAAAAAGTTTGGAAAGGACAAACATCCAGGTACAACTAGCCTTAAGGGAAAGGTGTTATTTGAGAACGAATGAGAAATGTTGAGAGGAAATGGGGTGCAGGAGGAGCTCATTTATGAAGGCTTCCACTGTCAAATTATAAGTCAAGGTTTGTGACAAGAGGAGTAGAGTTCTGAGTTTAAGAAAAGTGGAAACACTTATGAATAAGGCCTCTGAAGCATGAGGGAGTCAATGGAGAGGAACTGAATCTGACACCAATAGAGCATAAATATAAATATGAAATTGGGTTAATTTGCATGATTATGTGAATTTTCTTCCACCATTGCCTGCCATCTGGGTATGACAGAAGTAAAAATTCAGCTGATGGAATAATAATAAAACAAAGGCCATTGTAGATCAAGAGAGGAAAGCAAATGAGAATGCTGGTAAGATAAGACCGTATACTTGAAAGAATTCAGGGTTGGATAGGAAGGGAGATGAAGCAAGAGATTTTGAGGGTTAAGGGCTTAGAAAAGTGCAATGGGTTTAATTTAACAGGAGAGGACAGTGGATGAGAAAGTACAGCTGATACTTGAATAATGTGGGGGTTAGAGGTGCTGACCATGGCAGTTGAAAATCCCCATAAAACTTTGACTCCCCAAAAAATGTAACTAGTAGCCTACTGAACAGCAGCCTTACTAGTAACCATCAAGACATATTTTGTATGTATTATATACTGTATTCTTACAATGAAGCTAGAAAAAATGTTACTTAAAAATCATAAGAGAGGGGCCCTTGGGTAGCTCAGTCAGTTGGGCGTCTGCCTTTGGCTCAGGTCATGATCTCAGGGTCCTGGGATTGAGTCCCACATTGGGCTCCCTGCTCTGCGGGAAGCCTTCTCCCTCTCACTCTGCCTCTCCCCCTGCTTATGCTCTCTCTCTCTCTCAGATAAATAAAATACTAAAAAAAAATCATAAGTGGGGGCACCTGGGTGGCTCAGTGGGTTGAGCCTCTGCCTTCAGCTTGGGTCATGATCTCAGGTCCTGGGATTGAGCCCCGTGTCAGGATCTCTGCTCGGCAGGGAGCCTGCTTCCCTGCCTCTCTCTGACTGCCTCTCTGCCTACTTGTGATTTCTCTCTCTCTCAAATAAATAAAATATTTTTAAAAAATCGTAAGAGAAAATACATTTATAGCACTGTAAAACATCTACATGTAATTGAAACCATGCAGTTCAAACCCACTCTTCAAGGGTCAACCGTATAATTAAAAGGAAGAATTTTAGATTTTAAATTATCAGAGGTGACAAGAAGCCTGGGTTATATTCCTTAGGGGTGAGAAAAAGAACTAACTCAGAGATCATAGTGTTGAGTATCATATACACCCCCATGATGGTAACAGAAAAAGGAGGAGATATATGTGTGCTAAATGAAAAAAAAATCATTGAAAAAAGAGGACTTAAGAAAACACGGACTAGGTGACAATTCCTAACAGTGAATAGTCACTGAAAGAGACTAGGTCTTTCTTTTCTTTTTTTAAAGATTTCATTTATTTATTTGACAGACAGAGATCACAAGTAGGCAGAGAGGCAGGCAGAGAGAGAGGAGGAAGCAGGCTCCCTGCTGAGCAGAGAGCCCAATGCGGGGCTCGATGTGGGGCTCGTTCCCAGGACCTTGGGATCATGACCTGAGCCAAAGGCAGAGACTTTAACCCACTGAGCCATCCAGGCGCCCCAAGACTAGGTCTTTTTTAAGAGACATATGATGAGGGTGCCTGGCTGGTTCAGTTGGTAGAGCGTATGACTCTTGATCTCTTGATCGATCTCAGGGTTGTGAGTTCAAGCCCCATGTTGGGTGTAGATATTACTTAAAAAAAAAAAAAAAAAGACATACAAGGTACCTTAAACATTTTATTTTCTCATAAAATTGTTAATATTAAGAAATTTATTTGGAATCACATTATTCCCTTAATTTTTTCACAGAGAATATTCCATCTATTGTGTAGTTCATCATCTTCTGGACATGTTCTATGTAAAATATTTGTTAGCATAGTAATTTCATTTGGGCAGAACTTACTGCCAGTAAAACTTGAATTTAATTTGTCACATATTTCCAGTGGCAACCAATGATCAGGTGCTTCAATATTACAGATTTCAATCCTTCCATCCTTTATGTCTATAAATATTTTAATTTCCAAGTGCGACTGTTCATATAATACATTAAAGGAAGTGTTTATACTAAACTTTGGAGTTTTGCCATATATCCACTCCCAGGTCTGTAGTTCTCTGGCTTTGTTATTTATTCCAGGAAAGAGGGTCTCATCTGTTGGATTTATTAGGTTGATATGATTATCAATTTGATGATAAGCAGCATACTCTGCTGCAATAGCATTCATGAGTACTTCGCAGGTCAGAGTGGGATCTTTTTCCAAAAGATTTTTTACTATGGAAGGTATGCTTGCAGTGGCATTGCTCCTGATCCCTTGGTAAGGGCTCTTCAGCAGAGATGACAATGAGGTCCTATCGGTACTACATAATAAAGTGCAATGGTGATATGCAGTAGTCCGGCCAATCTTAGAAGCTGTTCCTGAGATTTTAAACTGTCCATCTAGCAAAAGGTCACATCTTTTGGTGGCCTGTATATCCAGCTGGGGTTGGACAGCATTCAGAGCCCTCACAACTAATTTTAGATTCTGCATTCTGTTGTACTTTTTTTTGGTTGTAAAGAAAGTCAAATTGATATTACCCATATCATGGTAGACTGTTCCTCCTCCACTTCTTCTCCGAGCCAGTTTCACACCTTCTTCTCTCATCAGATTCAGGTTGCACTCCTGCCAAGGATTCTGATGCCTGCCTATTACAACAGAAGGAGAATTTCTCCACAAGAAAAGAACCGGCTTGCCTTCTAGATTCACATGGTCATGGATCCAGTCTTCTACAGCCAGATTTTGATAAATATCACTGGAAACTGACTGGAAAATGAGCCCACTTTTTACTTTGTTTTTAAACCCAGCTGCTGGGACCTTGCGGTTACAAAGTAACTGGAAGCAGTTCTTCATGGAAAATGGGATCAGCATGCTTTTAAAAATGGAAGACTCCGGCACCTATGTGGCTCAGTTGGTTAAGCATCTGCCTTTGGCTCAGGTCATGATGCCAGGGTCTTGGGATCGAGTCCGCATTGGGCTCCCTCATCAGTGGGGAGCCTGGTTCTCCCTCTCCTTCTGCCACTCCCCTGCTTGTTCTGTGAATAAATAAATAAAATCTTAAAAAATAATAATAAAAATGGAAGACAAATTAATCAATTGGGAAAAAGAAAAACTATTTTCTAGCTATTGATTCTTGGTCATTTTAGGTAAACTTTTCCAAGTATCCAGCCAGTTTTCTTGTCTTTTAGCTTTATCCTTAGTCTTTAGCAACTCTATACAGAGTACTCAAAGAAAATAAAGACAAACCTTAAGTAATTTCAGTTGAAACAAAGGGCACAGATTTTTCAAACAATAAATCTGCAAATTCATTATTTAATATCTCAAAGTGAAACCAATTATCCTGAATTCACAGGTAATACATGTTCATTGAGAAAAATGAGAAAATACATATAAAAAGCAAAATAAAAGAATCCATAATACCACCCTATGTGGATAACCACAGTTCACACTTTGGTGTGTACCTGTTTTTTTCTGTGCATGTGTAAACACACATACCACCAAATTGGAACCATACTGTTATTTCAATGTTAAAGCTATTTTTATATCAGCTTTAATGTGTAATATCTCATTGTCATATATACCACAGTTCACTACCAGATCAGTTTCTTAGTTTGTAACTTTAGGTTGTTTATAGTTTTCTGGTGTTATCAATGATATATTAATGAACATCTCTGTGGAAAGCTTTAATTTTGTCCTTAAAATACTTTAAAAAAATAATTCCTATTTGACTTTGAGACTTGGTTTACTAAGTCTCAGTATAATTCAGTTTCAATATAATTCTTTTATTTAGTTTAATATTTAATTAGAATAGACCCCCAAATTTAGGGGAAGAGGCCATTAAAGTATCCAGGTTATACGGAAAGGCTACAATTTCATTATGTTTGGACACTTTACATGTTATTTTTGTTAGCAGTGCTGATGGCAACGGGCTGAAAATACTAGCTATAATAAGTATTTTGACTAGTATGTTTGTAAAGAAACCATTCTATTCCAATTCTATTTCTTAGGATTCTCATAATTTTTCTTTAGCATAAAGAACTGGGATAAAATGTGTTACTAAAGTTCAAAACTAGGTCAAAATCTTCTGTAGTTCAGTAGTGTCCGACAAGCACAAATAAGAGAGTCTTCATATCTTCATCACTCTTCATGTATTTTGATAAATTACACTACAGAAAAGTTAATTCAATTTATATTTTCTGTGTCTAGAAAGGTCAGGAGAGGTTTATTAGAATGATACTTGAATTGAGTCTCAAAATATGATGGTTGGGGCACCTGGGTGGCTCAGTGGGTTAAAGCCTCTGCCTTCCGGTCTGGTCATGATCTCGGCATCCTGGGATCCAGCCCCGCATCAGGCTCTCTGCTCTGCAGGGTGCCTGCTTCCCCCTTCTCTCTCTGCCTGCCTCTCTGCCTACTTGTGATCTCTCTGTGTCAAATAAATAAATAAAATCTTTAAAAAAAAAAGGTGACATTTGAGTAAAGACTAAGAGAGCTCAGTGAGTTAGGCTGAGAACAAACTATGTGCTAGAAACTGTTCTAGACACCTGAACACACAAACGAAAAGGCCCCACTGAGGATGTAACATTTCAACTGAGCCCTGAAGGATAAAGAATCACACAAAGAATGGGGAAACAAAAGGATATTGGAAAAAACCCCACGTGCCAGTTTATAAATTTACTAAGAGAACTGAAGGCTATCAGCTGGATGTTCAGATCAGCCTGTCCAAATACTCTGTGTAGAACTACTGATAAGCCAACTTATCCTAAGTTTGGTAGGTGAAGACAGAACCTGAACAAAAGGACTTGAGTTATGGGACTTCAATGTCTGATGGGATGAACCTTGAAGAAGCCACCTTCACAACTTCTGGGCTCTGGAAAGATCCTGTTAAGAGCCAGGATACCCTCTTTCTCCTAGAGGAGACTTGGATTCATCTGGGACAGATGCATCTCTCCTTTTTTCAGTCCTTCAGTAATAGATCAGACCTCTAGCTGAAAGATAGTCTTTCTTTAATTGTCAGGATATAGTCCAGCCTTGAAGGCCTGGTGAAATGCTGTTTCTTTAAATCAACTCTAAGTAAACTCTCACCATTTAATGAATGATTTTATCGTTTTTCCCCAGAGAACAATCCATGTTCTAGGGGGATACTTTGCTACCACCACTTTGCATTGCCAAACATGCTTCTTCAATACTGAAAAGAAAGCAAAAAATAACAATCCTATATATCGTCCGAGGTAGGCCCGGCTACTTCAAAACACCTTATTAAGTTATTCTGCCCCATCTTTGACAGTATGTAATTTACCCAGAGTTTCACGACGGTCATGTGCTTGTTTTATTTCGCCTTCTTGGCTCCCGGTGGGAATGCACAGAGCTGGCACCCAATACGTTTTGGGTTTTTACCCTCCAATGTTGGGGATACGCCGTACCTAACCGAGAAGTTAGGTCTTTTCAAGGGCTGAGCGAAAAGCACGGCACGGACACCACCGGCAGCCGCGGCCAGGGGCGGTGTGCGCGCGGGACCCGGCCTTAGGGACCCATGCCACCCCCCACGCCCCCCCGTTCCCCGTCCCCAAAAGGCTGCCCGCTCCAGCGCCCCGCAAGCCCCGCTTCCAGCTTCGCCCACCTGCTGCTTCCGGTGGCGTCCACGGCCACTCGCGGGATCGTGCGGGAGAAGGACGCGTGTGACCCCACCGTCAGCAGGCTGCGAGCACCGCCAGCCGGAAACGCCGAGAGGAGGAGGGGCTGCGCCGGGAGCCGGGGCGGGGCTGCGCCCCTCCCGCCTAGCTCTTCTCCGGCTCTCCGCGCTCTGGCTGGCGCTGCCCGCGGGGCTCCCGAGGGGCCTTTGGAGCCGCCGGGTCGGCGCCAAGCCAGAATAGAGGCGGGGACGCAAGGCACGTTCCAATGGTAGGATGGAAAGTCAGAGCGTCCCCCGTTCCGATGGAGGTCCCCGCGTGACGGCGCAGAGCTAACGGTCACTCCGGGCGAAGGTAGGAGGTTGGCTGGGTCAAGCTGGGGGGCAGGGAGGGCGCTCGCGGAGCGAGGGCAGGGGGAGGGCGCCAGGAAGTCAGGGCAGTAAGCCCACGGGCCGCTCCAGGCCCCAGCACCAGCAAACACCTACTGAACTTGTGGCCTGGAATCAGGTCTTCACGCATCTGCTCATGGTCCAAAGGGCACGTAACAACAACTGGAAGCTGAGGAGACTGAAATCCGTTTTAAAAGATAGGTTGCATTTAAAGGAATAAACGCTGCTATTCCCAGTGGAGAGATGGTAACGGGTAGGAGTGGGTCAGAAAACACACACTTTGGGGCTAAAGAATGTTATCCATCTGCGGCTGGCAAGAAAATTCTTTCTGCTCAACCAGATGGGGGCAATTCCTCCAGCAAGCCAAAGTTTCAGTTAATTGCCGCATAACAAACTGCCTCAAACATCAGCAGCTTAAAACGGCTTATTTCTAACATTTATATGGTTTCACCCGAGCTTTATTCAGCCAGGGTTGGCTGAACTGGAAGGTCCAGAATAGTCCTGAATATTCATGCCCTTGGCAATTGACGCTTAGTGGCTTCTGGGACATCTTAGATCAGGTCTAGCCTTGGAAGAGGCACTGCAGCCACAATTCTATTGTCCAGAGCAAGAGTCAGGCCGGAGATAAAGGGTGGAGCAGTGGACTCCACCTCTTAATGAGAGGAGCCCAAATAATTTGGAGTCATCTTTTTCAATCTTCCACAGAAGGGAAAATTTTCAGTTCGAATAAAAACTACCAAGACTTGCATCTTGGAATTAGAAGCATCCAGAGTTCACAATTTGGTGACTCTGAGCGGGTCTCCCTAAAAAGCAACAAGAAAGACACAGTGGCTCCTCATTTACCATTACCCTTTTGATTGAAGTCACTCTGAGCTTCTTCCTTGTATTATGCAGATGGAACGAATTGTGTACAGAGTGAGCCCCAGTAGGAATTTTCCTAGTTATTAAAAATAGCCACACAGAACTGTTTCCCTTTGCTTATATTCTGCTTTCCTAAATTTCATTTCTCTGAAATCTGAGATGGTAGTTTTTTCCCCTATTTTCTACTGGGGTGGTTTTCAGGAATCCCATTCCCTCCTTTCTGCTCTGAGACTTTTGTCTTTTTTTTTTTTTTTAATTTTATTTATTTATTTGACAGAGAGAGATCACAAGTAGGCAGAGAGAGATGGAGAAGCAGGCTCCCTGCAGAGCAGAGAGCCAGATGCAAGGCTTGATCCCAGGACCCTGGGATCATGTCCTGAGCCAAAGGCAGAGGCTTAACCCACTGAGCCACCCAGGCGCCCCTTTTGTCCTTTGGTTATTCTTAACCCCTCTCCTACTGCACCTTCTCCACTGGTACCTTCTTCCACTGATGCTCAGATGTGAACTCTGACTCATCATAATCCTCCAGTGACCTCAATTCTTTTTCCACCTTTCATCCCACCTACTTCCCTTTAGAGAGGAGGTTCTTCAAGGACTTGCTGCACACTCAGTATCTACTTTCTTCCTTCCCATTCATAATCAGCCTACTGCAACATTTCTTCTGTCCCTATTCCATCAATAGTGCTTTTTGGAGGGATGAGGGTGAAATGGGTCAAGGTGGTCAAAGGTATAAACTTCCAGGTATAAGATGGGGATCTAATGTACAGCGTGGTGTCTATACAATATTGTCTTATATATTTAAAAGGTGCTGAAAGTAGATCTCAAAAGTTCTCGTGGTGATGGATATTAACTTATTATGTTAATTGTTTTGCATTGTATACATATAAAATATCATTATGTCATACACCTAAAACTAATACAATGTCATGTCAATTACATTTTCAGTAAAAGTAGAAATAAAGAATAAATTTCTTTAAATCATTATAGAAATTACTCAGGGTTGAGGAAGAATGTGGTCAGCTACTTATTCTCAAATGGTTGTGGGAGAGGGTCTTTGAACTAGCAACTTTTCTGTAAATTTGACATTGTTTCAAAATAAAAGGAAAATAATATATGTTAGGTGTCTTATACTGTAATAAAGACTGTTAGTGCCCTGCCCATGTCCCCTTTACCCTTAATCCATGCTTTCCTTCTTCAGCTGCCATGGTATAGGAGCTTTTGTGCCCAGAGACACCTGAGTGATTCATGCCACCTCCTTGCTCCTCCAGCCTCCCTCTTTGGCTTTGTGGTGACAACCAAGGCCAGACCAGTAGGGGGTTACAATCATCCCACCCTTTGCCTCAAAGTGAGTAATGGGACAACTGTGCTGTCTGGTCCTTCTAGAGCATCCTGTGGATCAGGCCAAGAATTTATCTAAGCTCTCATCCTTAGTTGACTCTTCATGTTGACCCATCTTGCTGTCTTCACTCCCTTAAATGCTTTTCCTACAGAGCATACTCTCAAAAATCATGTGCACCTGAATCCCTGTCTCAGGTAGCTTCTGGGAGTCCCAATTAAGACAGTCACACTAGCTCAAAAAATGAAAGCTTTTATTATTAGCATCATGACAACACCAATAGATGCAATACCAATGCATGTATAATAATAGGTTTAGGTATCTTATTTTATGGATATGTTGGATTTAAAGTCTCCCAACACCCTTATTTCTGCTGAAGTACACTTTTTAATATGGAGAATTTGCTATCTTAGTAGAAACAACAAAACTCTGAAAAGTAGTCACTTTAAGATACCACTTGTAGAATTTTCCCAAAACACTTAAGTGAGGTTGTTGTCCTTATTGAGCTTGTTCCATTCTACCTCTTCCAGGAAGTCTTTGTACAATTCCCTTCTTGAGCAGGCTGCTAAAACTATGGCTTAGATTGGATTTGGGGATTCCAATTTTCTGTTGTCTTAGCAGCAGTGGTTCTCAATGAGAGTAATTAATGTTTGCATTTTTTATAGTCTCAATGACTGGAGTGTGACACTGTATTTCACATTCTGCAATGCAGGAGGCATCAAGCACAATGAAAGATCATCCCAAATTCAGCATCCAACATGACTATCAAATGTTCTTTTTGACACTCATGGAGATGAAAAACAAGGCTGTAAATATCTGAGCCATGCCCCTGTTTAAAAAAAAAAAAAAAGAGGAAAGTAGTTTTTGCTAAGGTTACTGCAACATTTCATACTGCTGGATCCAATGGACCTTTCCATCCTTGTCTAACCTTTCAGTTGACTACCTCCACCATAACAACTACTATGGGCAATCTTGACATTACCTTGTCTTAGTTTTCTACCATCTCACTGCCAAGTCCTCAGTTCTCTTTGCTAGCTTCCCCATGCTGACCAGCTCCTAAAATGTTTGAGTTCCTCAGGACTTTAGCTCACACTATACATTCACCTTAAACAATCTCATTCATTTCCAAGGCTTTCGATACCATTTCTACATACAACTTCAAAATTCATATTTTTAATTCCATACATATAACTGTCTACTTGCCTTGGAAACTGTGTTATGTCCCAAAACCATGCTCCTGAGCTCAGTCTTTTCCCCAGAGAACCTCCATGCATAGCCTTTTTAGCTGGAATTCCTTTCTTTTTCCTCACTTCTCACTTCCAAACCATCATTCTGTCCTGCTAACCTTCACCAGGACTCTCTCTACTTCTCAAGACCTTGACCATTACCATCATCTTACTTGGAAAACTATCTCACTGCAAAAGCTATAAATGACATGACCTTAGAGAAAACTTCCTAGTTCCCACAATTAAAAATCAAGTTTATGTGTCCTGTCCCTCTAGACATTTTACTTTTTCTTCATGGCACATCATAATTTTTATCTTATATAATTACTGTCTGATGTTCTATCTTCTCTGGCAGACAGATGGTAAACATTATGATGGCAGTGCCTATTTTATTCACCACTGTATCTCTAGCAACAAGCACAGTGCGAGGTTAGGTGAACAAATCAAATAATTTAATTTTTTTTCTGTCCCAAAGAATTATGTTCTGAAAATGATAAAAGCATCATCCTCTTGGCTTATATCCCATTCAATAATTTTATTTAGCTCTAAGCTTAATATTCCCTATAAATATACTACATTTGTGTTTTTCTGATTCATAAAATATTGATTCCCCTAAGAGAAGATGCCTTTTCATCTTTGTTTTTAAGACTATTATGGAGATAACTCACAATTGGGCATTAGAAGTAGCCAATAAATATTAAAGTACAGGAAAATGTTCAAAACATACATAATATAGTTACAGGTCACTATATGTCCAGACACAAAATGGTTTTAATTTCATCTTATAATACTTGGGACAATATTGCTGTCTCAAACTACTAGACATTTCAGTAAGAATGACAAACTGATATATATATATATATGTATACATATATATATATATACATATATATATAAAACAAGATTTTTTTTTTAACACTAGGCTGTTTTCTTATATTAAATATCGGTAGTATAAAATGGTAGTATCTAAGATAAACTGTTACACTTGAAAATAACTATTTTGTAATTTTGAGATGAATTCAATGTACAAAGTAATGTAAAGCAAAATCACAAACTAGAACTCTTACAAAATTGGTACACCATACGTAGTGTGAAATACAGATGTCAAATTGTTTGGGCACTGTTTTTTGATCAGTTGTTAAAGAAATACACTATAATTAAAATATTTTGGTACCATTTAAATACTGTTATTCAAAAAATTCTGATTTTTGACAAGGATAGAATGTAATACCAGAGAATTTTGCCTTGAGTTTTGGGAAGTTTTTCTTCCCCTAAAACATTAACTTTTTAAAATATGTATCAAAAAAGTGCAGCCTAATGTGATTCGTGAATAGTGAAAAATAAGCAATTGTCTTCCTTCATTAGGTTTTCCTAGTAAGGTTAAGTTCTCATTCAACATGCACTCGTAGTCAAAAGCAAATTCTGGTTTCTTTGGTAGTATGTACAAATAACTTCATTCCACATCTGTCATTTCTATTCCATCACTTTCTTTAACATATACCACAGAACCTGAGGTTTTCTCTGAAAGAGATCCTGAGGCAATCTCTTTACTTCTTGTAAAGTTTTCTTGGTTTGTGTCTTCTAATCTGATTTTCTTGGTGTTTTGAAATAATCGAGTCACTGGTTCCAACTTGGTTTTCTCAGTTCCTTGCATCAAATGATCATCCACTTTTGAATCCATGTGCATAGCAGATACCTGAGTAGCAGATTTACTAAGGGAAAATCCCATGGGGATGGTTGAATAAATACAGTTTGCAGATACCTCTTTAAGTAGTGGAAACGTTTCTTCAACTTGATTGCTTGGAAAAGAAATAACAACAAGTGAATACAGTGGGAATTTCAACTAACCTCATGGCAATGCTTGTTTTCATGAAACATCATGATGATGAAGCCAAAAATATAAGGTAAAATTGCCTTCTATCTCTGTGTTCACATTTTCTTTGTGAAAGGGTTTGCAGGCTCTATATATTCTCTGAAAGTCTTTTAAAAAAGGAATTTATCAGGTTTTATGCTTTGTCACCTTTCAGAAAATAAAAGAACTTCTCTACTTAGTCCATTATATCATTTTTGCTATCAAAAACTTTTAACAAATTATTAATGGATTAAATAAATAATTACTGAAGAAATATAAACAATTAGAATAGTATGAGCAATTATATACCAATAAATTAGGCAACCTGGAATAAATGGATAAATTCCTAGAAACCTATGAACTACCAAACTAAAACAGGAAGAAATAGAAAACCTGAACAGACCCATAATCAGCAAAGAACTGAATTACTAACCAAAAATCTCCCAACAAACAGGAGTCTTGGGCTAGTTGGCTTCTCAGGGTCATTCTCCCAAACATTTAAGGAAGAATTAATACCTATTCTTCTGAAGCTGTTTCAAAAAATAGAAATGGAAGGAAAACTTTCAAACTCTTTCTATGAGGCTAGCATTACCTTGATCCCCAAACCAGACAAAGACTCCACTAAAAAGGAAAATTACAGACCAATATCCCTGATGAACATGGATGTAAAAATTCTTACCAAGATACTAGCTAATAAGATCCAACAGTACATTAAAAGGATTATTTATCATGACCAAGTGGGATTTATTCCTGGGATGCAGGGTTGGTTCAAGATCTGCAAATCAATCAATGTGATATACCACATTAATAAAAGAAAGGATAAGAACTGTATGGTCCTCTCAATAAATGCAGAAAAAGCATTTGACAAAATACAGCATCCTTTCTTGATAAAAACTCTCCACTCTGTAGGGATAGAAGGAACATACCTCAATGTCGTAAAAGCCATATGAAAACCCACAGTGAATATCATTCTCAATGGGGAAAAATGAGAACTTTTCCCCTAAGGTCAGGAACAGGACAGGGATATCCACTCTTACCACTGTTGTTCAACATAGTACTGGAAGTCCTAGCTTCATCAGTCAGACAACAAAAAGAAATAAAAGGCATACAAATTGGCAAAGAAGTCAAACATTCACTCTTCACAGATAACATGATACTCTATTTGAAAAACCCAAAGGACTCCACCAAAAAATTGCTAGAACTGATACAGGAATTCAGCAAAGTCATAGGATATAAAATCACACTTGATCTTAGCCAAAAGGCAGAGAAGCGATAGGATATAAAATCAATGCACAGAAATCTGTTACATTTCTATGCCCTAGCAATAAAGCAGCAGAAAGAGAAATCAAGGAATTGATCCCGTTCACAACTGCACCAAAAATCACAAGGTACCTCAGAATAAACCTAACCAAAGAATTAAAAGATCTATACTCTGAAAACTATAGAATACTCATGAAAGATATTGAGGAAGACACAAAGCAATGGAAAAACATTCCATGCTCATGGATTGGGAGAACAAATATTGTTAAAAATGTTAGAGCTTCCCTATGACCCTGCAATTGTACTACTGGGTATTTACCCCAAAGACACAGAGGTAGTGAAAAGAAGGGCCATCTGTACCCCAATGTTTATAGCAGCAATGGCCACGGTCGCCAAACTGTGGAAAGAACCAAGATGCCCTTCAACGGACAAATGGATAAGGAAGATGTGGTCCATATACACTATGGAGTATTATGCCTCCATCAGAAAGGATGAATACCCAACTTTTGTAGCAACATGGACAGGACTGGAAGAGATTATGCTGAGTGAAATAAGTCAAGCAGAGAGAGTCAATTATCATATGGTTTCACTTATTTGTGGAGCATAACAAATAGCATGGAGGAAAAGGGGAGTTAGAGAGGAGAAGGGAGTTGGGAGAAATTGGAAGGGGACATGAACCATGAGAGACTATGGACTCTGAAAAACAATCTGAGGGGTTTGAAGGGGCGGGGGGTGGGAGGCTGGGGGAACCAGGTGGTGGGTATTAGAGAGGGCACGGATTGCATGGAGCACTGGGTGTTGTGCAAAAACAATGAATACTGTTATGCTGAAAATAAAATTTAAAAAAAATCTATGCTACCCAAAGCAATCTACACATTTAATGCAATTACTATCAAAATACTACCAGCATTTCTCACAGAGCTGGAATAAACCATTCCAAAATTTGTATGGAACTAGAAAAGACCCCCGAATAGCCAAAGTAATGTTGAAAAAGAAAACCGGGGTGCCTTTGTGGCTCAGTTAATTATCTGACTCTTGATTTCAACTCAGGTCATGATCTCAGGGTCCTGGGATCAAGCCCTGTGTCAGGCTCCACACTTGTGGAGGATTCTTTCTCTCCCCTCTACATTCTCTCTTTCTCTCAAGTAAATAAATCTGAAAGAAAGGCGAGGGGAGGGGTGGTGAGGAAGGGAGGGAGGAAAAGAAGGAGAAGAAAGAAAAGAAAAAAGAAACCAAAGCTGAAGGCATCACAATTCTGGACTTTAAGCTGTATTACAAAGCTCTAATCACCAAGGCAGTTGATACTGGCACAAAAACAGACACATAGATGAATGGACAGAATAGAGAACCCAGAAATGGACCCTCAGCTCTACAGTCAAGTAATTTTCTACAAAGCACTAAAGAATATCCAATGGAAAAATGACAGACTCTTCAACAAATGGTGTTGGAAAAATTGGACAGCCACATGCAGAATGAAATTGGACCACTTTCTTACACCACACCCAAAAATAAACTCAAAATGGATGAAAGACCTCAAGGTGAGACAGGAATCCATCAAATTCCTAGAACAGAGCCAGCAACCTCTTTGACCTCAGCCACAGCAACTTCTTGCTAGACACCTCTCCAGAGGCAAGGGAAACAAAAGCAACAATGAATTACTGGGACGTCATCAGGATAAAAAGCTTCTGCACAGCAAAGGAAGCAATCAACAAAACTAAAAGGCAACCTACAGGATGGGAGAAGATATTCACAAATGACATATCAGAAAAAAGGCCAGTATCCAAAATCTAAAGAACTTAACATACTCAACACACAAAACCCAAAAAAATCCTGTCAAGAAATGGGCAGAAGACATGAACAGACATTTCCCCAAGAAGATATACAAATGGCCAACAGACACATGAAAAAAATGCTCAATATCACTCAACATCAGGGAAATACAACCAAAATCACAATGAGATAACACCTCACACCTGTCAGAATGGTTAAAATGAACAACTCAGGAAACAAAAGATGTTGGGAAGGATACAAATAAAGGGGAACCATCTTACACTGTTGGTGGAAAAGAAAATTCATGCAGCCACTCTGGAAAACAGTACAGAGGTTCCTCAAAAAGTTAAAAATAGGAGAGGAGTCAAGATGGCGGAGAAGTAGCAGGCTGAGACTACTTCAGGTAGCGGGAGATCAGCTAGATAGCTTATCTAAAGATTGCAAACACCTACAAATCCAATGGGAGATCAAAGAGAAGAGGAACAGCAATTCTAGAAACAGAAAATCTACCACTTTCTGAAACGTAGGACTGGCGGAGAAGTGAATCCAAAGCGACGGGAAGATAGACTGCGGGGGGAGGGGCCGGCTCCCGGCAAGCGGCGGAGCAACGGAGCAAAAATCAGGACTTTTAAAAGTCTGTTCCGCTGAGGGACATCGCTCCAGAGGCTTAACCAGGGTGAAGCCCATGCGGGGTCAGTGTGGCCTCAGGTCCCGCAGGGTCACAGAAGGATCGGGGGTGGGGGGGTGGGGTGGGTCTGAATGTTGCAGAGCTTGCAGGTATTAGAACGGGGAAGCCGGCTATAGAGACAGAGCCGAGGAGTGAGCTCACAGCTCGGGGTTACCTTGAACCGGTCGCAGGCTCGGTCAGCTCGGAGCGCGGCCGGAGGCAGGGTGACGGGAGTAATTGGGCGCTGTTCTCTGAGGGCGCACTGAGGAGTGGGGCCCCGAGCTCTCGGCTCCTCCTGGCCGGAGACCGGGAGGCCACCATCTTCATTCCCGTCCTCCGGAACTCTACGGAAAGCGCTCAGGGAACAAAAGCTCCAGAAAGCAAACCCAAGCGGATTACTCAGCCTGGCCCCTGGTAAGGGCGGTGCAACTCCGCCTGGGGCAAAAACACTTGAGAATCACTTCAACAGGCCCCTCCCCCAGAATATCAACAAGAAACCCAGCCAGGACCAAGTTCACCTACCAAGGAGTGCAGTTTCAATACCAAGGAGAGCGGCGGAATTCCAGAGGAGGAGAAAGCAAAGCACAGAACTCATGGCTTTCTCCCCATGATTCTTTAGCCTTGCAGTTAATTTAATTTTTTTTTTCTTTTTCAATTTTTTTTTCTCTTCTGCTAAATTTTTTTTAACTTTTACCCATTTCTTTTTTAACGTTTTTTAACTAGTTTATCTAATATATATATATTTTTTTCCTTTTTATATTTTTTCCTTATTGGTTTTCTTTTTTTAATTGTTTATTTATTTAATTTTTCTTTCTGAACCTTTTTATCCCCTTTCTCCCCCCTCACGATTTGGGATCTCTTCTGATTTGGCTAAAGCATATTTTCCTGGGGTTGTTGCCACCCTTTTAGTATTTTACTTGCTCCTTCATATATTCTTCTCTGGACAAAATGACAAGGCAGAAAAATTCACCACAAAAAAAAGAACAAGAGGCAGTACCAAAGGCTAGGGACCTAATCAATTCAGACATTGGTAATATGTCAGATCTAGAGTTCAGAATGACGATTCTCAAGGTTCTAGCCGGGCTCAAAAAAGGCATGGAAGATATTAGAGAAACCCTCTCGGGAGATATAAAAGCCCTTTCTGGAGAAATAAAAGAACTAAAATCTAACCAAGTTGAAATCAGAAAAGCTATTAATGAGGTGCAATAAAAAATGGAGGCTCTCACTGCTAGGATAAATGAGGCAGAAGAAAGAATTAGCGATATAGAAGACCAAATGACAGAGAATAAAGAAGCTGAGCAAAAGAGGGACAAACAGCTACTGGACCACGAGGGGAGAATTCGAGAGATAAGTGACACCATAAGACGAAACAACATTAGAATAATTGGGATTCCAGAAGAAGAAGAAAGAGAGAGGGGAGCAGAAGGTATATTGGAGAGAATTATTGGAGAGAATTTCCCCAATATGGTGAAGGGAACAAGCATCAAAATCCAGAAGGTTCAGAGAACCCCCCTCAAAATCAATAAGAATAGGTCCACACCCCATCACCTAATAGTAAAATTTCAAGTCTTAGTGACAAAGAGAAAATCCTGAAAGCAGCCCGGGAAAAGAAATCTGTAACATACAATGGTAAAAATACTAGATTGGCAGCAGACTTATCCACAGAGACCTGGCAGGCCAGAAAGAGCTGGCATGATATATTCAGAGCACTAAACGAGAAAAACATGCAGCCAAGAATACTATATCCAGCTAGGCTATCATTGAAAACAGAAGGAGAGATTAAAAGCTTACAGGACAAACAAAAACTGAAAGAATTTGCAAACACCAAACCAGCTCTACAGGAAATATTGAAAGGGGTCCTCTAAGCAAAGAGAGAGCCTAAAAGTAGTAGATCAGAAAGGAACAGAGACAATATACAATAACAGTCACCTTACAGGCAATACAATGGCACTAAATTCATATCTCTCAAAAGTTACCCTGAATGTTAATGGGCTAAATGCCCCAATCAAAAGACACAGGGTATCAGAATGGATAAAAAAACAAAACCCATCTATATGTTGCCTACAAGAAACTCATTTGAAACCCGAAGACACCTCCAGATTTAAAGCGAGGGGGTGGAAAACAATTTACCATGCTAACGGACATCAGAAGAAAGCAGGAGTGGCAATCCTCATATCAGATCAATTAGATTTTAAGCCAAAGACTATAATAAGAGATGAGGAAGGACACTATATCATACTCAAAGGATCTGTCCAACAAGAAGATCTAACAATTTTAAATATCTATGCCTCTAACGTGGGAGCAGCCAACTATATAAACCAATTAATAACAAAATCAAAGAAACACATCCACAATAATACAATAATAGTAGGGGACTTTAACACTCCCCTCACTGAAATGGACAGATCATCCAAGCAGAAGATCAACAAGGAAATAAAGGCCTTAAATGACACACTGGACCAGATGGACATCACAGATATATTCAGAACATTTCATCCCAAAGCAACAGAATACACATTCTTCTCTAGTGCACATGGAACATTCTCCAGAATAGATCACATCCTCGGTCCTAAGTCAGGTCTCAGCTGGTATCAAAAGATTGGGATCATTCCCTGCATATTTTCAGACCACAATGCTCTGAAGCTAGAACTCAATCAGAAGAGGAAAGTTGGAAAGAACCCAAATACATGGAGACTTAACAGCATCCTTCTAAAGAATGAATGGGTCAACCAGGAAATTAAAGAAGAATTGAAAAAAGTCATGGAAACAAATGATAATGAAAACACAATGGTTCAAAATCTGTGGGACACACCAAAGGCAGTCCTGAGAGGAAAATATATAGCGGTACAAGCCTTTCTCAAGAAACAAGAAAGGTCTCAGGTACACAACCTACCCCTACACCTAAAGGAGCTGGAGAAAGAACAAGAAAGAAACCCTAAACCCAGCAGGAGAAGAGAAATCATAAAGATCAGAGCAGAAATCAATGAAATAGAAACCAAAAAAAACAATAGAACAAATCAACGAAACTAGGAGCTGGTTCTTTGAAAGAATTAATAAGATTGATAAACCCCTGGCCAGACTTATCAAAAAGAAAAGAGAAAGGACCCAAATAAATAAAATCACGAATGAAAGAGGAGAGATCACAACTAACACCAAAGAAATACAGACAATTATAAGAACATATTATGAGCAACTCTATGCCAACAAATTTGACAATCTGGAAGAAATGGATGCATTCCTAGAGATATATAAACTACCACAACTGAACCAGGAAGAAATAGAAAGCCTGAACAGACCCATAACCAGTAAGGAGATTGAAACAGTCATCAAAAATCTCCAAACAAACAAAAGCCCAGGGCCAGACGGCTTCCCGGGGGAATTCTACCAAACATTTAAGGAAGAACTAATTCCTATTCTCCTGAAACTGTTCCAAAAAATAGAAATGGAAGGAAAACTTCCAAACTCATTTTATGAGGCCAGCATCACCTTGATCCCAAAACCAGACAAGGATCCCATCAAAAAAGAGAACTACAGACCAATATCCTTGATGAACACAGATGCGAAAATTCTCACCAAAATACTAGCCAATAGGATTCAACAGTACATTAAAGGATTATTCACCACGACCAAGTGGGATTTATTCCAGGGCTGCAAGGTTGGTTCAACATCCGCAAATCAATCAATGTGATACAACACATTAATAAAAGAAAGAACAAGAACCATATGATACTCTCCAGAGATGCTGAAAAAGCATTTGACAAAGTACAGCATCCCTTCCTGATCAAAACTCTTCAAAGTGTAGGGATAGAGGGCACATACCTCAATATTATCAAAGCCATCTATGAAAAACCCACCGCAAATATCATTCTCAATGGAGAAAAACTGAAAGCTTTTCCGCTAAGGTCAGGAACACGGCAGGGATGTCCGTTATCACCACTGCTATTCTACATAGTACTAGAAGTCCTAGCCTCAGCAATCAGACAACAAAAGGAAATTAAAGGCATCCAAATCGGCAAAGAAGTCAAACTATCACTCTTCACAGATGATATGATACTATATGTGGAAAACCCAAAAGATTCCACTCCAAAACTGCTAGAACTGGTACAGGAATTCAGTAAAGTGTCAGGATATAAAATCAATGCACAGAAATCAGTTGCATTTCTCTACACCAACAACAAGACAGAAGAAAGAGAAATTAAGGAGTCTATCCCATTTACAATTGCACCCAAAACTATAAGATACCTAGGAATAAACCTAACCAAAGAGACTAAGAATCTATACACAGAAAACTATAAAGTACTCATGAAAGAAATTGAGGAAGACACAAAGAAATGGAAAAGTGTTCCATGCTCCTGGATTGGAAGAATAAATATTGTGAAAATGTCTATGCTACCAAAAGCAATCTACACATTTAATGCATTTCTATCAAAGTACCATCCATTTTTTTCAAAGAAATGGAACAAATAATCCTAAAATTTATATGGAACCAGAAAAGACCTCGAATAGCCAAAGGAATATTGAAAAAGAAAGCCAAAGTCGGTGGCATCACAATTCAGGACTTCAAGCTCTAATACAAAGCTGTCATCATCAAGACAGCATGGTACTGGCACAAAAACAGACACATAGATCAATGGAACAGAATAGAGAGCCCAGAAATAGACCCTCAACTCTATGGTCAACTAATCTTCGACAAAGCAGGAAAGAATGTCCAATGGATAAAAGACAGCCTCTTCAATAAATGGTGTTGGGAAAGTTGGACAGCCACATGCAGAAAAATGAAATTGGATCATTTCCTTACACCACACACGAAAATAGACTCAAAATGGATGAAGGACCTCAATGTGAGAAAGGAATCCATCAAAATCCTTGAGGAGAACACAGGCAGCAACCTCTTCGACCTCAGCCGCAGCAACATCTTCCTAGGAACATCGCCAAAGGCAAGGGAAGCAAGGGCAAAAATGAACTATTGGGATTTTATCAAGATCAAAAGCTTTTGCACAGCAAAGGAAACAGTTAACAAAACCAAAAGACAACTGTCAGAATAGGAGAAGATATTTGCAAATGACATATCAGATAAAGGGCTAGTGTCCAAAATCTATAAAGAACTTAGCAAACTCAACACCCAAAGAACAAATAATCCAATCAAGAAATGGGCAGAAGACATGAACAGACATTTCTGCAAAGAAGACATCCAGATGGCCAACAGACACATGAAAAAGTGTTCCATATCACTATCAGGGAAATACAAATCAAAACCACAATGAGATACCACCTCACACCAGTCAGAATGGCTAAAATGAACAAGTCCAGAAACGACAGATGCTGGTGAGGATGCGGAGAAAGGGGAACCCTCCTACCTGTTGGTGGGAATGCAAGCTGGTGCAACCACTCTGGAAAACAGCATGGAGGTTCCTCAAAATGTTGAAAATAGAACTACCCTATGACCCAGCAATTGCACTGCTGGGTATTTACCCTAAAGATACAAACGTAGTGGTCCGAAGGGGCACGTGCACCCGAATGTTTATAGCATCAATGTCTACAATAGCCAAACTATGGAAAGAACCTAGATGTCCATCAACAGATGAATGGATAAAGAAGATGTGGTATATATACACAATGGAATACTATGCAGCCATCAAAAGAAATGAAATCTTGCCATTTCGACGACATGGATGGAACTAGAGGGTATCATGTTTAGCGAAATAAGTTAATCGGAGAAAGACAACTATCATATGATCTCCCTGATATGAGGGAGAGGAGATGCAAAATGGGGGGTTAGGAGGTAGGAGAAGAGTAAATGAAACAAGATGGGATTGGGAGGGAGACAAACCATAAGTGACTCTTAATCTTACAAAACAAACTGAGGGTTGCTGGGGGGAGGGGGGTAAGGAGGGGGGTGGGGTTATGGACACTGGGGAGGGTATGTGCTATGGTGAGTGCTGTGAAGTGTGTAAAACTGGTGATTTATAGACCTGTACCCCTGGGGATAAAAATATATTATATTATTATAAAAAATAAAATTAAAATAAATTTAAAAAAATAAAAGTTAAAAATATAGCTATCGTATGATCAAGCAACTGCACTACTAGGTATTTTTCCAAAGGATAAAAACGTAGTTATCCAAAAGGGCACCTGCACCCCAGTGTTCATAGCAGCAATATCCACAATAGCCAAAATATGCAAAGAGCCAAGGTGTCCATCAATAGAAGAATGGATAAAGAATATGTCGTGTGTAAATATATGTAATGGAATATTACTTAGCCATCAAAAATGAAATCTTGTCATTTGCAATAATGTGGACAGAACTAGAGAGTATTATGCCAAATGAAATAAGTCAGTCAGAGAAAGACAGATACCATATGATTTCATTCATATGTGGAATTTAAGAAACAAAACAGACAAACAAAGGGGAAGGGAATGAAAAATAAAACAATATAAAAATAGGGAGGCAAACCATAAGAGACTCTTAACTATAGGAAAGAAACTGAGGTTGGCTAGAGGGGAGGTGTGGGGGGAATGTGGTAATCAGGTGATGGGCATTAAGGAGGCCACTTGATACAATAAGCACTGGGTGTTATATGGAACTGATGAATTGCTACATTCTAGCATTGAAGCTAATAATACACTATATGTTAACGAAACTGAATTTGAATAAAAATTTTTTAGTTGTATTTCTATGCACTAACAATGCATAATCTGCAAAGGAAATTAAGAAAATAAATCCATCTACAATAGTGTAAATAGAACAAAAAAAATACTTAGGAATTAACCAAGGTAAAAGACTTGTATGATGGAAACTAAAACACCATTGAAAGAAATTAAAGAAGACATAAATAAAACATATCCCATGTTCATGGATTAGAAGACCTAATATTGCAAGATGTCTATATTACTCAAAGTGATCTACACATTCAGTGCAATCCCTATCAACATCCCAGTGACACTTTTTGCAGAAATAGAAAAATCCATCCAAAAATTCATTTGGAATCACAAATAATCAAAAAAACCTTGAAAAAGAAGAAAAAGTGGAAGACTCACAATGGCCTAAAAGCAGACATACAGACCAATGTAACAGAATAGAGAGCCCAGAAATAAACCCACAGATACATGGTCAAATGATTTTTGACAAAGGTGCTTTGATAATTTGATGAAGAAGAGGACAATATTTTCAACAAAAGGTACTGGGGAAACCAGATATCCATGTGCAAAAAAAAAAAAAAAAAAAGAAAGAAAGAAAGAAAGGAAAGAAAGAAAGAAAGAAATTGATATTTACCCAACACTATATGCAAAAATTAATTCAAAATGTATCAAAGACCTAAATGTAAGATCTAAAACTAATAAAACTGGACACCTAGAAAGCTGGTACCCATCTATTAATGTGGGATCCAGAGTCAGAAAAAAACTTTTTAAAATCTCAAGAAGACCTTATTCCATGCTCCAGCTTTAAAGGGAATGACCTTGGATGTTCTAACCCAGGCCTGGGGACCAGCTCAATAGCAAGTGGGATATTTACCAACTGCTTGTTAGAGCCTATCTGAGAAGGCCTACAAACAGTGATTTTAGCCACTCCAATAGCAATCTAAGTGCCTAAATTTGAAGCCTGTATCCACTATTTCAGTCAAACCCTGGTCCCTAGTAGGGCCTAACAATAAGGAACTGAAATCCCTCTATGAACCCAGAAAGGACCTCAAACTAGACTTGAAGATACAAGTCACAGATAAGTCTTCTTAAATGTTACCTTCCCTTTATCCTATCAAAATCATAATCCTTATGGGATTCCTTTTTCCTGCTCTCTCCTCAGTGTGTGTGGGGGAGTTCACTAAAACATCCCCTATCTCTCACTGGACCCCTGGCTGTACTCGGTCTTGCATTGTGCCTTGGGCTTTGCCTCCTAAGTGCCCTAACCGGCTTTATATCTTCCAGAATAAAGGTCATCAAATTCCAAATGGTGGTTCAGATGGCGCCTCACATAGAGGTCAAACCAGACATCTATAGGGGACCCCTTGATAGACTGAGATGAGAGGAACCCTGACTGCTAACCCATCCAATGCCCCTGACCAGTAGGAAGTAGCTCCAATTGGTCATCACCTTTCTTCCGTAATAGCAGTTAGGGTTACCTCTTCAGAGGGGGAAATGATGAAGGATAGCTGGAAGGCAGGTGGGAGGGACAGGGGGCCCTCCCATCCTAAGAGAAAACCACCCTTAAAAGGATTTAACATCATGCTGAATGTCTTTAATACACTGAACTGTACACTTAAAAATGGTTAAGATGGTAAATTGTATGTATATTTTACCACGGTACAAAAAAAAAAAAAAAAGTCCAATAAAGATACAGTACCTCTTAGTACAGATACCCAATCTGTCAAGAGATATGAATGTGCAACATGGAGGGAGGACTTGGAAAGGTTCTGAAAGGAGGGGACCAAAGGTAAGAGTTGGGCTTTGAAAGATGGATAGATCTCTCTGATGATATTCTAAAATGTAGGTATACCTATTTCTTAGAGTTGGAAACTCAAGGTGAATTTTTTTCTCATCAAATATATATCTAATATTATCTTCGAATTAATAAAATTGAATTTCTTCTATTCTTTGGTCTGTCCTCTTTGATTACTTAAAAAGGAAGTCCTTCTGTTAAAAATGTATAACTTGAATCTAATTATGAGGAAACAATCAGATAAACCCAAATTGGGATATTACATAAAACAGCCTCTACTCAAAAATGTCAATGTATGAAAGACAAAGAGAAACTGAAGAATTGTTCCATATTAAATAAAACTAAAGAGACATGATTTCCAAATGCAATGAATGATCCTTACTTGGGGAGGTGGGGGAGAAATGTATCATAAGGGCCATTTCTTGGACAATTGGAAAATTTGAATATGGATAGTTTATTAAATAATAATATTGCATTGATGTGAAATGCCTTGAATCTGGCAACTGTACTGTGGTTATATTACTGAATGTTCTTGTTCTTAGGAGATACGTGCTGAAATAGGGGTAAAGGATCATATCTACAACTTGCTTTCAAATTACCTAGCAATAGATAGATATGAAGAGAAAATAAATGTGTTAAATGTTAACAATTGTTCAGTTTGGTGAGAAAGGATAAAAAATTGTTCAGTGTATTATTCTTGTTAAGTTTCTGTATGCTTACAACTTCAAAATACAAAGTTGAAAAAAGCTAAAAATAATATACAATTGACGCTTGAACAACACACTTTTGAACCACATGTATCCACTTATATGCAAATTTTTTCAATAAATAACGGCATAGTAATGTAAATGTATTTCCTCTTAGATTTTTCTTAATAACCTTTTCTTCTCTGTAACTTACTTATCATAAGAATACAGTATATAATACACATGACATACAAAATATGTGTTAATTTTTATATTATTGGTAAGGCTTCCAGTCAGCAGTAGGCTATTAGTTCAGTTTTGGGGGCTTGATAGGTATATGCAGATTTTTTACTGCATGGGCAGGGGGCTGGTGCCTCCCACCCCTGCATTGTTGAAGAGTCAACAATAGTAACAAAACTCTGTAAAACAACAACATACTGCATTTGAAATCAACAATGGTAAAATAATGGTAACATACAGATTCTCTATTAGCACATTAAATTTCAGTTTAATAGAGGGATTGAGGAGGGACCAAAAGCAATAAGATAGATTTGGCCCTTTGAGTCTCACCTTAATTTGGAATCTTGTGGACATGGAGAACAAGTGTATTTTGGGCCTCTTTGGCTTGACATTCACGTTGCCATTCAAGAAAAAAATCTTAAATGCATAAGGAAGAATAAAGTTCCATTAAAAACTAAATAAATTTGGACATACACAACTTGCCTTATCATTAAGATATGCTACAAAGTGAAAGTGAAAAAAAAAACGTGTACAGTTTAGTACAGGTGAAGGAATAAATAAAGGACCAACAGAACATGACAGAATTCTAATCTGGACCTAGTTATGTGCCAGAACTTCACATATGGTAAAAGTGGCACCATACAACAAAGGGGGATAGAACAGACCAAGTTAGTAGAATAATACTGTGAATACTGACTCATCATGGGAATGAAAATAAAGCTGGATCACTATTTTGGATATAAACAAAAGTAGACTCCAAATACAGTAAAGACTTATATGTGGTATCATAGAACTATAAATGAAATTTTTAAAGTGTAGGACAATATGTTTGTCACCTTGGGTGGAGAAGGATTTATTGAATAAAAACTGAAGGGCTTAAAAGAATAAGGAAGAAAACAGATGGACCTGACTACTCATAATTAAGAACTTCAATAAAGTATAAAGAAAGTTAAAATGATGGAGATTGGAAGATGTGCTATATAAAGCAAGGGATTTACAGCTAGAATATGAGAATAACTACAAACCAAAAAGAAAAAAGGAAATCCAATAGAAAAATGGGCAAAGGATATAAAGATATAATTCGCAGATTGGAGAATCCCAAATAGACAATAAGTATATAAAGAGATGTTCAAACTTAGTAAGAATCAGAGAAATGCAAGTTTACTACCATCAGAATGGCATTCTAGAAAGGTGGATAACATGGAGATTTAAGGAGAATATAGGATGATGGGAAAACCTGTGCATTGCTGGTGGAGTAATTTCTAGCTCCTATTAACATTCCACATCCAATCCTTCAATGAATCTTGTTTCTGTTTCTATACTTTCCCACTGTATGTTCTTCAGACTGTATCTGGAATGAGTCTTTTAAATCATGAACCAGATCTCATCAATCCTCTGCTCACCACTCTGCTCTAGGTACCTTCCATGTCAGAGTGAAAGCCAAATTGTCTACATATTGAGTCTCCAGCTGTGTTAGGCAGAAAAATGGTCCCCAAAGATGTCCACATACTAATTCCCAGAACCTGTGAATATGTCACATAGCAAGGGGAAATTAAGGTTGCAGATTGAATTAAGGTTCCCAGTCAACCAACCTTGAGGTGGTGAGATTATCCTGGACTCATCACTGGTGATCACTGGTCTGCATAAGTGAAAGAGAGGTGGGAATGTCACTGCTAGAATGATGCAATGTGGGAAGGACCTGACTGGCTATTGCTGGCTTTGAAGATAAAAGGACACCATGAACCGAACAAAGCAGGCATTCTGCAGAAACTGGAAAGATAAGAAAATGGATATTCCCAGAGAACTCCCAGAAGGAACACAGCCCAGCTGACATCTTGATTGTACTCTAGTGAGATCCATTTTGGACTCCTAACCTCCAGAACTTAAGATAATATACTTGTGCTGTTTAAAGCCACCAAGTTTGTGGTAAATTATTACAGCAGCAATAGGAGACTGATATGCCAGCTAACACTGTGTCCTCTCAGACTCCTATCTCTCTCACTTATTCTGCCCCATGAACTCATTGCCATTCCTAAGTATATGCTGTGCCAACCCCTCTTCTGCTTAGGGCTCATACGCTTACAGTTCCCTCAGTCTGAAGCAATTTTTAAATTTCAAACCACTGTTATAAAACAGACAAAACACATGGTTTTTAGATAATGTATAAAAGGCAGTGCAGGAGAGTAATCCCTGACAGAAAGGAAATAAACGAGGTGAGCCCTGTAAGTGCTTACTGCCTGAAAATTTCAGTCTTCTGCACAAGGAGGGGGAACCCAAAGTGTGTCCGGTTATTTCAATGAGTTGAGAAGACAGAAGTTCAGAGTCTATAGAAGCCAAGGTCACTAGAACTTGTGGAAGGAGGGGCAGTGAGAGGAAGAGCTCCAGAGATGTGCAGAGGATTCCCCACAATTCTTTGGCTGAATACTAATTAGGAAACACATGTGTAAGGAAACTAATGAGGCCTGAGAAAGAACCACCAAAAGAGAAGGCCGAATAGTCTGTAGAGCTTGCACAGGGCCAAGAATGGAGTTCCCACCGGCCTGAATGTAAAGAACTCCTAATATACCGGGCATTGATCTGTGTCCTCAGAAAGGGAACAGATGAGCCCTAAAGAGTATTTGGACCTAACAAAGCTTAAAAGCAAGCTTCTAGGGGCATATGGGTGGCTCAGTCGTTAAATGTCTGCCTTCGGCTCAGGTCATGATCCCAGGGTCCTGGAATCAAGCCCTGCATCTGCTCAGCAGGAAGCCTGCTTCTCCCTCTCCCACTCCCCCTGTCTGTGTTCCCTCTCTTGCTGTGTCCTTGTCAAATAAATAAATAAAATCTTTAAAAAAAAGTTTCTAAAGCGTCGCTCTCCAACAGAACTTTCCTCAATTATTTAAATATTCTCTATCTATTGTCCACTATACTAGCCACTAGCCCCACGTGGCTTTGGAAGTTGAAATGTACATAGTACAAATGAAATTTTAAGTTTTTTCTAATTTTGTTTAATATTTAATATTATATAACCTTATTATATATAAATATTCAACATTATATAACCTTATCTAATATTAATAATTTAAGTTTTATATACTTTTATTAATAAAAATTCAAAATGCCACATGTAGCTAGTGGTTATTATTTTCAACAGTTTAGCTCTAAAGGATACAACTGTTTCCAAGTAGTATTACTACATCTCAGAACAAAGCCTAAATATATTTAAAGAAAAATAAAAATAAAACTTCCAGCACCCAACAATGTAAAATATGCAGTGTCTGGCAGTCAAAAAAATTAATCAGGCATGAAAATAAGCAGAAAAATATGACCCATAAGCAGGAGAAAAAAAAATTAGGTAATAGAAACAAACCCAGAAATGACACAGGTGATATAATTAGTATATAAAGACTTTTAAAAGCTATTTTAAATACACTTCATATTTTCAAGAAGGTAGAGGAAAAAATGATCATGATGAGGTTAGAAATGGAAGATATTAAAAATAATTAAACTTCCAGAGATGAAAAAAACCAATTCTGACATAAAGAATACTGTGGATGGAGTTAACACTGCCAAAGGAAAGAAGAGTGAACTTGAAGATATACCAAAAGATGTATTAAAATGAACAGAGCACCAGTTCACTGTGGAAAAACATTAAGCAACTTAACATATGTTCAACTGGCGTCCCCAATTTTTTTCTTAGAGAACCAAGGAAGTACAGGGGAAAAAAAGACAAAATAGAGGTTTTCTTTCTTTCTTTCTTTCTTTTTTAAGATTTTATTTATTTGAGAGAGAGCATACACAAAAGAGACAGAGAGAGAAATCACAAGTTGGGTGGGGGGCAGAGGGAGAAGCAGGCTCTTTGCTGAGCAGGGAGCCTGACACAGGGGGCCCGACGGGGATCATGACCTGAGCCGAAGGCAGAAGCTTAATGGACTGAGCCACCCAGGCACCCCAAAATAGAGGCTTTCATAGTGAAGACTGTGAAATGATGGAGGGAAACTAAGGGAACAGAAACACAGGGCTTAGAATTACACAGGAGTGTCTGAAACAGCTGGAGAGCACAGGTATATAAAAGGATTAGTTGAGGCAGGATGGAGCACTAACCACTCTTTGGACTTCTAGAGAGGGAAGAAAATATTCACTGTCTTGGGTTAGGAGACAAAGTTAACTGTCCTTGATAAGAAAAGAAAGGAAAAGCTTCATGCCCTGGTTTGGCCTTAAAATGTCCTTTTCCCTATAGTTTTTCCAAGGAATCTTCAGTAACATCTAGGTAGTGCACATAAATGCTAAAGCTTTTCTTATTTTTCCCGTAGAGAAGTACTAATATGGGAAGTAGGAAAGTACTTTTTAAAAGATTTTATTTATTTGAGAGACAGTGAGAGAGGGGGAGAGGATGAATAGGGCGAAAATCAGACGGGGAGGGAGAAGCAGGCTCCCCGCACTGGCCTAGGATCCTGGGATCATGACCTGAGCCAAAGGCAGACACTCAACCAACTGAACCACACAGGCACCCCTAATTTTAAAATCTAAAAATAAATTTTAATTAAAAAAATTTTTTAGTACTACACCAAACATGGGCTTGAACTCACCACCCCAAAAGCAAGAGTCACATGCTTTACCAACTGAGCAAGTCACGTGCTCCAATTCATGTTTCTTTGTAACTTATTTTATCAGTTAGGGATAATTATATGTACCTCTTGAAATCTGTGACTTCTTTGTTTAAAAGAACAAGGACACTCAAGGTAAATTTTAGTGTCTAGCTATACTTACAAAGTATATGATAGCTGAAATAAATGCTACAAACTAGGAGATGTAATGGCACAAGTAATGGCGAAAGAGCAGAGATGGGGAAAACATATGGCCCTTATAATTAAATGTACTTCTACGAAGAAATTTGTTCTAACGTGTTTATGACTGCCACTATATTATTGGGGGGGGAGTACTCACCTGGCAAAAACAGGAATTGTTAGTCTCTTCAAATGTGAAATTATTTGAAATACAGAGGTGCAAACTTTATCAAGATCATCAGAGAACAGCTATAAAAATCTAGTTATCTATTCGTCTGTCGGAAAAGACAAGCAGATAAAGCCATTAGAATTCAGAAGCCCTTGGGTTAAGACAGTTTATTTTATATTAAGAAATGTTAAAAACAGTATTTATTTTCAAGCCGGGCTCCCAAAATTTGGCAGAGTAATGCAGTCCTCATTCTTTTTCACTAAAAATCTAATTTCTCCACTTTTAGGTAATGCGGTTAATTTTAACATAGTTGGATGGCCAAAAATATTACACCTGGTTAAATTAAAGGAGTGTTCCAAGACTGGAGGCTCCTACTCGGGAGCAGACAAATGTAAATGGTATTAAACAGGCAAACAATCAATACAATATTAAATATCAAGTGGGAGAGTATACCCTTTCCTCTTTTGTTAATCATCACCAGTTTTTCTGGAAAGGGGTCTTGAAGAAGAACTGGCATGTGGAGAAGGAAAACCAGTCAGGAATCTGCGCCTTTTTGCATAGCAATGAAGTTCTGCCACTTCCTAATTCAACCATGACTGAATCGTGCAGGGCTGACCGTGTCGTGGGTTCGCTGGCTGCCTTACCGGAACAGAAAGAACTTCTCCCTTCCGAGAGGATGCAGCAGCAGAACCCGACATAGGAGATTCACTGAAAACCGGCCCCTTGCCACGGCAGGAGAGCTCAACAACCTCCCACTGCCCAAAAGCAGCTCTGGGGAGTAACGAGTTCGCTGAAAGCGGGTCCAAAACGGTAATATAGCCCTAGGGGGGAAAAAAAAATGCTACAAAGCTGCAATAGCGAAGCAGCAGGTGTTCTAAAGCCAAGGTAGGGAGGCTGGCGGAGATACAGCCCTGCACATGCGTGTTCTATTCAGGTGCGGCCGCCGCCAAGCAGGGAGTAAGAATTAAGTGGTGAAGAAGAGGGCAGCGGCTGGTTACTAGGAGACGGGACGCTCGTGTGGGGACGGCTAAGCGCAGCGTGGGCCTACGCCTGCGCGGCGCGGATGGACCAGGAAGAGGCCTCTACTACACACCCTGTACGGGAAGGTGGACGTACGCGTCGCTACGTGCGTGGGTGCGCACGCACGGCTTCTAGTCCCCGCGAGAAGGAAGGTCGAGCGAGGTACGCGTGCGCACGGGAACTGGGGGCGCGCGGGACGGAAGCGGAGCGAAGGCGCCGGGGAGGTGGAGGACGAGCCCCCCTCAGGTACAGAGCGTGAGGGCGGGGCCCACGGCGGCGCCGACCGACGCTAACCGCCCCCGCCTCCTTCCCTCCGGGTCCCGCCTTCCTCTGCCTCCAGCGGGGTGGGGCCAGGTTGATTTGGGGGTGAGGGGAGGGGAAAAGGGCGGAGGATGGAGACGGGGAGGGACCAGGATCCCTGGCACAGGCCAGGACTTGCCAGTCGTCGACATGAGCTCCGGGGAGGAAGACGGGCAGAGAAACCCGGGGAGGGACTCTCAGCTCCAGGTAGAGGCAGCAGAGATGTGCCGGTTTGGGGTAAAGCAGCTCCTGGACCAGAAGGCCCTGCAACAGGGAGGATATGACGGGGATTAGGGGCTGAGGGTGATCTCTGAAGTGGGGATTCACTGCTTGACGGCTGTGAGGGACGGTAGCGGGCTGAGCTGCGGTCCAGGGAAGCCCTCCAGGAGCAAACTTTGCCGCTGTTGTCGTTTCTTGGGCGCTTAGGGTTGAGCCCAGTTCCTATGGTGACCGCTTCGCTTCCTGCCGCAGCTCTCCGCTTGGTTGTTGCGGGGGCTGTTTTGTTTAGAAACGTTGGAGTGGAAGTGAGGAATTTGGAAGTCAAAGATTGGTAGTTCAACCTGCCCTTCTTGACTCCCAGCCTCTCACTTCTAAGCCTCTTTATAGACTTTGGGAGGTGAAGGGCCGAGATTCCATAGGCATTTGCATGAATATTTCATAAAATTTCAGTAGAAATTGTACACAGGAAAGGCAGGATAAGCTGGGTTTTGTTTGAAAAAATATTTTAGACTAAAGTAGAGTAACAGCGGCGATTATGGACCTGATACTTAAATATGCATAGGAATACATTGTTATTGTTTGTTTTAAAGGCAAGGATCAGGGCTTCAAGAACGGTTTGCACAGATGACACAGCCCCGGTGTTTTCCTTCTAACATTCCAGGACCTTGTATCGCAGGATATTCGTTGTTTTAAATTTCCTCTACTGGTTTTCAGCATTTAAAGTACACTTAAAAAAAAAAAAAACCTGTATGGAAATAAATGGAATAAAATTGGTTTATGCTAGAGGAAACTAGGTTAGTTATAAACAAATGGAAAGTGGCACATTCAGATCTGCCTTCAGGATAAAACTGATTCTTGTTTGTATCTTAATTGCTCAAGGAACTGAACCATTCCATTTTAATTAGTGAGAAATAACTAGGAAGGTATATTAATGAAATATTTATTGTAAACAAACTTTGGCATTATTTAATGGCAGCTTGCAAAATATATCTTATTTTGTTTATTGTCTGGAAATCACTGTAGTCCAACATATAATCAGATGTAGAGATTTTGTTGGCTCCTTTTCTGTCTTCTTTTTTAGTTGCTTAGATCAGTTTTAGGGTAATTTACTTTTAGAGTATTCCATATATGGAGACAGAGCAGGTGTTATTATTCATTCTCTTTTCTCATCACATGCTACCTCTTCTGCCCAGATGTAGCCACCATCCTGATTTCTATGATAACCACTTCCTTGCTGTTCCTTAGAGTTTCACCATCTTTGTATATGCGAACACGCACATTCTAGTTTGGCTTGTTTTTGAACTTCATATAAATGGAATTGTTAAGTATTCCTTTCTAGTTTGCTTCTTTAGTCAACATTATGTTTTTAAGATTTATGCTTGTTGCTTATCGTTTGTTGTTTAGTGTTTACCTACTCTACTATTAAGGTTTTTACAGTTTTGGTAAATATGAACCACTGCTGTGGACTTTCTCATACATGTACCTCATTATAATCTTTTGAATTGACCTAGTTAGTAGGGTAGTTGTATTTGTCTTAGTTAGGGGATTAACATCAGTTTATTATTAATATTTTTTAGTTCAGGAAAGCCTCTTGAAAACAACTCCTTAACCCCCTGTGTTTCTTAGAGGTCTTGGTAAACGATACTTCTCCTGGGGCCATTGTTTTATGCTCCTTTAAAAAGACAAGTTATTTCTTTACAGAATAGTCTGCATTGAAGATAACTAAAGAGCTTGAATTTGAATGGATAACTGGAGAGATTATTTCTTTTTCATAAGATAGGTTAAGCATTGTGTCCTTATTGTTTTGTTTGAGGTGAGTTCCCAAAACCTTTATTCACTTATTTTTATAATACAAAAACCTATCTCAAAATTATTCATGAAACTGTGTTGTTTTCTACATCTTTCTTTGATGTTATTCCTTCCTACTTCAAAGGATCTGTCAGTGTAAACTTTTTTTATAAAAAGAAAACAAGTTGACTTTTTGTGGAACCAGATTTCAGAATCCCATATAAAATACGGTAGTATTTTAAATTATTCTACCAAAATATTTGGTGACTTTTGTTGAGTGTGTGTTATATGTGTGATATTTTACTCAGGATTGGTATTTTTTTCTTTTTAGTGCATGATCTTATCTCCTATTTCATGAAAAATGAAAATTCTGTCAGGCAGGACTCTTAAGATTTCTACCCCTTCTTATCTAAATCTTCACCTGACCTTGCTTTCCTCTTTCTTGTCTCCAAGGACAGTGCATCTGACATTTATTTGGGTTTCCTTTAATTGGCTCAGTGACTTTTCCCATTAGTTAACATTAACCCTTGTCTTAGGAATCGTCTATGTGTTTATACTGTAGGACTTAACCGAGAGCACAAAAACTTTAGGGAGTTCTTCAACCCCCTGAAATTGTTTGTAACGTTTTGTATGTGTTTTTATTTTACTGAGGAGAGGACTCGGGCTTTTGTTTAATTCTGAAGGGTGTCCTTGATATAAAGAGAATTAAGAAATAAATTTTTCTCCTTTGTAAATAACCCTTCAACAACAGGGTCATCTTCTACCTTTCACTCTACTTGTCTCACAATCATGCTTCCTAAAAGAAGTCTACATTTTCTATTTCCTTTTGTTCATTACTCATTTATTAGTCCTCTTTGAATGTGCTTCTACTCCTTCTGTACCATTGAAACTACTTTCTTTGGATCGTCAAAATTTTGTTATTTTGAAAATGTTCTGTTGGCCACCAACTTTGTGTTGGGCACTTCTGTAGGCATTAGAGATATAAGAGTGACCAGACAGAAGCCTAGATCTCTTGGAGTTTACCTTCTAGGAGTGTGGAGACAGACCATAAACAAGTGAAAAATAAATGATATAATTTCAAATAGTGTTAAGTGCAAATAACCTGATGAGAGAGTATCTAGGAGAGAGGTTACTTTAGGGAAGAGGTCACTTTACAGAAGAGGTCAGGGAAGACCTGCTGACATTTGAGCCAGAGAAGGAGCCGGTCATGCACAGGGCTGGGAGAGAGAGTGTTCTGAAGAGAGGGAAAGCAAGATTCCACTTCATTCCTTGAAGTGGGATGAGTTTGGCACAGTGGAGGAACAGAAAGAAAACCAATAAAGCCGATGGGTGAAAAAGAGAGTACTAGATCTACTTAGGGAACTGAAAGCAAGGGCCAAATTATGTAGGACCTTTAAAAGTTTGGATTTTTATTCTAATTGCAGTGGGAAGGCATTGGACTATTTTGAACAGGATCTCATGATTTTAAAGTGATAGTTTTGATTTTGATTTGGAAAAAAAGTTGTAGCGAGCAATAGTATAAGTATAAAGACCACTTAGGGAACTGTACCGGTAGTCTTGTAGGAGAGGAATATGGAGGTGGTAATAAGCATGTTGAGAAGTGGATGGATTTGGAAAATATTTTAGAGGTCAATCGAATAGGGTTCATTTTGCAGGGGTTAGATAAAGGAAACAAAGACAGTCCCTTGGGCACTGCACAAATGATGGTACATTTCACATGGGAAAGACTGGGAAGGAACATAGTAGAAGCAGGGTTGAGAGCAGAAGTGCAAGTGGGGAACTTAGAGGTCTGTCCTAGATGTGTTAAAGTTGTGATGGCTCTGGACATTCAGGAGACACAATACAATGTGTTAAGTGCTCCAGTAGGAGTATATTCATAGTTTTGGGGAATTATGGAAAATACATCCTAAGTCTTTTTTGAGGGGAGTTGAAGTCAAAACTATTTTTTTGTGGTCTTTTTCTCTATATTCCCTTAGCATTCATGTGCATTCCTCTGATATGGCACTAATCCTGTTGTACTGTAATTTTTAATTTATTTTTCTGGACTTCCTAGCCCCACTGAGGGTTGAGATTGTAGGTTTTTATTTGTTTTCCATGTTTCTTTTTCTTTTCTTTTCTTTTCTTTCTTTCTTTTTTTTTTTTTAAGAGGAAGACAGAGAGAAAGAGAAAGGGGAAAGGGTAGAGGAGGAGGGAGAGAGGATCTCAAGCAGACTCCATGGCCAGCGCAGAGCCTGACATGGGGCTCAATCACACAACCCTGAGATCATGACCTGAGCCGAAATCAAGAGGTGGATGCTTAACCGACTGAGCCACCCAGGCACCCCTGTTTCCCATCTTTCTATCCATAGAATCTAATATTGGTTCATTCTTATTCTAGCTGTTTATGAATTTGTTTGACAAGTGAATAAGTGTGAGTGTTAAAATATGAAACTATAAACTGAAACAGGGACAGTAGATACAGAAGAAATGTACTTGAGAGTGGTTTTAATGAAAAGATAAGTAGAACTTGATGGCCAATAATATATATAGAGCACTTCTTGCCAGGTAGTGTTCTAAAGTGCTTTACTGTAACTCATTTAATCCTCACAACAGATCTCGGAGGCAAGTACTATTATCATTCCTATTTTATAGATGAAGACATGGCCAGAGAAGTAACTTGCTCATGGTCATGCAGCTAAGAAGCAGCAAAGCTAGCATTATGAACATAAGCACTCTGATGCTAAAGAACAAGTTCCTAACTACTATGCTATGTTGCTTCCTTATTGAGAATGTGCTTCTAGCTTGGGTTTTTATCATAATGATTTGCTGCTTCCAAAGTACTTTTACTTGCATTCTCTGAAATCTGTACAGGAATACAGGTTCCATTTTGATAGAGGTTGTGGGAATGTGGAGGATATTCAGGTGGCCTGAGGTGGGGAAAGTGGCAGAAGAGACATGGGCATTTCAGATATACCGATTTCTCTCCCTTTTCATTTGCCTCCAAAGCAGAGCAAGTAGCAACTCTAATATTGCTACTCAATTGCTCACACTTGTCAGGTAGACTTTTGGTCTCTTCCTACTTTTAATTTCTAGTGTAACTTGATAGGTAATTTTATAGAATCTCTGACTGTTCAGTTTACCAAGGAGAAGAAGGAAAGTTCAACTTTATCTGCTTTTGTACACTCCTTTAATATCAATCTATATAAATTTTTATTGGTACTTATTATGCAGAGAATTCTATGTAGGTTTGTAGGAGTATGGAGAGCTCTAGGACATTGCTTGTTATTAAGATTCTAATAATTGGGATTGTGGGAAAAGATGGCAGAGGAGTAGGAAACCGTAATTCTACTGGTCCCCTGAATTTAGCCGGTCATCTATCAAACCATTCTAAACACCCATTAAATCAGCCTGAGATGTAAGAATATATATTTGGATCTGTACAAACAGAAAATCTCCAGTGGTCTTGAGGTATGAAGCAGGGAGCCATGATTCTGCACTCAGATATCAGAAGACAAACAGAAGGGGGAGGGAGCCACCATAAGCTGATGCCAGGAAGGTGATATAACACTGGAGTGCAAAAGCATCCCACACTGGGGATCTTGCACAGACTCACAGACCAGTAGCGGAGGTGAAAGGATTTCAGTGCAGCCCCCAGACAAGATCTAGGACATGTGGGTGCACATGAGTGAACCAGGGGCTGCTCTCAATTTTAGAAGCACAAAGGGCAGAGACATGCCTGGCCCTGGGTTCTACCACTGGGAATGTTGCTATGGGGCTCACGACCAGGGAGCCTGCAATTTTTAGCAGTGCAGACGGAAATGGAGACAGTGTGGCATAGAGAGCTCAGTGAAGAGCAGACTGCAATTTCTTTGTTTTGAGACAGATTTAGATGCAGTCACTTCTGCTCTGACTCTGGGAAGAGACATGGAAAGCCACCAAGGAAAGCTGCCAGAGAATAAAAGCCCGCCCACCATGGTTTTCACTAAGTCCACTCCCTCCCCAGGGGACAGGGCAACTCTGCCCAAGCAGGGTTGCCTGAGTAACAGCCTGGCAGGACCCTCCCCAAGAAGAGAGGCTGGAAGAACAAGAGGACGACAACCCAAAGGTCCCTATAAAACAGGTGCATCTTGCTTGAGGCATGGTAAATACTTTGAACTCTGTACATTCCCTCAACCACCCCCCAACAGAATGACTAACAAAGAAAAGAATCAGAGACAATGTCCTCTGCTACAGACTTAATGGATATGGATATAAGCAAGATGTCAGAAATAGAATTCAGAGTAACAATTATAAAGTCGGTATCTAGGCTTGAGAAAAATATGAGTGATGATATAGAATCTCTAAGGGCAGAAATGTGATCTAACCAGGTGGAACTTAAAAATGCTATGAATGAAATGCAGTCTAAATTGGATACTCTGACTGCCAGGGTAAACAAGGCAGGAGAATGAATTCGTGAGCTGGAAGATAAGAAGATAGAAAAGAAGAAAACTGAGGAGGCCTGGGAAAAACAGATTAAAGCCCAAGAGATCACACTGAGAGAGATTAATAATGCCATGAAACGTTCCTGTGTCAGAATTATTGGGATCCCTGAGGGAGGTGGAGAGAGAGTGGTGTAGAAGATATATTTGAGCAAATTGTAGCTGAGAACTTACCTAATCTGGGGATGAAAACAAGCTTTCGTGTCCAAGAGGTAGAGAGGACCCCTCCTAAGATCAAAGAGAACAGACAAATACCCTGACATATAATAGTACAAGTCACAAATCTTCGATCCAAGGAAACAATCTTGAAAGTGGCTAGGGGAAAGAGATTTCTTATGTATAGAGGGAAGAATATCAGAATAACGTCAGACCTATCCACAGAGACCTGGAAAGCCAGAAAGGACTGGCAAGACATTCAGGGTACTAAATGAGAAGAACATGCAGGCAAGGATACTTTACCCAGCAAGTCTGTCATTCAGAAATGGATGGAAAGACAAGGAACTTCCAAGACCGGCAGAAACCGAAGGAATATGTGACCACAAACCAGCCCTGCAAGAAATATTAAGGGAAGTTCTATAAAAGAAGAAAGACCTGAAGAGTAATGTAGGCCAGAAATTTACAGAGACAATCTATAGAAACAGGGACTTCACTGGCAACATCATGGCAATAAAATCTTATCTGTCAATAATACTCTCATCATGAACGGCCTAAATGCTCCCATGAAATGGCACAGAGTTGTAGGTTGGATAAAAAGACCTATCCCATCCATATGCTGTCTACAAGAGACTCATTTTGAATCTATAAGATACATTCTTTTTTTTTTTTATTTTAAAGATTTTGTTTATTTATTTGACAGAGAGATCACAAGTAGGCTGGCGGGGGGGAGCAGGCTCGCTGCTGAGCAGAGAGCCTGATGTGGGACTTGATCCCAGGACCCTGAGATCATAACCTGAGCTGAAGGCAGCGGCTTAACCCACTGAGCCACCCAGGCACCTGAGACTCATTTTGAATCTAAAGATACATCTAGACTGAAAGTGAAGGGATAGAGAACCATTTTACATGCCAACGGACCTCAAAAGAAAGCTGGGGTAGCAATTCTCGTATCAGACAAATTAGATTTTAAGCTAAAGACTGTAGTAAGAGATACAGAAGAACACTATAATTCTTAAATGATCTGTCCAACAAGAAGATCTAAGAATTGTAAATATCTATGCCCCCAACATGGGAGCAGCCAACTACATAAGACAGCTGTTAACCAAAATAATCATTGGTAATAATACTTTAATAGTAGGAGACCTCAACACTCCACTCTCAGCAATACACAGATCATCAAAGCAGAAGATCAACAAAGAAACAAGAGCTTTGAATGACACACCGGACCAGATGGACTTCATAGATATATACAGATACATATACCCTAAAACAACAGAATACTCATTCTTCTCAAACACACATGGAACTATCTCCAGAATAGACCACATACTGGGTCACAAATCAGGTCAGAAGCGATACCAAAAGATTTGAGGTTATTCCCTGCATATTCTTAGACCACAATACTTTGAAACTGGAACTCAATCACAAGAAAAAATTTGGAAGGAATTCAAACACTTGGCAGCTAAAGACTTTACATCCTGCTTAAGAATGTTTGGGTCAACCAGGAAATTAAAGAAGAACTTAAACAATTCATGGAAACCAATGAGAATGAGAACAGTCCAGAACCTATGGGATATGGCAAAGGTGGCCCTAAGAAGGAAATAGGTAGCCATCCAAGTCTCACTCAAAGAAATAGAAAAATCCCAAATACACAAGCTAACTTTACACCTTAAAGAACTGGAGAAAGAACAACAAATAAAGCCTAAGCCAAGCAGGAGAAGAGAAATATTAAGATTAGAGAAGAGATCAATGAATTAGGGAACAGAAATATGGTAGAGCAGATCAATGAAACTAGAAGCTGGTTCTTTGAAAGAATTAATAAGACTGATAAACTCCTGGCCAGATTTATCCAAAAGAAATGAGAAAGGACCCAAATTAATAAAATTATGAATGTAAGGGGAGAGATCATGACTAACACCAAGGAAATAAAAACAATTATTAGAAATTATTATCAACAACTGTATGCCAATAAATTAAGCAACATGGAAGAAATGGATGCCTTCCTGAAAACATAGAAACTATCAAGACTGAAACAGGAAGAAATTGGCAATCTGTATAGCCCAATAACCAGTAATGAAATTGAAGCAATGATCAACCACCCCCCACCAAAAAAACAAAACAAAACAAAAAAACAAGTCCAGGGCCTAATGAATTCCCAGGGGAATTCTACCAAACATTTAAAGAAGAAATAATACCTATTCTCTTGAAGTTGTTTCAAAAAATAAAAACAGAAGGAAAACTTCCAAACTCAGTCTATGAGGCCAGCATTACCTTAACCCCCAAACCAGGCAAAGACCCTATCAAAAAGCAGAATTACAGACCAATAGTCCTGATGAATATGGATGCCAGAATTCTCAACAAGATCCTAACCAATTGGATCCAACAGTACATTAAAAGGATTGTCTATCAGGACCAGGTAGGATTTATTCCTGGGATGCAAGGGTGGTGCAACAGTCACAAATCAATCAGTGTGATAGAACACATAAATGAAAGAAAAAACAAGAACCACACGATCCTCTCATTTGATGCAGAAAAAAACATTTGACAAAATATAGCATCCTTTCCTGATTAAAACTCTTCAGAGTGTAGGGATAGAGGGAACAGTCCTCAATTTCTTAAAAACCATCTGTGAAAAGCCCACAGCAAATATCAGCTTTTCCCTTAAGATCAGGAACATGACAAGGATGCCCACTCTCACCACTATTGTTCAACATAGTGCTAGAAGTCCTAACATTAGCAACCAGACAACAAAAAGAAATAAAAGGTATCCAGATTGGCAAAGAGAAGTAAAACTCTCTCTCTTTGCAGATGACATGATACCTTATGTGAAAAACCCAAAAAGACTCCACCTCCAAATTACTAGAATCATATGGCAATTCAGTAACGTGGCAGGATACAAAATCTGTGCACAGAAATCAGTTGTTTTTCTATACACTAATGATGTAACCGTACAAAGAGAAATTAGGGAATCGATTCTATTTACAATAGCACCGAAAACCATAAGGTACCTTGGAATAAACCTAATGAAAGAGGTAAAGGATCTAGAAACTATGGAACACTTAGGAAAGAAATTGAAGAAAACACAAAAAGATGGGAAAACATTCCATGCTCATGGACTGGAAGAACTAATACTGTTAAAATGTCTATCCTGCCCAGAGCAATCTACACTTTCACTTCCGTCCTGATCAAAATACCAATGGCATTTTTCAAAGAGCTGGAACAAAAAGTTCTAAAATTTGTATGGCACCAGAAAAGACCCCAAATCACCAAGGAAATGTTGAAAAAGAAAAAAAAAGCTGATTGTATCACATTGCCTTATTTCAAGCTATATTACAAAGCTGTGATCACCAAGACAGTATGGTACTGGCACAAAAAGACACATAGATAAATGGAACAGAATAGAGAGCCCAGATATGGACCCTCAACTCTATAGTCAACTAATCTTCAACAAAGCAGGAAAGAATAGCCAATGGAAAAAAGACAGTCTGTTCAATAAATGGTACTGGGAAAATTGGACAGCTATATACAGAAGAATGAAACTCGACCGTTCTCTTCCACCATACACAAAGATAAACTCTAAATGGATGAAAGACCTCAATGTGAGACAGGAATCCATCAAAATCCTAGAGGAGAACATAGGCAGTAACCTCTTTGACATCAGCCACAGCAACTTCTTTCAAGACACGTTTCCAAAGGCAAGGTAAACAAAAGCAAAAATGAACTTTTGGGACTTGAGCAAGATAAAAACCTTCTGCACAGCAGAGGAAATAGTCAACAAAACAAAGAGGCAACCCATGGAATAGGAGAAGATATTTCCAAATGACACTACAGATAAAGGGCTGGTATCCAAGATCTATAAAGAACTTCTCAAATTCAACATCCAAAAAACAAATAATCAAGTGAAAAAAAGGGGCAAAAGACATGAACAGACACTTCTCCAAAGAAGACATACACATGGCTAAAAGACACATGAAAACATGTTTAGCATCATTAGCCACCACGGAAATCCAAATCAAAATCACACTGAAATACCATCTTACACCAGTTAGAATGGCAAAAATTCACAAGGCAGGAAACAACAAATGTTGATGAGGATGTGGAGAAAGGGTAACCGTGTTACACTGTTGGTAGGAATGCAAGTTGGTACAGTCACTTTGGACAACTGTTTGGAGGTTCCTCAAAACATTAAAATAGAGTTACCCTATGATCCAGCATCATGCTCCTGGGTATTTACCCCAAAGATAGAAATGTAGTGATCTGAAGGGGCACATGCACCCCATTGTTCATAGCATCAGTATCCACAATAGCCAAACTGGGAGGAGATGAGATGCCCTTCAGTAGGTGAGTGGATAAAGAAGATGTGGTCCATATGTACAATGGAATATTACTCAGCCATCAGAAAGGATGAATACCCACCATTTGCCTCAACATGGATGGAACTGGAAGGAATTATGCTAAGTGAAATAAGTCAAGCGGAGAAAGACAATTATCATGTGGTTTCACTTACATGTGGAACATAAGGAATAACATGGAGGACATTAGGAGAAGGAAGGGAAAATGAAGGTGGGGAGACCAGAGGGGGAGATGAACCATGAGAGACCCTGGGAAACAAACTGAGGGTTTCAGAGGGGAGGTGGACAGGGGGATGTGTTAGCCTGGTGATGGGTATTAAGGAGGGTACGTATTGCAATGAGCACTGGGTTTTATATGCAAACAATGAGTCATGGAACACATCATAAAAAACTAATGAAGTACTGTATGGTGACTAACATAACACAATAAGAAATATATTCTTTTTTTTTTTTTCAAGATTTTAGTTATTTATTTATTTGACAGAGATTACAAGTAGGCAGAGAGGAAGGCAGAGAGAGAGGAGGAAGCAGGCTCCCCTGCTGAGCTGAGATCCCGATGCGGGGCTCCATCCCAGGACCCTGGGATCATGACCTGACCCACTGAGCCACCCAGGCACCCCAAGAAATATATTCTAATAATTGTGTGAGGAAGACCTATCTGGAAGAAAAATATAGCTACGCAGTTTATTCTGTAACCAGTACGTACAGAAGTCTCAATGAAGAAGTGATCACGATTTGATGGAGAATATTGAGAACACGTCCTAAGAGAATGTGGAATTCAGGCTGAGCCTCAAAAGTGTCTTTAAACAGAGAAAAGAGCAAGGCTCATGAGCAAAAGTTACTGTATATTTATAATGATAATATGAACGTATGTATAAAGAATATGGAGAATAGTTTGTCTTTTATAGAGGTATTCTTGGAGGTATCAACTAGGAGATAAGTTTGGAGAAGTGGGATGTGACCAAATTATGAAGAACTCTGAGTGTGTGGCAGGTTACAACTTTAATTGAAGAGATCCTTGCTATTCAAAGTGGTCTCTGTACTAGCCAAATAAGGAATTACTGAGCAGCATTTTTAGAAATGCAGCATTTCAGGCCTACTGTAAATAAGAAAATTCATAAGTGTTACTATAGTGTATAGTCTGAATCTGGTATTCTAAGTCAAATGTTTATGAGTAAGAACACCTTTTTTTTTTATGTTCAGTTAGCATATAGGAACACATTTTTCAACAGAAACTATGTAAAAAAAAGATACTTAGGATTTTGGCCTAAGCTATATAGGCCTAAATGATTCCTAAGTTAGAAATACTCTGTGAGAATTAGTGCTGAAATTCCTGGTGAGGCAATAAGTGCTGAAATGAAGAACTGAAAAGCAGATTTAGGTCTGGTTTAAGGGAGGGGAAAAAGAAAATAAGCCTGTCAGACTGCTAAGTAGTGGGTCATGCAGGGTGTAATAGAAAGTCAATGACTGGGGCATCCTGATCCTATAATTTCTCAAATGCTAGTTTTTGTAGAATAGCATCTGTGTTGCCAGGAGAGATCTAGGATTCTTATAGCAAATTCTCTCTTCCTTAACATAACAGCAGGCAGCCTTGATTCAGGGAAAGAACAAATTATTTCCCTAAATGATATAATTTCTGAGATACATTGTTATATAAAAAAGCACAGTATGGGGTAGTATGTATAGTACTCTAAAGTGAAAAATATTTTAACGTTATTATTTTGCACATGTGCAAATATGTATTTAGGAAAATTTCCTAAAATTGGAATTATTAGTACAGAAGCTTTGTGCATTTATAATGTTGCTAGATTTTGCACAGCTGTTCTCCAGAAATATTGTATCAATTTATGCTGCCATCAGTGATGTATAAGAATGTTAAATTATATATCCAACTTCCTGATCTTTGCCAATGTGAAGTTAAAAAAGGTATCTCAGTGTTGTTTTAATTTGTGAGATAGAATCTTTAAATCTGTTTAAAAGCCATTTCTATGAAATATCCATATTCTTTGCCACTTTTTCTATTAGGGTATTTCATCTCCTTTTTTATTTATATGAGTTATTTCTGTATTAGGGACATTAGCCCTTTGTGGTATGGGTAGCAAACCTTTTTGTTAATATACAAAAGCAGCAATAAATAGGTAGCTAGTAGCTATTATATTGGTCAACACAGGCTTAGAAGTAGCCTGCATTATTTACTGATGACCCATATTTCCTTAGAAGGGTGGTTACAAATGGGATAGGATGGGATTTTTTTTTTTTTTTTTTGAAAAGCACGTTGAATATTGTGGTTTTATATTTGGAAAACACAGAAAAAGTTTCATAACATGGGATTTTAAGAAAGTAAAGTTTGATGAAAATCCTCTTAGCTGGTGAGACAGAGTTAAAAATAATTGTGTATCTAAGAATATTGTTAATTTCCAAGTATCATTGACAGTTGTGAAAAATCACAAAACTGTTTTAAACTGAATGCCTCTGTATCATTCCCATTTTTTTCCACTAGGTTACCACCAAAGAACATGATTTTGGTCTAGGGGCTCCAGTTTCTGAAGCTGAAAAATACCAGAATACTCTGCAGCTAGAACAAGAAGTGAGAAATCAAGATAAATTCATCTCTGCACTGAAATTACAGGTTACATTTATTTCCCTGAATTAATTTGAGATGAGGGCCTATTTTAAAACAAGAAGATGGATAATAAATACTAATTCAGTGCTCCTTGGAATTTTATGGGTCTAAAATCATTCCATTTATATCCTAATCATTTTGATACATGAAGATTCAGATATATATGAGTGCAAACTATGTGGAAGTGTTGTGTCCAGTGCTTTTACGTACATAATCTTATTTAATTCCAACCTTGTGAAATAGTGCTGTGATTTCCATTTTACAGACATGGAAACTAAAATTCCAAGAAGCTATAGAATTACATTTGACTAACAAGTGACAAAGCTAGGTAGCATTTGTCTGGACTCCCAAGTTAGCTAGGATTTGAAGCCAGTTCTCTGGAACCCAGTTCCAGGTTTGATATTTGTTTTCCTGGTGCCTGATCTGCGGTAAGGCTACTAATGAAGGCTATTAAAAGAAACTTCCTCTTTTAGGAAGACGGAGTAGACTTACTTTACCCTATTTGTCCCACTTAGTACAACTAAAAATGCTGAACATTTTGTTATAAAACAAACATAAGGACATTCTGAAAGGTGGGCAGGAGCAGGAAGACTGGCTAGGGACCTCAGCATACAATAATTGACATGTTAGTGAATTTCTGGGTTTTCCTTTTGCTCCATGTATCTCATTGCTAGAAAAACTGGCATCTAGAATGGATACAGACAAAAAAAGAACTAGGAAGGGGGCAGTCTAGCAATGTAGACCACTTTTTTTTCTGTCCTGGGTCTTTATAGTTTATATATATTTTTAATCTGGAAACAATCTCAAATTTCTCTAAAAGTTGCAATTACAGAACAAAGAATATCCCCCCTACAATCCCAAACCATTTGAGAGTAAGTTGCAGACCTGATGTCCTGATATCCCTCACATTTGAGTGGGTCTTTCCTATAAATAAGAACACTCTACTACAAGATCACAATACAACCTGGTAAAAATCAGGAAATGAACTTGAATACATTGCTGCCAGCTAATCCTCTGACCCCATTCAAGTTTTTTCCAGTTGTCCCATAACGTCCTCAATAACAAAGAGATCCAGCATCACACATTGCATTTAGCTATTGTGTCCCTTTATCTTCTTCAATCAGGAACATTATTCCTTGATTTTCATGACCACAACACTTTGAAGAATACAAGCCAATTATTTTATAGAATGGCTATTGATTTGGGTTTGTTATGATCATCTTTATGTTATGAACCTTTGGCTGTGTGGAAATCAGCCTTCAAATTGGCCCACCTCTTTTATTCCCACTCTAATACAGTCTCCTTGCACATGGTACCAGCATTGATCTTTGTGACCAAGAGCATAGAGCAGAAGTGTTTAAGTTATAAAGTGATCTCTTGGATCACTTGCTCTATAGGAAGCAAGTTTCCATGTTGTGAGCAGCTCTGTAGATAGGCCCACCTGGAAAGGAACTGAAACAGCCAATAGCCAGTGAGAAACTGAGGTCTACCAAGTATGTTGGGTGAGTTTGGAAGGGGATTCTGTAGCCCCACTTAAACCTTCCTATGGTGACAGTCACCCTGACTGACTCCTTTGACCTAGTGAGAGACCTTAAACCAAAATTACCAAATTAAGTCACTTCAGATCCCTGATAACAGGAAACTGTGACATAATTGTTGGCTTAAGATACAAAATTAATACAGACAGGAATATCACAGAAATGATGGTGGGTTCTTTTCATTGCCTCCTATCAAATAGCACACAATTTCAATTTGTCCCATTACTAATGATCTTTAATTGGATCCCTTGCTTAAAGTGTTATCTTCTGGGCTTTTCTTTCCCTGGTGAAGTTCCTCTTTTTTCTCTACTAATTATTTTTTAATTTTTAATTTTTTAATTAAAGTATAGTTGACACATAGTATTACATTATTTTCAGATATACAGCATAGTGATTTGACAACTCTATACTTCATGCTCTGCTCACCACAAGTGTAGTTGCCATCTGTCACCATACAGTGCTATTATAATACTATTGACTAAATTCCCTACATTTTACCCTTCATCCTTATGACTTACTCATCCCATAAGTGGAAGCCTATACCTCTCACTCCCCTTCACCCACTTTCTCATCTTCCTCCCCTCTAGCAACCATCATTTTGTTCTCTGTATTTATGGATCTGTTTCTAATGAAGACTGTTTGGGGACAATAACTACCTGTTCAAACACCATGAAAAAAACCGTAGCCTCATTCCTGCTGGAAAAATCTGAGTAAAGAGCCTAGACTTCCATCCTTGTCAAGCTGTGACAAGGAGTCTCAGCCATACCTCATGGCTCACCCTCCAAGCCCCCACATCCCACCAAGGTGATATCAAAAAGGCATGCTGGGGAGCCAAGACTGTATTGTCTACTAGGCAGTAAGTATCCCCCACAACCGCCTAGTGTCAGCAAAGACCACATCAGGAGCCTAGATATCCACCCTCACCGAGAGTAACAGGTTTCCCCTTTACTTTTTGTTGATGTGGTTTCAGAGGGGACCACATGCAGATTCAGGATTTTTACTTCCTTCTAGCAGTAACAAGTCCACCCACCCACAGAGTTGGTGGAGAGCACATGGGAACAATAACAAGGTACCTGTATTCTTCCTTACTGTGGTGGTATCAGCAGAGTCCTGGTGGGGACCCTGAACACCCATCCCTGCCTAATAGTAACAAGGACACCAGTCCTCCCCCAGGTATCAACAGAGGCACAGTAGAGAAATTAGACCTCCACCTTCACCTGGCAATAAGAGGTAGCATCCCCGTTTATTAGCTGGAACTAAAGTCACAGAAGTGTGAGAAGAAGCCTACTAAAACACAAGAGCAGATCTCAATGAAAAAAAAAATCACTTCTTATCTCAAAAATCAGGAATATCTCAACCTTAATGAGAAAAGACAACCAGAAGATGCCAACACAGAGGTGAAACAACTATCTCACAAGGATTTTAGATCCATTATCATATACATGCTTCATGCAGTTCTGACCATGTTTGAAACAAGCACAAAGCTAGAAAATCTCATCAAAGAAATAAAAGATATAAAGAAGAACCAAGTGAAAATTTTGGAAGCAACCAAGATGTTCTTCAGTAGGTAAATAGATTAAAAAATTGTGGTATATCTGTACAATAGAATATTATTCCTTGATAAAAAGAAATGAACTATCAAGTCACAAAAAGACATGAAGGAAACTTGAAAGCAAATTGCTAGGTGAGAAAAGCTAACCAAAAAGGTTACATACTCCATGATTCCAACTATTTGACCTTCTGGAAAAGATAAAACAAAGACATTAGAAAGATCACTGATTGCCAGGAATTTGAAGGAAGAAAAGGTGGGAAGGGTAAATGGAGCACAGGTTTTTTTTAGGAAAGTGAAGCTATTCTGTATGATACAGTGGTGGTAGATACATGTCACTAAGCATTTGTCAAAAGCTGTAGAATCTACAACGCAAAGAGTAAACCCTAACATAAACTCTGGACTTTATTTAATGTGTCAATATTCATAAATAAGATGGGAAACTGTCATATGGGGAGAAGGAGTATGTGGGAACTCTCTGTATTTCCTGATTAACTTTTCTGTAAGCCTAAAACTACTCTAAAAGAAAAATGTGTAAGGGCACCTTGGTGGCTCATGCGGTTAAGCATCTGCCTTCAGCTCAAGTCATGATCCTGGGGACCTGGGATCAAGCCACGCATCTGGCTCCCTGCTCAGACTGGAGTCTGCTTCTCCCTTCCCCTCCCCCTGCATGTGTGTGTGTGTCTCTCTCTCAAAAAATTAAATTAAACTTCAAAAAAAAATAAAGTCAATTAAAAATGCACGGGAGAAAATATTTCTAAATCATATAGCTGATAAGGGATTAATATCGAGAATATTTAAAGAACTTTACAACTCAATAATCAAAAAACAAAACAACCCAATTCAAAAGTGGGCAAAGGACTTGAATAGGCGTTTTTCCAAAGATATACAAATGGCAAGTAAGCACATGAAAAGATGGTCAACATCATGATCCATTGAAAAAATGCAAATCAAAACCACAATGTGGTATCATTTCATACCTTTAGGATTGCTGTTATCAAAACAAAATAACAAGTGCAGGTGATGTTGTGGAACAGCTGGAGCCCTTGTGCATTGTTAGTGGTAATATAAAATGGTGCAGCCATGGTGGAAAAAGTTCAGCAGTTCCTGTAAAAGTTAAATATAGAATTACCACATGATTCAGCTATTCCACTCCTAGATATAGCCCCAAAAGATTGAAAATAGGAATTCAGATACTTGTACACTGACGTTCATAGCAGCATGATTTTCAATGGCCAAAAGGTGGAAGCAACCTAGCTGTCTGTCAATAGATGCATAACAAGATGTGGTGAGTACTTACAATGGAATATTATTCAGCCTTTAAAAAGACTGAAATTCTGATGCAATATTGCAACATGGGTGAGACTTGAAAACATTATGCTAAATGAAATAAGCCAGGCACAGAGGGACAAGTATGTGATTCCACTTATATGAAGTACCTAGAATAGGCAAATTCATAGAGGGTTATTGTTTAGTGGGTACAGATTTTGGGATAATTAAAACAAATTCTGGAAATGGATGTGGGATAGTTCCAAAATATTGTGGATGTACTTACTGCCACCAAATCGCACACTTAGGAGTGGTTAAAATAGTAAGTTTTATGTATGTTTTACCATAATGAAAATTTTAAAAAATACAGTAACAAAAACTCAGTGCTCTCAAACAACAGGATGGAAAGGATATAGGAATGAGTTGGTGAACATGAGAATAGAAAATGCAAATAACCTAATCTGAACAGAGAGAAAATGGATTGAAAAAGTGTGAAGAGAGCCTCAGGACAGGTGGGACTATAACAAACGGGTTAATATTTAGATCACTAGAGTCCCAGAAAGAAAGTTAAGAGAGGATCAGACTGAAAAAATATTCAGAGCATTAATGGAATGGAATACTGCCTGGCATACAGTATATTCTAAAATAATAGTTGAACTGAATTTTCAGAAACAAAATTAGGATACAGAAAAGACAGAATGAAAACAAAACCAATAGGTGATGTGTAATAGGCCATAAGCAGAAGAAAATAAAGTAGGAAGCTGAAAATAAAGTGGGAAGGCTAGATATTCTCCAAATTTGGCAAAAGACTTGATATGGATTAAAGAAGATAAGTGAACACCTACCAGGAATCTCTCAAAGAAACCCATGCCAAGACACCTTGTATTCAAACTTGTGAGAACTAAAGACAAAAAAAAGTAATCCTGAAAATAACAGTTCATTACTTATAGGTGAGCACCAATTCAAATAACAGCAGATCTGAAAATGTGGAGGTTGGAAAGAGGTAAAACATGTTATACAGTATTCTGTATTCAGTGAAAGTATCCTTCAGAAATTAATGGAAAATCAAGGCATTTTCAGATAAAGAAATCTAAGATAATTGGTAGACAGCAGAACTATCCTACAAGAATAGCTAAAGGAATTTCTCTAACTAGAAAGGAAGTGATAAAAGAACCTTGAAAGAATAGGAAAGAAAGACAAAGAAGGATATGGCTAAATGCAATACAGTTTCCTTTTTTGTTGTTTTCTAAATTGTGTTTGTCAAACGTAATTCTCAATTACATTGAGATGGATGTGTTGTCAAATGTAATTCTCAATTACATCTAATGGATGTAGATGAAATATTTAAGATAATTATTTTATTAGTAGAGGAGGGTAAAGGGATATAAGGGGTATAAAGGTAAGTAAGTTTTCTACACTTGAGCTGGTAAAATGCTGTGCTAAGTTACAAATAAATTACACTTTGAGCAACCACTAAAAAGCTGTGCAAAGAGATTTCTCAAAAACACTATAAATAATTCAAAATGGAATTTTAAAAAAGTTCAAGTAACCCACAGGAAGGCAGGAAAAACAAAACAAACGACCAAAAAGAAGTCACACTTGAATGTTTTTTTAAACTGAAGTATAGTTGACTCACACTTGAATCTTAATATAACAGTCTAAGTATAACAATTGAAAGACAGAAACTAGTAGACTGGATTAAAAAACCTGATCTAGCCTTAACGCTATCTGTAAGAAATTCACTTCAAATATAACTATACATGTAGGTTGAAAGGTTGAAAGGCATACAAACTGGAGATTAAGAAACAAAACTGTCATCCCTGATGGTAGATGACATGTGTCCTCTACCTAGAAAATTTCATAAAATCTACAGTACAAAACTAGAACTAGCAAATGAGTTCATCAAGGTCACAATATATGTTCATTTTCTTTATATTAGCAATTAACATGTGGAAATCAGAAAATGCAATATCATTTACAATTACTCAAATAGAAAATGGAATCCTTAGATATTTGAAGTATGAACTTATAATCTGAAAACTACAACATGCTAATGAAAAACCAAAGAAGGTCTAAACAAATGGAGCGACATCATGTTTATGGATTGGAAGCCTCAACATAGTAAAGATGTCAGTTCTCTCCAAATCAGTATACATTTAATGCAGTTCTCATCAAAACCCCAACAAAAACAATTTTGAAAAGAATAATAAAGTGGGAAGAGTCATTCTCTTTGGTTTCAAAGCTTATTATATAATTAACAGTAGTTAAGACTGGTATCACTAAAGAGAAAGACACAGATCAATGATACAGAATAGAGAATCCAGAAATACCCTTCCACGAGTAAAACCAGAAGGCTTTTGACAGAAGTGCAAATGCAGTTTAATGCAGGAAAGATAGTCTTTTCAACAAATGGTGCTGAAACAATTGAAAGCGAATCTAGACCTAAACTCACACCTTAACACAAAAAATTAATTCCAAATGGATCATAAATTTAAATTTAAAACATAAAATGGAAACTTTTTAGGATAATACAGAAAATCTTCAGGACCTTGGGCTTGGTGAAGAGTTCTTCGGTGTGACACCAAAAGCATGATTGATAAAAGAAAAATTGATAATTTGGACTTCATCAAAATTTAAATCTTTTGCTTTGAAAAATCCATCTAACAGGATGACAAAACAAGCTACAAATCATATTTTTTCCAGAAGAATCATATGTAAGATACATGAAGAATTATTAAAAATCAGCACTAAAAAGGAACAATCCAATTAGAAAATGAGCAAAAGATGTGAAGAGATATTTCATAGAAGGATATATGTTGATAAGCACATAAAAAGAAGTTCATCCTTTCTAAACATCAGGGAAATGCAGATTTAGACCAAGATGAAACAACAATGCATGCCTATAAGAACAGTTAGGATGGAAAATAGTGACAATACCCAGTGCTGGCAAGGATGAGGAGATCACTCATACATTCCTGGTAGGAATGGGAAATGGTACAACCACTCTGGAAAATAGTTTTGTTCTTTATAAACTAAAGATATATTTATCATATAGCCCAGCAATTGCACTCCCAGGTATGTCAGAGAAATGAAAACTTATGTCCACTCAGATACCTGTATGTGATTGTTCATAGCAGCTTTATTTGTCATAAAGACTGGAAATAACTACAATTTCCCTTAATCAGTAATGACTAAACAAATTGTTAATCCATACCATGGAATATTAGCAACAAAAAGAATGAACAATGCATTCGTGTAACTTGGATAGATCTCAACGACATTATGCTCAGTGAAAAGACAGTGTCAAAAGATCACATACTATGATCTTTATCACATGATTTTACTTATATAACATTCCTGAAAAGACAAAATTATAGAGATTAGTGGCTGCTAAGAGTTAAGGATGGGGAGGGGAGAAGATGTGACTATAAAGGGGTAACAGGAGTGCAATCTTTGTGGTAATGGAATAATTGTATATCTTACCGAGATGCTGACTCTACATGGGATCCCATTGTACCAATGTCAAATCTCTGAGTTTGATATTGTATTATAATTATTTAAGATGGAACTATTGGGAAAAGTGGGTTAAGGGCCAAAGAAATCCTTTTGTATACTTTGTAACTTCCTGTGACTCCTTTGGTTATTTCAAAATAAAAAGGTTTTTTTTAAAAGCTACTTTTTGAGTACCTGTCATCTTCCAGAAATTTTACTTGAACTTTTATACTTGTTATACTTGACTACAATCCTGAAAATTGTAGGTATTCTCTCCATTTAGCAGATGAAAGTCCGGAGGCTTCCATTTATTTTTCCTGAAGTCAGATGCATCTCTTAGGATCAAGAAAATATGGTAAATTTTCAGGATTAAGTAACTGATTAAAGAACTACAATAGGACTTGAACTGGTCTGCCTAATTCCAAAGACTACATCCTTTCTACCACTTGAAACTGCCTCTTCTAAAGTAGTTGTGTCTTGGAATTTAGTAAAAGTGTATGGCTTGATGCTAGAGGTGAGGAGAGTGAGTGTTTAATTTATAATTTATTAGTTTTATTTCATTTAAAAAATTTGAGATTATATGTTAGGTATATAGTAAATGATATAGAAGTTAGAGGTGTGTTAATACTGAAGTTAGAGACAATCGCTTTAAAGTTGCTTAGAATTTAGTGGAAGGGACAGGGAAGTAAATAATAATATATGTTATCAGATACCAAGATTAAATTGTGTAAGAGGCTTTATGGTGGCACAGAGAGGAAAAGCATTTAACCTCTCCTGGTGCAGTGGAAAGTTAGCAAACATTTTTAGTGTGTCCTTATTGCTCAGAAAATATAGCACTGTAGAAGCCATGAACAAAGATAAAAAGACATATGGATAGATATATTGAAGTTTATGTGTGTTTATCCCACATCCTATAGTTTTAAAAAAGATACAAGTAATAAAAATAACTTAGGTAATAAGAATAGGGGAAAATAAACTTAAAGCATGGGACAAGAATAGCAGGCAGAAGATCATTGCACACAGGTTCTGTGCTAGTTGCTAGAGGTGGGTTGCAGGTAGGCTTTAAAATTTCTTGAGGCCAGGGCAAAAAAGGAAACTTTAAATAATTCACCGTATGTCCTGACATACAGTCATTTTCAATGGGTCTAATATATTTTTTTTCCTTTAAAGGCATTTGGATACCTCCGTGATAGAAAAGTCCCTTTTCTTCATCCATTGATGTTTTGATAGTGGGCTGGGAAGGAAAGCTGTGGTCCTCCACATTAGTCAGCAAATACTTGATTGATTTGGTATTTAGCTTAGTCAAGTAAGTTATTGATATGTTCAAAAGAACTTTTTTTTTTTTTTGAGTTAACATATTTTGGTAACAAAAATTAGAAATTTAATTCTGAAGAACATTAATTGGTATTAAAATTAAGTAATTTCAAGACTGGTTTCTTTTGTGTAGATATAAATATTTGGCCATTTTTCTAATAGTTTTGGCTAAAAAGAAATAGTAATTAAGTTTATTAATTGTAAATTGTTTTGGAAGATGTAGCTATAAACCTTTTTGAATTTTCATTTAATGTGTTTTTTTCAGATAGGTATTACATTCACATGGTACAAAATTCAGAAAGTGAAAAATATATATATAGTTAGGTCTCCTTCTAGGGATGCAAACCTCCTTTCCTGATTCTAGTCGCCTGCTTGTTCTCCTCAGAGGGAAGCAAAGGAAATATTGTAATATGTCTATTTTCTTTCTAATTATAACAGATTGAAGATCTCAAACAGACAAATCATGGCTTGGAAGAATATGTTAGGAAACTCTTGGATAGTAAGGAGGTGGTAAGCAGTCAAGTAGATGATTTAACCAGCCACAATGAGCATCTTTGTAAAGAATTGATTAAAATTGACCAACTAGCAGAGCAACTAGAAAAAGAGAAAAATTTTGTGGTGGATACCGCTGACAAAGAACTTGAAGAAGCAAAGGTATTACATTTACCACAATAGGATTTTTTATTGAGTTCTAACTGATATATAGTATTGCATTAGCTCAAGTTGTACAAAATAATGATTCAGTATTTCTATATATTGTGAAATGATCAGTGCAGTAATTCTAGTTAGGATTTTAATTCTACTCTAAACATCATGCAATTATTGAATGCAATAGAGTGATGTTCACATTTATATCATTTGACAGTTTTTTAGATTTGAAATTACATTTAAATATTTAGGGATTAAATTGTATTGCACGTTTTATTTCTTTTAAAAAGTTTTGCTCAAAAAATTTCCAAAGTAATATGTAGTCATGATAAAAACTGGCAGGCAATAGGAATGTTCTGTATGGGCCATATATATATACATGATGGAAGATTGCTCAGCCATCAAACAGGGTGAAATCTTGACATTTGCAACAACATGGATGGAACTAGAGGGTATTATGCTAAGCAAATTAAGTCAGAAAAACAAATATCTTATGATTTCACTTATATGTGGAATTTAGGAAATAAAACATATGGGAAGGGGAGAAAAAGAGAGGGGGAAGTACACCATAAGAGATTCTTAATGATAGAGAACAAACAAGGTTGATGGAGGGAGGTGGGCAGGAGATGGGCTAAATGGGTGATGGGGTTTAAGGAGGGAACTTGTTATGATGAGCACTGGGTGTTATATGTAAGTGATGAATCATTAAATTCTACTCCTGAAACCAGTGTCACACTGTATGTTAACTAACTAGAATTTAAATAAAAATTTTGAAGAAAAGCAGGAATGTTTTGTATATAGGACATTTCTCTTCCTTCCTAATTCTTCTCTCCTCTGCAGAAATATCTACCAACAAATAGATGATACATGTATTTCCATCCTTTTTTTCTGTTTTCACACCCATAATTTATTTCACACTTTAAAAAGGTTTTCTTAATCAAAGTTTTAAATTTTTGTGTAGTAAAATTTGTCAATCTTTACTGACTTTGAGTTTTGATTCTTTTATCTTTTCAAGGTCCTCCCCTTTTTTAAAAATTTGAATAACTTTATTTTTAGAGCAGTTTTAGGTTTATAGCAAAATTAAGCAGAATGTATAGAGATTTCCCATATACCCCTGGCCCTACATATGGACACCCTCCCTGTTAGCAACATCCCCCACCCAAGTGATACCTTTGCTAAAATTGATGAACCTACATTGACTCATCATTATAACCTAGAGTCCATAGTTTACATTAGGGTTCACACTTGGTGTTATATGTTCCAAGAGTTTGAACAAATGTAGAATGAAATGTGTGTACCATTATGGTATCATGCAGAGTAATTTCACTGCCCTAAAAATCCTCTGTTCTCCACCTAGTTTTGATTCTTGTTTAGGAAGATCTTCTCACCTCAAGAACTCAAGAATATTTTCTACATTTTTAAATACTTTTTAATATTTTTGTAAGTTTTAATCCTGGAATTTCTTCTTGTTCTAGTAATAGGTAGGGTTGGATAGTCCTTCCTTTAGTCACTGATTTGAAATGCCATTTTAATAATTACTAAATTCTCATATGTGCTTGGATATGTTTCTGGATTATTTGATTTCATAGACTTCTTTATGTGCTGTTATCTGTGCCACCATCACATTATTTTAGTTAATGTAGCTTTATGATATTTTGATAAACATTTTATTTCTTGATTGAGTTTTTAGTACTCTGCCATGAAATTTAGAAACTAGGAACATTAAGAAACTTCACATATCATAAACTTTGATTTATATTATAACTAAGCTATACTTGAAATTATGAGATAAAAATGTTTGACATTTGAGGTCAGTAAGGTTAGGGTAATTTGTTATCTAGGAATAGAAAATAAAATAGTAAATACTCAAAATATTTTAATGTAAAAAATGTTGGAAATTATAACTTCACACAATTATAATTTTTATTGCCTAACAGTTTATAAGCAAGATACAATGTATTTCAAAGCCAGAGTGAACCTACTGAATTTTTTTTTTCTTCTTTCGAAGATTTTATTTATTTATCTGACAGATCACAAGTAGGCAGAGAGGCAGGCAGAGAGAGGAGGAAGCAGGCTTCCTCCTGAGCAGAGAGCCCAATGCGGGACTCGATCCCAGGACTCTGAGACCATGACCTGAGCTGAAGGCAGATGATTGCTACTAAAGTATTTGAAGGACATTAAAAGGTAGCTTGAATATTTTAAACATTTTTCAATAAATTCTTTTTGTTTATACTGTTTCTTTTAAAAATAGTTATCCTTCATTAACAATTTAGTGTCAAATTAAGTTCAGTCTTAATAATAAAAATTATCAAGATGCTTAGGTGGCTCAGTTGGTTAAGCATCTGCCTTCAGCTCAGGTTTTGATCCCAGGGCCCTGTGATTGAGTCCCCATTGGGCTTCTTCCTTGGAGGGGACCCTACTCCTCCCTCTGCATGCCACTCCTCCTACTTGTGCCCTCTTTCTCTCTCTCTGACAAATAAATAAATAAAATCTTTAAAAAATAATAAAGATTATCAAATTAAAGAATACTGGGTTAAAGTTTTATTTTCTTTCTTGTTTTCTTCCTCAAATTAAAAATTATGTTGCTTCCCAGTCTAGGGTGCCTAGTTGGCCAAATTCCCCTGAAGAGAGTACCCAGTTTCGAAGTCATCAATTTTAAAGGATTCTTAAAATCTGTGTTAGAGAGTGAGTACTCTGTCTGGGTGAAACTTCTGCTATCAAAAAGAGAATTTAAGGAATGGGAAAGATTTAAAATAAAAGAGCTAGGATTTACCTAAAACTGAATATGTTAAGCCCATAGATGGAAATTCTGCCTAGCTTCAAAAAGAGCATTTCTAGGAAATAGACATTCACATATGATGTGGAATGTTTGGTATATCTGAGAACTGGAAAGCTTGAGTAGAGATAGCATTGCTGATGCAGGAAAGACATTGAATAATAAATAAAGAGGGGATAAAATGGGTTGTTTGAACGTACTGAAATGAAATCACCAACCTCAGTAAGTGAATGTTACAGGTAGAATGGGGAGTAGAAAGTACATGACCAGTGTTGGGGATATGAACACCAGTGCATGTTGTCATCATCCTTATGTCATTGGGTATGTAGTTTAGGTATCCAATTACTGGGGAGAGATTCCTTGTCTGATTTGTGGGATGAAGCTTGAAACAGAATTTCTGATTTGAGAGTTGAGAAAGAATATTTGTGTTCCTGTACTCTTTGGGCTTATGCTCTAGAGAGGTAGAGTTTGAGGTTAAGTCAGTTTGTCTGGAATTGAGGTAGATAATATTAAGTGTATTTATTTGCAAGAGTTTACTTTTAGTCATATTTTTAAAGGTCAAGAGAATGACTTCTTCCATCATTTATTACATTAAAATGTATTGAATATTTACTATTTTATTTTCTATTTATGTGTAACAAATTACTCCTAAATGTTAGTGGCCTCAGATAACAAACATTTGTTTCTCATAGTTTCAAGTATAGCTTAGTTAGCTGGGTAGTTTTGGTTTACCGTTTCTCAGGAAATTGTAATCAAATGGTTGCCAGTCTGTAGTCATGGCTTGATGGGTACTGGAGGGTTTGCTTTTAGATAACATACTCAGATGACTGTTGGCTTTTGGTGGGAAGCTTCAGTTCCTTGACAGGTGCACCTCCTTTAAGGTTGTTGGATAGTTTTATATCGGCTTGCTTCCCCTGAGCCAGTCATCCAAGATAGGCAGAAAGGAGGAATCTGCAATGCCTGTTATGATTGTCTCAAAAGTTACAAACCATCATATCCTGTTCACTAGAAGTGAGTTACTAAGTATATGCCACACTTAAGGGGAAGGGAATTAAGCTCCATCATTTGAAGTAAGGAATATCAAAATTTATGAATGTATTTTAAAACCACCAGAATTATATGCCTGCTTTTATCTTCTCATTTTGAGGTTTTTTTTAATCATTCATATTTTAATAATACAGTGTTTCTCAGCTGATTCAACATAAATTTTTGAAATAAGCAGAATTGCGATTTTACCATTACTAGTTTCTTCATACAATTTATATTTTAATTAACATAAGGGCTATTCTTGGACTGGATCTTTGATAGCTCTTGTCATTGTTACATTGGTATTTGTTTCATTAATCAAAAATATTTCAAAATTTACCATTGAAAGATAAAGTGTAAGGCTATTTAAGTTCTTCCTCCCCTCATGCTGATTCCCCCTCTTCCTTCCCTGCTTTATTTTACTCTGTAGTACTTTCCAACTACTTTTCCCTATGCACACTCTACTCCAGCCACACTAGCTCCTTACTATTCCTTGGAATTTAGCTGACATTCTTTTACCTTAGGGCATTTGCTTTTATTGTATCTTCTGCCTGGAATGTTCTTTCAGATTTTTATATAGTTGATCTCCTTTCTCTCTCTCTCTCTCTCTTTTTAAATATAATAATCTTTTTTTTAAATTTCTTTACAGTGTACCAGAATTCATTGTTTATGTACCACACCCAGTGTTCCATGCAATACATCCCCTCCATAATACCCACCACCAGACTCACCCAACCTCTCACCCCCCACCCCTTCAAAACCCTCAGATTGTTTTTCAGAGTCCATAGTCTCTCATGGTTCATCTCCCCTTCCAATTTCCCCCAACTGCCTTCTCTTCTCCATCTCCCCATGTACTCCGTGTTATTCCTTATGCTCCACAAATAAGTGAAACCATATGATAATTAGCTCTCTCTGCTTGACTTATTTCACTCAGCATAATCTCTTCCAGTCCCATCTGTGTTGATACAAAAGTTGGGTATTCATCCTTTCTGATGGAGGCATAATACTCCATAGTATATATGGACCACATCTTCCTTATCCATTCGTCCGTTGAAGGGCATCTTGGTTCTTTCCACAGATTGGTGATTGTGGCCATTGGGGTACAGATGGCCCTTCTTTTCACTACATCTATATCTTTGGGGTAAATACCCAGTAGTGCAATTGCAGGGTCATAGGGAAGCTCTATTTTTAATTTCTCAAGGAATCTCCACACTGTTTTCCAAAGTGGCTGTACCAACTTGCATTCCCACCAACAGTGTAAGAGGGTTCCCCTTTCTCCACATCCTCTCCAACACACATTATTTACTGTCTTGTTATTTTTGGCCATTCTAACTGGTGTAAGGTGGTATCTCAATGTGGTTTTGATTTGAATCTCCCTGATGGCTAGTGATGATGAACATTTTTTCATGTGTCTGGTAGCCATTTGTATGTCTTCATTGGAGAAATGTCTGTTCATGTCTTCTGCCCATTTTTTTACATGATTATCTGTTTTGTGTGTGTCAAGTTTGAGGAGTTCTTTATAGATTCTGGATATCAGCTTTTTGTCTGTACTGTCATTTGCGAATATCTTCTCCCATTCTGTGGGTTGTCTCTTTGTTTTGTTGACTCTTTCCTTTGCTGTGCAGAAGCTTCTGATCTTGGCAAAGTCCCAAAAATTCATTTTTGCTTTTGTTTCTTTTGCCTTTGGAGACATATCTTGAAATAAGTTGCTGTGGCTTATATCGAAGAGGTTACTATGTTCTCCTCTAGGATTCTGATGGATTCCTGCCTCACATTGAGGTCTTTTATATCCATTTCAAGTTTATCTTTGTATAAGGTATAAGAGAATGGTTGAGTTTCATTCTTCTACATATAGCTGTCCAATTTTCCCAGCACCATTTATTAAAGAGATTGTCTTTTTTCCACTGGATATTTTTTCCTGCTTTGTCGAAGATTATTTGACTGTAGAGTTGAGGGTCCATATCTGGGCTCTCTACTCTGTTCTACTGGTCTATGTGTCTGTTTTTGTGCCAGTACCATCCTGTCTTGGTGATCACAGCTTTGTAGTAAAGCTTGAAATCAGGCAGCATGATGCCCCAAGTTTTGTTTTTCTTTTTCAACATTTCCTTAGCAATTCTGGGTCTATTCTGATTCCATATAAATTTTAGGATTGTTTGCTCCAGCTCTCGGAACTATAAACTTCCAAAATTGAACCAGGAAGACCCCCTTTCTCCTTGTTCACAGGTCTCCTTTCAAAGAGGACTTAATTGATAACCCTATTTAAAATTCCAACCTATTCCTTCATAAACACTCCCAATATCCTTAACTCTCCTTTTTTTTTTTTACCCTAATGTACTATATAATTTATTTGTTAGGTTTATTTTTCATTGTCTGTCCAGATGGAATGTAAGGTCCACAAAGGTAGGGATCTTTGTTTATTTTTTTTATCTCAGTTGCTTAGAACAGATGTGAATGCTCATTATGTATTTTTTTTAATAAGACAGTAACTGTCTGATATATATTTCACCTGTTAGCTTTTTCTTTTCTTTTCAGCTAGAATATAAGTTCCATGAGGGCAGAGGTTTTCTTTTTCTTTTTTTTAATTTAAATTCACTTAATAACATAGAGTGTATTATTAGTTTCAGAGGTAGAGTTCAGTGACTCAACAGTGTTATATAACCCAGTACTCATTATATCACATGCCCTCATTAATGCCCATCACCCTGATACTCCTCCCCTTCAGCAACCCTCAGTTTGTTTCGTATGGTTAAGAGTCTCTTATGGTTTGTCTTCCTCTCTGATTACATCTTATTTTATTTTTCCCTCACTTCCTCTATGCTCCTCTGTTTTGTTTCTTAAATTCCACACATGAGTGAAATCAAAAGACAACTGTCATTCTCTGATTGACTTATTTCACTTAGCATAGTACCCTCTAGTTCCATCCATGTTGTTGCAAATGGCAAGATTTCAGTTTTTTGATGGCTGAGTAATATTCTGTTGTTTATATATACCACATCTTTATCCATTCATCTGTTGATGAACATCTGGGCTCTTTCCATAATTTTCCTACTGTGGACATTGCTGCTGTAAACATTGGGATGCAGATGGAAGGCAGAGGTTTTTGTCTATTTTATTCACTGCTATTCCCAGCATATAACACAATGTCAGGTACATAGTAGGTCCTCATTAATCGTTTGTCAGATAAATGAAAACACTGGGTTAACATCTTTTCATTTGGGCTAGTTATAATTTTGTTTTTCAGAGTAGAATCAGCATTATGTTTTTGGTTTTTTAATTTTTTATTTATTTTTTAAATTTCTTTTCAGTGTTCCAGAATTCACAGCATTATGTTTTTTTATGTCTGTAATAGTAATACATGTTTATCATAAAAATTTAATTTCATATAGAGGAGTATAATGAAGAAAATCACATCTTACTATAATTAGACGTAATCTTATCTTGCTGAGTGTACATATTACTGGTTATGTTCCATCTGTATCTATGATATGTGTGTATAAATTTCCTTTTTACAACAATATGTCAGATAAAATTTTTGGCAGTGTGAGTTTTTATACCTAATTTAATGTGGGCACCTTTATACATAATTTAATATAGATCCAGTTTTTTTGGCATCTACATAATAGTGTAAGTTAAAGCGTTGAAAATTCCCTATCCAAAACTGTATAAGCTTATCCAAACTATACATAAGTTTTGTTTCATACCATTGCCCCTTAGTATTTCATGGATTACAAAAGATATGACTTTCAGAGAAATCTTAGAAAAGAATTTGGGTCTAAATAACAAATGAGGAGCAATAATTCCAGAAAAGTTAAATTTAAAATATAGCAGGAAACAGTTTAGAATAATGAGTGGATGGTTTATGAATTGAAAAATAAGTTTATTAAACTAATATGCATTTATAGCATAGATTATATCAAATAAATCTTTGCATGAAAACATAGTCACTGTCTTCTAGAGACATAGAATCTAGTCATATACTAACTACATGACTACGGGTAGCTATACTGTAAGACCGGGTATGTTCAATGTCCTAAAACTGATACAAAAAGTATTTTATAGGTTTGATTGAACTAAACTATTAAAAGAGTTCAGAAGAGAAAGCAGTCACTCTGACTTTGGTGATTTGGGAATACTTTTATCCTGCTCATTCTTTTATCTCTTCCCTATTATCATCTTCAGAATTTTAATTAGTATTGACATTTTATTGCAGTTTGTAGGGAGTAATTTGGTAAAATATAACCAATTACTATTTCATAACAAACTTGGGTTAATGGAAAGGAACTGCTATATTTCATTCTATGTTCTTTTATCATCCAAAGGCAGGTGAACAGAAAGGCTAGATTACCATTTCTTTTGTAAATTATTCACTACATGATTTTATTTTTAAGTGGCTTCCCTTTTTTAGTTTTTAATTTAATTTTATTTTTTCATCATGGTAAGTGTACTATTTAATCTCCATCCCCTCTTTCACCTACCTCATCCACCCTCCCACTCTGGTAACAGTTTGTTCTCTATGGTTAAGAGTCTGTTTCTTGGTTTTTCTCTCTCTCTTTTTTTCCACTTAGCTCATTTATTTTGTTTCTTAAATTCCACATATGAGTGAGATCATATGGTATTTGTCTTTCTCTGACTTTTTTTGCTTAGCATTATACTCTAGAACTCCATCTGTGTCATTGCAAATTGCAAGACTTCATTCTTTTTATGGCTGAATAATATTCCATTTGTGTGTGTGTGTGTGTGTGTGTGTGTGTGTGTGTGTGTGTATGTATGTATATATAACCACATCTTTATCCATTCATTTATCAATGGACACTTGAGCTGTTTCCATAATTTGGCTATTGTAAATAATACTGCAGTGAACAGACGGGTTCTTGTATCCCTTTGAATTAGTGTTTTTATATTTTTTGGGTAAATACCCAGTAGTGTGATTATTAGATCATAAGGTAATTCTAATTTTAATTTTTTGGAAACCACCATACTCTTTCTGCAATGTCTGCACCAGTTTGCATTCCCACCAACATAAAAATTCCTTTTGGTCCACATCCTTGCCAGTACCTGTTTCAAGTGCCTTCCTTTTTTGGTGTTCTCTTTTTAATCTGTTTAAATATTTTTAATCTAAATAACCTTTTTTTTCTGGCTTATTTTTCAGATTGAACTCATTTGCCAACAAAATAATATAATAGTATTGGAAGATACAATAAAAAGGCTTAGATCTGTAAGTACATTTTATACACATTTAAGTTGCGGAGTCATTTTTATTCTGTTAGACTGTGAAAAATGGTGTATGTGTTTTAGTTCTCCTGCATTTTGTGAACATTAAAAAATGTCTGCTTTCTAAAATCAGCACTCTGCTTGGTGCACAGGGGCGCTTCCCATCTGTAAGAGCATTGCTGTTCTCGCTCCATTTCATCGTTAGGCCTTTCTTTCCCAGAGGTGGAGAGAACTTTGGTTGGTTTTATTAGTACCCTTAGCTGTTACTTGATTTAAAATGATGACCATGATTAATTTAATTCTCAAAATATAAGATGCATTTGTTTACACATTAACTTTTATCCCTCTTAGTAATAAATATTAAATCAGATGTTGTAAGTTAATTCAGAGTAGTGAGTTTTCTTTTTCTAACAATGTGAAATGAAAACTCCTTTTAGACTGTTTAATGTTATCATTTAAAATATTTGGAACACCCTCTCTGAAAGCATATCGGTAATTTTCTCCCAATAAAGTATTGGTAAAATAAAGATTGTAAAAGAAAAAATGCTTTTAAATACATTAAGGTAAATGAGAATGTACTTGAAAGTGTATACAAGTATAAAATATCCAGCATTCATTTAATTTATTCATTCATTGAACAATTATTGAACAAAACTTAGATGCTGTAAACAGAAGCTTTAATATTAGCATACAAGTTTCCTAAGCAAATTAATTCAATTTCTAGGACTTACGACTAGATCTGTGTGCATTTCTGTCCCCGAAATTTCTTTACCATTTTTCCTTAAAATTATTGAGTAAATTTAAGGGTTCTTTCAGTTAAATAAAAATATAGAACATTCACAAATGCTAGAAAAAGAAGGCAGCTAACTGCTTTTTAAAGAGTACTGATGAATTATCTTCTAAAATACCAAGTTTATTATTTTTAAGGATCCTGTTTATTCAATTTTCATATAGAAAATGATGCTATAGTGTAGCTTAAAATAATAACCTAATTTTTTCCTCCTTGGCAAGATAATTTTAGAGTCTGAAAAAGCACAAAATAAATCTCCTTCCAGACTTGATTCCTTTGTCAAGACTTTAGAAGCAGACAGAGATTACTACAAGAGTGAAGCTCAAAATTTGAGAAAGATGATCAGAAGTAGATCTAAAAGTCCAAGACGCCCATCTCCATCTTCCCGGGTAGGTTTTGGAAACTTACAAATATTTTGGAGTTTGTTGCTCAAACACTGACTTTTATTCTTTGATTTACCTAATATGCAAACAATTCATTTTGATTTGGCATGAATTGATATATCCAAGAATTGGGAAGACAGAGATCTCTTTCATGGCACAGTGGACCATTGAATTTGGTTCTGTATCCCCAGTATTGGTAGTAGTTGGGAGGTAATCAGATAAATGTGGACCAGTTTGGGACGAAGCTGTTTAAAAGAGAAGTGATTTTTTTAAACTTTTTTTTTTTTTTAAATCATTTCTTTTCATTGTATCGTCATGTTTGATTGAGTAGAGATTGTGTAGTGCTGTTTTTTTAGAGCCACGTGTCAAAGAAGAATTTCAGATTTCTTATATAATAATCATAGGGTACAAACTGTGATGTAGAGCTTTTGAAGACAACAAGAGACCGTGAAGAACTAAAATGCATGCTGGAAAAATATGAGCGTCATTTGGCAGAAATTCAGGGTAATGTCAAGGTTCTTACATCTGAGAGAGACAAGACCTTTCTTCTTTATGAACAGGTAAATTTATTTATAAATAACATATCTAATGATATTCAATTTTTGAGATATGTAATTTTTTAAGTTCTATAAGAATGCTTAAATCTGCCAATCAAATTAACCTAACATTTGGGAATTACTTTGTTCTTAAGGTATTCTTAATGAAATGTAATGTATTTACGATACAGTAAGTGTATGTGTACAAACACAAATATACACGTTTTTCCTTATATCCAAAAAAGATCATATACATGTATAGAAATAGTCTGATTTTTGGCATGAGAAATGAAGAAATTGTTAAATGACAGGAAATGGTGAGTTCAAGGTAAACTTGAGATTTGGGGTTAGAAAATGCTAACATTACTTTGATATCAATCACTTTAGGAAATGCCTATAATTTTCTTAATTTAGGAGAGTAAAATCAGTTTATAGTTTATACCCATTTTTAGCTTAGTTATATATATAGCCCTTATAATCATTTAGCTTATTTACTCAACAAATATTAAACCTCATAAATCACTAACAATTTCTTTTAAAAATATCAAATTTTATTGAGAATTATCACTATCAGGGGTGCTTGGGTAGCTCAGTCGGTTAAGCATCTGCCTTTGGCTCAGGTCATGATCCCAGGGACCTGAGATGGAGCCCAGCATCTGGCTCCCTGCTCTGCAGGAGGCCTGCTTCTCCCTCTCCCACTCCTCCTGCTTGTGTTCCCTCTCACTGTGTCTCTATCAAATAAATAAAATCTTAAAAAAAAAATTATCACTACTGTATGCGGGGTTCTGAGCTTGCCACTCTAAGAGATAGAAAAAAATGATAAAATACCAACACTGTTTTCTATGTTCACAGTCTACTTGGGGAGATAAAGTATAGTATAGTATAAAGTATAGTCTTATATGTATTTTTTATTACTTAAGTATAAGTAGTCCAGAAGATGTTGTAACAAAAGAAGTGGGTATTTTTAGTTGTTGTGATTAAGGAAATCTTTGCTAGATGATATGGAATTTGAGTCCTAAAGGAAGAAAGGAGTTCCTATTATCCTGAAAGGGGTAAGGAACATTCCAGACCAAAGGAATAGTGAGAGGCAAATGATAAAGGCAGGAAAATCAGTAGATAAATGGATCGGGTTAAGATTAGACTAAAAGCTATATGCCATTGGAGTAAGGAGGAGCTAAGGCTTGAGAGGTAAATTGAACTAGAACCTAGAGAAGGGGTCTGCAAACCTTTTCTGTGAATGCCAGAAAATAAGTATCTTGGGCTCTGCAGGCCACACAGTTTCACAGCTATTCAACTCTGTTGTGGTGTGAAAGTAGGCTATAGACAATTAACAAATGAATGAGTTTAGCTGTGTTATAATATAACTTTACTTTTGAACATGGAAATTTGAATTTCATATTATTTTTACTTATGATACATATTATGAAATCTGTTTGTTTTTTTGATCATTTTTTAAAAGTGTAAGAAACATTCTCAACTTACAGACTTACAAAAACAGGAGGCAGGCTGGATTTGGCTTGTGAACTACATGTAGTTTGCCAACTTCTGAAGTACATGTAGAGGCTGTTTAATGGGCTTTATAAGGGGTTTATACTTTGCTTTATAAGCAATGGGCAGTCTGTTTTTTGTTTTGTTTTGTTTTGCTTTGCTTTGCTTTTTTAGGACAGAAGAAATGACCAATGCCCCATTTTTACAATTTAAACCTGTTAACAATTTTATATTATCTGTTTCATAATCTTTTTGTGTTACCTTTTTATAACAATTTTTCTTTCAAGAGAATTGGAGGAAGGGGAAATTGTGGATTCTTTAGAAGGCTGTGAAAGCAGTCCATGCATGAGGCATTAAGAACTAAACTAGCATGCTATCAGTGGAAGTAAGGATAGGGAGAGATGCAATAGATACTGTAACAGAAGCCTTGACAAGATTTGATTTTAGCAAAAAGGAGGGATAAATGGACCTCACTGAAATTCTTTTTTGAATGACTGAAGAATTTTGGTAGTAGAAAAAGAAATAGTGAAGCCATTTGTGATTTGAGGGAAAAGATGTATTATTTTCAGACAGATGGAGTAAGATGATGGTCATACAATCAGGTGGTAATTGCATTTAGGCAGAAGAGAATGTGGGACTACAGTGGGGAGAGAGGTAAGAACTGAATATGTAGATGGGGAATTCATCTTCTTAGAGGTGACTTTGTGGCCTTCAGAGTGGATGAGGTCTCTGAATGGGAAAGCTATAGAGGAACAGATGAAATGTTGGGATTTTTTTTTCCAATTAGTATGGGAATATTTAAAAGAATAAGAAGATAGGAAACTAAAGTAGAAAAATATTAAGCTCAAGGAAGGAATGAGTCTAAAATAGGGTGTTGAAGATAATGTCAAATGTTGCCAAATATTAAAAATGGGAACTGAGAAAAGGCCATTTGGTGAGGTCATTATTTGAAATTCTGCAAAGAGATAGGTATAGGAGCCAAGTAGTTTACACTGGGGTGGGATGGTAGGTGCTGAGGAACAGGCAAATGGGTACAAACCATAGTGCAAAAAAAAATATATATATATGTCTAATGCAAAAGAGATATGGGATGGTAAATGGGGCAGCAAGGTTAAATGACAGTTTTTTAAGATATGGGAGCCATGTGTTGTGGTAGAGGGAGGGGAGAGCCAGTGGAGAGGGTGGTATTCAAAGTGAGAGGAAATAATTATACAGCTGAGTCTTGAACAAGGTGGAACTAGGGGTGCCAACCCTCCTGCACAGTTGAAAATCTGTTTGTTTTTTTTTTAAGATTTTATTTATTTATTTGTCAGAGAGAGAGAGAGAGGGTGCACAGGCAGGCAGAGTGGCAGGCAGAGGCAGAGGGAGAAGCAGGCTCCCTGCCAAGCAACGAGCCCTGTGTGGGACTTGAACGCAGAACACTGGGATCATGACCTGAGCCAAAGGCAGCTGCTTAACCAACTGAGCCACCCAGGCGTCCCATGGTTGAAAATCTTTGTATGACTTTTGACTCCCCCAAATTTAATTGCAACTAACCTACTGTTGACCAGAAGCTTGCTGATAACATAGTCAATTAACACATTCCTTATGTATGTATTGTACACTTATTCTTCCAATAAAATGAGCTAGAGAAGAGAAAATGTTGGTAAGAAAATCATGAGGAGGAGAAAATACTTTTACAATACTATACTGTATTTGTTGAAGAAGTATGTGTTTAAGTTCAAACCCATGTTTTTCAAGGGTCAACTCTAATTGAGTCAGGATTATCTTAGAAAGCATTTTAGGCATTTTAGGAGATGAGATCCAGGATTCTGGCCAAAGTTTTGCTATGGAAATTAGAAAGTAATATATCTTCCTCTGAGACTTGTAGGCCAGCTGAATAGGTAGTGATCAAAATTAAGAAAGATCAGGGACTTTTAAGGAGTCCAGTAGGATATGAAATCATCTGTAGGTGTGGAATAGCTTTAGGACCTGAGGATGGTTGAACAAGTATGAGAGAGTATATTGGGTTGTCAGTAAGGATTGATGAGACTTCTGTCAGGATAGAAGTAGCCAGGACATGGAAATGGCATATATGTTTATTAGAGAAAGATAGGAACACTGTAATATTTATTAAAATAGTATTTTACCAGAATTTTGCTGAATTCAAATTTATATCACGAAACATTAGTAAAACATTCTCTCTTATATTGACTTCCTCCAAATTAATTTAAAAATTTTTGGCAAAGATATTATAAACCAGACTTTTATTTTTATACATTCACTTGCATTTTTGGACATCATTTGCCTTTATATAAACTCATTAAAAAAACATTATCCCGTTGCATGCATTTTTATAAATGGTTTGTATTTTAACTAGCTGGATATAAGATTGCTGTATTTATGTCTGTTCTAAAACTTGTTAAATAGAAGTCTGTGTATTTAAATAATAGGCACAGGAAGAAATTGCCCGACTTCGAAGAGAAATGATGAAAAACTGTAAGTCTCCTAAATCAACAACAGCACATGCCATCCTCCGCCGGGTGGAGACTGAAAGAGATGTGGCCTTCACTGATTTACGAAGAATGACCACAGAACGAGATAGCCTGAGGGAAAGGCTAAAGGTTTGGATGAATTTTATCAGTATGACCATTTGTGAAACACCGTGTAGCAACACTGAAAACATTTTGTTTTGTTTTTGTTTTTTAAACAGATTGCCCAAGAGACAGCATTTAATGAGAAGGCTCATTTGGAACAAAGGATAGAAGAGCTGGAGTGTACAGTTCATAATGTAAAGAAAAATCACTTTTGTTTTCAGCTATAAACTGTCAATAGCTTCCCCATTTTCTTTGTTTTTTTCTATGTTCAGAGAAGTTCTTTTATTTTTCTGAGATAGTGTTAATAATCCTAAAACATTTAAGGTAGTATGTGTAGTATAAATTATCACTTTTTCATTGTTTATGTCCTTCCAAAAAATGTAAGTAAAGTCTTTTTTCTTTTAGGTTGCAAAATGTGTTCTTTAAAAAAAAAAATCCATTAGGAATACATCTGTGGGATTTTAGCAGCTTTCTCATCTCTGTCTTTCATTAAACATAACATTGCCAGATACGGAGAAACTGGCTTATTCTATCTAAAGTGTAGATAAGGTAGAAGAAATTATTATGACATGAAAATTAATGAGAAGAATATATTTAAACTGAATTTAAATGTGAAGCATCACCTTTTTACTAATCAAGAATTCTAGATGCTATGAATTTGAGATGTTATGACTATATAAACACTTTGAGTTCTGTTATCAAATTTAATTGAATATATTTATACATTCATCTGTGTTGTTATAATGAGAATAAAAAGCGTTATTTAGGAGAGAAAAAATATTTTTTCATAATTCTACTTTATATGTATAACTTATTAATGTTGAACAATAAATCCTTTTGCAAATAAGATATATATACTACAGTCAAAATGAACCATATTGAAAATGTAGATACATGTAGTGTGATAGGCTCTATGCACAGATTGTGCAGTGGTTTGTTCTTGTTCCTATTCCAAAATACCTTGCCCATATAGCCTCCCACAACATTCAGGTCTAATCTGATCATCTCCTGGTGTAAATCTTGTCATATGCCACAGTTTGCACAGAAAGGATGTCTCTTTAGGAAGATTTTGTTGGTGGTGGCAGTAACCTTGTCGTTCTACTTGCATAGCTTGATGATGAACGTATGGAGCAAATGTCAAATATGACTTTGATGAAGGAAACCATAACCACTGTGGAAAAAGAAATGAAATCACTAGCAAGAAAGGCAATGGATACTGAAAGTGAACTTGGCAGACAAAAGGCAGAGAATAATTCTTTGAGGTAAATTACTTTTAGTTTACTATAACTACTAGATCTGCTTTTTGTAGAGTATTTTATAATGATAATTAAGTTATTTGTTGACTTTAATTTCTGAGAGGATTATTATGAAGGAGTTGTAGAAGTCTCAGCATACATTAATTGATATCCCAAAGATCACTTACAGACTAGTAATGGCATACTTAACTAGCAATCAGACTTCTAGTAATCATCTTACATTTGCAGAAAGCCTAATGTTTAACTGAAGTACCTTTCACAACGTCCTTCTGGGTACAGAGCATATTTGACTTTGGCATTTGAGTACGTAGGAAAATGTAATGGAACTTCTTTTAATTGAATGCCAAGTAGGTTCTTAGCCCTTCCTACATACTGGTATGGTAGCAGAAGAAATTCCAATTAAAGCAACCTACAGTAGGCAATAAATATAAGGGAATAAGTTTTTGAAGACCATGTTAGCAGTTTTAGTGTCTGTTGATACGAAAGATAAAGCTCTACAAATTCAGTAATGTTGAATTATAGTGCATCAGTGAACCTTTGAAAAATAGTAGTTCATATGAGTATGAAATATTAAGTCTACAGATAATAACTTGGTTCACATAAGAGTTCCCAGATTCCCCTCTTTGATCATTCAGGGGTCTGTGGTGTGTATGTTGAAATGATTTGTCAGGACAGATAATGACTCAAATTTTTTCCCTTCATTAAATTTTTTAAAACTTCCTGTTTAAAAGGATATTACAGGCTCAGGTAAAATAAAAATAATAATAAAATAAGACAACAACACAACAAAAACCTTGGAGAATAGAGAAAAGTGTAAAGAAAATGTAAATCATCCATGATTTCATAACTCAGTGAAAGCTATTATTAATATAGATCTATTTCTAACCAGGAATATTTCCATCTGTGTTATGTAAGCTTTCTATGTAATTGATGTCATTCTATTAGGTTATATATTTGGCCAATTTCACTTAATTGTATATGATAAGCATTGTCCATGTCATTAGAAATTCCTGGAAAGCATTTTAGTAGTTTACTAAAAAATTCTATCAGATAGGTGTATAATATTTTAGAAGATTTTTGCATAATTTGTTTTCTTTTAGCAGTATTATTAGAATCTAGTTGGCATACATACAGTAAACTGCACATATTTAGTGCTCAGCTTCGTAAGTATATCGGCACAATCAAGATAGTGTCCCTACCCATAGCTCCCAAAAGTTTCCTCATGCCCCTCTGTAACCTTTCAACTATCCTGCCAATCCCTAGACAACCACTGATTTGCTTTCTGTCCTAGAGATTTGTTTGGGTTTTCTAAAATGTTTTATAAATGAAATCCTACAGTATATATATATATTTTTAGTGGGCTGCTTTCCCTCAGCATAATTATTTTGAAATTTATCCTTGTTATATAATCAATAGTTTATTCCTTTTTGTTCCTGAGTAGTATTCCATATGTGAATATATGAACAGTTTGGTTGTTTCCAGTTTGGGCCTATAACAAAACATTTATGTACATTCTTATATGAGTCTTTGTATAGACATAAGCTTTTATTTTTCTTGGGTGAATACCTAAGAGTAGAGTGACTGAGTTATGTGATGGATATATGTTTAATTTTGAAGAAACTATTAGATTTTTCCGAAGTGGTTGTACTATTTTATTTTACATTTGTACCAGTGGTATATGAGTGTTGCAGGTGTTGTGTAGCCTCATCGACACTTGGTATGCATTGTTTTTTTAATCTTAACCATTCTAATAGGTATGTTTTATGGTTTTAATTCACCTTCCCTAATAACTGATGCTTTTGAGCATCTGAGCATGTGCTTATGTACATAAATTCATTATTATTATTATTATTTTTTAAATTTTATTTTACAAATATTTTCTCCCACTCTGGCTTACATTTATAGCAATTGTCTTTTAAAGAGCAAATGTTTTTCATTTTGATTAAGTGAAATTTATTGATTTTTTAAAAATTATATCCGGCTTCATGTACTCTTTTAAAGATATCATTGTCAAATGTAAGGTCACTGAGATTTTTGTTTTGTGTTTTCTTCTAGCAATTTTATAGTTCTCAACATTTAATTCTGCTATTCATGTCAAAGTTTTCATATACAGTCAAGGTACAAGTCAAAGTTCACCTTTTTTTGCATAGGGATATCCAGTTGTTCCATAATTTGTTGAAAAACTATCCTTTCTTGTTTTTGTGCTTTATAGAAGGTCAGTTATCCATATATGTATAGCTCTTTTCTTGATGGTCAGTTTTATTTGATGGATCTATTTATATATCTTAATCCCGGTATAATCTGCCTGATTACTTTGTTTTTGGGTTTTTTTTTTAAGTCTTCAAATTAGGTAATGTTAATCTCCAAATTTGTTCTTTCTCTAAATAGTTTTGGCTATTCTAATTCCTTTGCATTTTATTTTAATTTAAGAATCATTTTCACAGTTTATAAAAAAAAAAAAACTGCTTGGGAATTTGATTAGAATTGGGGAAGATGACATCTAAAGAATTTCACATGTTCCCCCTCATAAACACAGTATATCTCTTCATTGTTTAGATCTTTAATTTCCCTCAGCAATGTTTTGTTGTGTTTAATATATAGGTCCTGTACTACTTTTTTCAGATTTATATGAGTATTTCCTATGTTTTTTGATGCTGTTGTAAATGGAATCTTAAAATTTCATTTTCTGATTGGTTATTGTTTGTATATGAAAATATAGTATAATATGGACTCTGGAAAACAATCTGAAGGGTTGGAAGAGGTGGGGGGGTGGGAGGTTGGGGGAACCAGGTGGTGAGTATTAGAGAGGGCACGGATTGCATGGAGCACTGGGTGTGGTACAAAAACAATGAATACTGTTATGTTGAAAATAAATTTTAAAAAATGATAAAAAAAAGAAAATATAGTTGTTTTTAAAAGTAAACTTTGTATTTTACAACAGTTTTAGATTAACAGAGCAATTATGAAGAAGGTAGAGTTCCTACATACCTCAGACCCAATTTACTATCTTATTAACATCTTACATTAATACATTTGTTAGAATTAATGAATTATTTGATACATTATTAACTGAAGTCCGTACTTTATTCATATTTCCTTAGTTTTCCCCTGATGTCCTTTTTCTGTTCCAGGATCCCATCCAGAACACTACATTACATTTAGTTGTCATGTTTCCTTAGGCTTCTCTTGGCTATGACAGTTTCAGACTTTCCTTGTTTTTGATGACCTTGACAGTTTGGAGGAATACTGATCAGGTATTTTGTAGAATGTCTCTCAGTTGGGGTTTGTCTGCTGTTTTTGTCATGATTAGACTGGGTAATTTGTTTTTGAGAGAGAGGTCATAGAGGTAAAATGCCATTTTAGGGTATATATCTAGGGTATTATGGGTATGTACTGTCCATAGGATTTATTACTGTTGATTTTGACCTTTATCATCCGGCTGAGGAAATGTTTGCCTTTTCCAGAATGTCATATAATCGAAATCACACAGTATATAACCTTTTCAGGCCAGCTTCTTTCACTTAGCAATATGCATCTTAGGTTCATTCATGTTTTTTTCATACCTGGATAGCTTATTTCTTGTCACCGAGTAATAATTTATCATATGTATATACTGTAGTGTGTTTATCCGTGCACCTATTGAAAGACATCTTGGTTGCTTCCAGTTTTTGGTAATTATGAATAAAGCTGGTGTAATCTTTCATGTGCAGGTTTTTGTATGGACATAGGTTTTCAGATCAGGTCAGTAAATACCTAGGAGCACAATTGCTAAATCATAGATTGAAACTATATTTAGCTTTATAAGAAAGTGGCCAACTCTTTCAAAGTGACTGTACTATTTTGCTTTTCCACCGGCAATGAATGAGAATTTCTGTTGCTCCATATCCATGTTACTATTTGGTATTGTCACATTTTTTTATTTTAGCCATTATAACAGGTATGTAGCAATATTTCATTGTTTTAATTTGCAGTTTGCTAATGACAAAGGATATGGAGCATCTTTTCATATTGTTACTTGCCATCTTTATATTTTCTTCGGTAAGGTATCTGTTTAGATACTTTGCCCATTTTTCAGTTTTTTTTTTTACTTATTGTTGAATTTTGAGAATTCTTTTAATATTTTGGATACATGTTATCAGGTCATTTGCAGATATATTCACCCTATCTGTGCCTTGTCTTTTCATTCTCTTAATGGTATCTTTTGCAGAGCATAAATTTTAAATTTTGATAAAGTTCAACTTTTACTTTCATGGTTGTGTTTTTGGTGTTGTATTTGAAAACTCATTACCAAACCCAAGTGTACATATTTTTCTCCTATGTTTTCTTCTAGAAGTTGTGTAGTTTTTCATTTTATGCTTAAGTTCAATGATCTGTGTTGAATTAATTCTGTGAAGGATGTAAAATCTTTCTAAAAAATTTGCATATGGATGTCTTAAAATTGTTTCAGCACCATTTGTTGAAAGACTGCCCTTTCAGTATTGTCTTTGTTCCTCTGTCAAAGAGCAATTACTTATATTTGTGGGGGCCTATTTTTGGGATCTTCATTCTATTCCATTGATCTGTTTTATTCATTCTTTTGCCAAACCATGCTGTCTTGATTTCTATAACTATATAGTAAGTCTTGAAACTAGGTAGTGTGAATCCTCCAACTTTCTCTCTAATTGTATATTGGCAATTCTTGGTCTTTTGCCTTCCCACATAAAATTTAGAATCAGTACCTCTGATTCTAAAATAAATATCTATAAAATAGCTGTCTGAAATCGTAATTGTATTTGCATTGAATCTGTAGATCAGGTTGGGGAGAATGGACATCTTGATATGGAATGTTTCAATCCATGAACATGGACTATTTCTCCATTTTTTTAGATCTTTGATTTCTCTCATCATTGTTTTATAGTTCCATGCCTATAGATACTGTGCATTAACTTTGCAAAGTTCTAGGCGCTTATTACTTAAAATATTTTAAAAATTGAAGTATAGTTGACATATATATTTTTCTAAGTGTGGAACATAGTGATTGACAACTATATACATTATGAAATGTTCACCACAATAAGTGTGGTTACTATGGATCATGGTACAGTTATTACACTATTATTGACTATATTCCCTATACTGTACTTTTCATCCCCATGACTTATTTTTATTTTATAATTACTTCAGATAGTTCTTATGCTCTTTTTTCTTCTTTTGGTATTGAATTATACTTACAGTTCTTAGATATTCTGTTCTGTTTTATTTTTGTTTTTCTCTTTGCATTTTTCATTGCAGTTTGGGAAGTTTTTATTGACCTGTCTTTAAGCTCAGTGATTTAGGCTTGACTGTGCCCAGTCTACTGATGAGCCCATCAAAGGCATTCTTTATTTTTGTCACTGTATTTTGCTTTCTAGCATTTCCTTTCGTTTCTCTCAGTTTCCATTTCTATGTTTATGTTACCCACCCTCCCCATTACTGCATATTGTCTACTTTTCCCATTAGTGCCCTTAGCCAATTAGTCATAGTTATTTAAAATATCCTGTCTGAGAATTCCTGTGTCTGTGCTATATCTGACTCTGGTTTTATCCTTCCATTGTGTTTTTGCTTAACTTTTGGCATTACTTATAATTTTTTCATTGAAGTCACGCATATTTTATTGGGTGTTAACTGAAGTAAATAAGCCTTTAGTGTGAATGTTTATGTTAATTTGGCTGGCAATTGAGCTATGTTCAAGGTCTGTTGTAGATGCAGGTGCCAGAGATACCAGATTCTTGCTGTCCTGATTGTTGTTTCTCCTTTTGACTTTAGGCTTCCCTGGGTGCTCTTCCTCAGTGAGAGCATGCATCTTGCAGCTCTTTTGGTTGTGAGTCACTGTGATTATCATGGAGCCCTGTTATTGTGGTAATTAGGTGAGAGGAGGGAACTTGTTCTCTACTCTTGTACTTAAATTTTAGTCTTGGTGGACCTGTGTCTTTGAGCTATGATGTTTACAAGTGTTTTTCCATTGGTATAACTTTTATTTTTTTTTAATCTACTTTTGTGGGACAAGAAGGCTAGAGAAGGTAGAGTGGGAGAAATGTCCTGTTAGAGCTGGGATAAGGCTATGATAAAGTCCTTTTATTTGATGAGTAAGCCTTTATTATGGAGCATGCTCTGAGCATATTTCACAACAATTACTCCCCCTTGTGAGAGTTATAGGGGATCTTTCTCAGATCTTTAATGTGAGAACTTAGTGGAGTTCCTGGAGGTAAACACTGAAATATAGAGATCCCTCTAAAACTGTGGCCTCTAAGAGCTTCTCCATCTCATATAAGTGCAAACTCAGCCTCCAGCAATGTGACAAAATTATTTTTTAAGCTCTTAACCATTTGTGATTCCAGTGGTTTCTGCTTCAGATGAGCAGATCTTGGTTATTCTTTTCAGATTTTGAATTGGCAGTTTACTCTGTAATTCACTATTCTAATGTGTCACAGAAAGTTTTTGAGTTTCATTTTGTTCATTTCTTTTGTTGTTGTAACAATGGAAATGACAGTTACTAAGCTCTTCTCAGGGTTAAAACCAGAAGTCCTACAATTGATTTTTATATATTTACCTGGTATTTTACAACTTTGCTAAATTTACCTTTTAGTTTTGGTAGCCTTTTTGTAGAATCCATTTAATTTTCTATGTAGACAATCAGGTCATCTGCAGATAAAGACAGTTTTACGTGTTCAGTCTGCATGCTCCCTCCCCTCGCCCCTCAATTTCTTGCCTTATTGCATTGGCTGGAACATCCAGTACAATGTTGAATAGAAATGATGAAATGGACATCCTTGTCTTGTTCCACAAAAAGGGGAAGCATTTAGATTCTCAACAGTTAGTATGATGTTGGCTATGTGTTTTTCGTAGATGTATTCTTTCAGGTTGAAGAAGTTTCCTTTATTCCTATATTACTGAGATTTTATTTTTTTTTTCAGGAATAAATGTGTTTTGTCAAATCAGTCAGAGTATGTTATACTTGTTATAGATTTCTGGTGTCAGTTAATGCTTTATTTAAGATATTTACATTTATTTTTATAATTGGGATTGGCCAATGATGTACCCTTCTTGGGGCTTCTTAAAATCAGATTTTGGTGTCAGTGTCATGTAAATCTTATAATAATCTCAATTCATTTAGTCTTCTTTCATTACCTGGAAGAGTTGACATAATATTGAAGTTTTAAAACTTAACCAATGAAGCCATTTGGGTCTGACTTTTATTTATTTATTTTGAGGGAAGTTTTAATTTTATTTGTTTAATGGGTAAAAGAACAATTAGAAATTTCTTCTTATGCCATTCAATATATATTCTTAAGGTATTTGTTCATTTTCTTTAAATTTTAAAACATTTTTAGGATAATGTTATTTATAATATCCTATGAACATTTTAATGTCTATAGAATCTATAGTGATTTCTTCTTTTTTAGTGTGTTGTTATTAGTCTTTTCAAAGAACCACCATTTTGCTTTGGTGATCCTCATTAAGTTTTGTTCTTTATTATTTCCTTATATTTTCTTTAGATTTATTTTTATTTTTTTTCTAATTTCTTTAGATGAATGCTTATATTATTACTTTTCAGGCTTTTTTTCTCATATAGACATTTAAGGCCATAAGTTTCCCTCAAAATACTTACTTGAATGTATTTTACAAGCTTTGTTATGTACTTTTTATAAAATATTTTCTAATTTTCATCATTACTTCTTAATTGAACTATTAGTTATTTATTAGTGTGATTTTAAGTATCCAAAAACATAATGAGTTTTCACTTACCTTTTTGATTGTCTTTTTGTTAATTACATATTTGTACTAAATTTTTTATCTTATTTACAGGGATTTTATTGAAAGAGTTGTCTAAACTTCTGGCTCCAGTGTCTTACATTTCTTTCTCTTTTAAACCTGCTGTAATCTGCCTTTTCTCCTACCATTTCATGAAAACTTTTTTTCCAGGTAATATTTACTTTCATGTTACTCAATTCAGTAGTCAGTCCTCAGTCTTCATTTTATTTGACCTATCAACAACATTTGATAAAGATGTTCAGTTGTGCTTTTTTCTCCGTTTCTTTAAATACTTTCCGTATTTGTCTTCTGAGGTACCATGCTCATTTGATTTTCTTTTCATCTCTTTGGATGTCCTTCTAAGGCTCTTCTGCTAGTTCCTCCTCATCTCCATAATCTGCAAATGTTGGAGTGTTCCTCAGCCCAGTCCTTAGACCACTTCTTTTCTTGTATGTGTACTTATCCCTCATCCAGTCTCATGTATTTACTCTTGACTCTCAAATGTATATCTGTAGCATGAACTTTTTTCTTGAACTCAGGACTTGAATGTCCAGCCACCTCCTTTTCATCTTCTTTTTCATCTCTGGAATGTCTAACATACATTTCAAACTTAACATTTCAAACCTGAGTTCTGTTACCCACTACCCTTCATTCACCCTCCAACACACATAAATCTGCTTTTTCAATCTTCCCAGCTTAGTCTGGGAAGTCTGTTCATGCAATTCTTGGCCTGAAACCCTGAATAATTTGTGGCTTCATATATCCATATCCAATGCAGTTTGTTTTGTCTTCAAAATATACTCAAAAGCCGAGCATTTCTCACCACCCCTGTTGTAACCTTGCTGATATTGAAGGATATTTTTGCTAGGTAGAGAATTCTAAAAGTTGGGAATTATTTTTATTTTAATACTTTGATAATATCTTTCTACTATCTTAGATGTACATTATTTCTGCTGAGAAGTCAGCTGTCAGTTTATTTTTTATAAATCAGTATCTTATACTTTATAATATATTCATATTATATACATGTACAAAAGGCAAGGAATTACAGATAATCTAATTATAAGCTACATAATCCAACTACATTGAATATAGTTAAAATATTGTTGTTCCTGTTTTCTGTTTTGTCAGTTGATAAGAAAATTATGTTTTGTCCTGTCTAGTGTGAACACACACTAGAAATTGAGTCGTGAGCGCCGTTCAGCACACATATCTGGATTCCTGTATCTCTAAACTGAAGTTCCATAGTATTCCAAGCCAAATCAGTCAAAAAGAAATTATTCCATTTCTGTTTGGGTTTCACTGCTGGTGGAAGAAGAAATTTCCCAGTGTTTCAAAACCAATACTCATTATCTGTGTTCCTATACTGCTTAGGTGAACTTTTCTTTCAAACAGGTATATTTTAGTGTAGCACAAGTTCTTCTCTTTGGGTTTCTGTGTCAGACAATGATAGTAAAAAAGCTAGAGTATTTTCAGAACATTTCCTAGAAGTAGATTTAAAAAAAAAAAAAAGAAACTTGTGTGTCTGCATCAGTGTATGAAACATCTGTAGGCCCAAGAAGAATTTTCCATATAGTTGAATGATTGATAGAGCTTTCTGGTAATAAAAAGTTAGTTTGGGTCTTTGTGTCCAGTGATTCCAAGACCAGTTCAGTTTGAGTCTGGGTATTTGAGACCAAAAAGATTTCGGTATTAAAATCTATTGTAGATGACATGATATTCTATGTCGAAAATACAAAATAATTAACAAAAAATCTAGAACTAATAAGCAGTTGCTACAGGATTGCAGGATATGTGGTTAATATACAAAATCAGTTGTTTTTTTAATACTAGCAATGAAGAAATGGAATTTAAAATTGAAAACACAGTACCATATATATTAGTACCCCCCAAAATAAATACTTAAGTGTAAATCTAACAAATTATGTATAAGATCTATATGAGAAAAAGTACAAAATCGGTACAAAAGAAAAAAAAAGTACAAAAGAAATCGAAGTGGAACTAAATAAACTGAAAAATATTCTAGGGGTGCCGGGGTTAGCTCAGTTGCTTAAGCATCCTACTTGTGATTTTGGCTTGGGTCGTGATCTCAGAGTCATGAGATTGGGCCCTTGAATTGGGCTCTGTGCTCAGCAGGGAGTCTGCTTAAGGATTCTCTTTCCCTCTCCCTTTGCCTCTCCTCCCCTGCAAATAAATTAATCTTTTTTTAAAAAAGAAAGAAAAATATTCTTTATTTACAGATGGGAAAACATAATATTTTCAAGATGTCCATTCTTCTCAACTTGATCTATAGATTCAGTAAGTTCTAATTAGAATCACAGCAAATTATTTGTGGATATCAGTGAGCAGATTTTAAAGTTTATATGGGGAGGCAAAAGAATAGGCAACAGAACATTGAAGAAAAACTAAGTTGGAGCACTGGTCAAACTTGACATCAAGACTTGAGATAAAGTTACAGTAATTAAGACAATGTGGTATTGGTAAATGAATAGACAAATAGATCAGTGGAACAGATCAGAGAGCCCAGAAATAGACCCACATAAATATAGTCAACTGATCTTTGACAAAGGAGCTTTTAAAAGCAATACAATAGAGCAGAGGTAGTTGCAACACAGATATCACACCTTCAGATTAATTCTAAATGGATCACATTCCTAAATGTAAAATGCAAAACTGTAAAACCTCTACAAGATAACAGGAGAAAACCTAGATGACTTTAGTATGTTGATGACTTTTTTAGGTATAACAGCAAAGGCACAGTCCATGCAAGAAATAACTGATTAACTGTACTTCATTAAAATTAAAGACTTATGCTCTGCTAAAGACAATGTCAAGAATATGAGAAGCCAAGCCACAAACTGGGAGAAAATATTTGCTAAAGACACAGCTGATAAAGAACTGGATCTAAAACATACAAAGAACTCTTTTAAAACTCAACAATAAGAAAACAAACAACCCAATTAAAAAATGGGCCAAGACCTTAGCAGATCTCCACGAAGAAGATATCCAGGTGGCAAATAAGCGTATGAAAGGTGTTTTACATCATAGGTCACCAGGGAAATACAAATTAAAACAACAGTGAGATACCATTACATACCTATTAGAATGGACAAAATCTCAATCACTGAAAATAAAAGCTGGTGAGGATGTGGTTCAATAGCAACACTTATTCATTGCTGGTGGGAATTCAAAATGGTACAGCCACTTTATTAGACAGTTCAGCGGTTTCTACAAAGCTAAACACACTCTTATCATATAGTGCTCTGTTGTACTTAAAGTAGTTGAAATCTTATGTGTACACAAAAACCTGCACACGATGTTTATAGCAGCTTTAATCATAATTGCCCAAGCTTGGAAGCAACCAAAAATCTCCTCTATGACTCTGGGCACTTGGAAAAAAGAAAAGTCGGTTGTTTAAAGTTCTAAATATATCTTAGAGGAGTTGTAAGAGTCTTTTCTGACATCAGTGTTACAATAGTCTGCAAAAGAAGCTAAGAGCTTTATTTCTAAAGTTGCTATTAAATGTCTGCTTTAGGTGTGGGTTTGTTGGTCAGTGATTTAAAGGTCTGATTTTAGAAATTCTGCTTATGTGTGTAATTTTCTATTTTGTTTTTCTTAATAGAGGGATCCCTGTGTTGTGCTGGGGAATATGGCTCTTTTGGAAAGTGTATGGCTGCAATGCAATTTAATAGCATAAGAATAGCCACAGTATGCCTTGGAAGGTATATGCCTCTTTCAGGACTCATCATTATCATGTGAATTGATAGGCTTGTTACATTTATACCTCTGATTTTAGCATGCAGTTTTTAAAGTTTTTTTTTTTTTTAAAGTAATAGCTATACCCAGTGTGGGGCTTGAACCCATAACCCTGAGATCAAGAGTTGTGCATTCCACTGAATGAGCCAGTGAGGGAGCCTTTAGCATGCATTTTTAAATGCTGCTTTACAAGAAAAAAAGCTAAGATAATACTTCATCAAGGCATATGAAAAGATTCTTCATTTGGACTACAGTGGAATTTCACTATATTTTCAAAAAATTTTTTATACTCACAAAGGTGGTTTTCCCAGGGCTAGGCTTATCCATTGCACTCCAGATGTGCTGACCCCCGTGATTTCCCCCAAATGTGGGGAATTCAGCAGCATAATTTGTGGTAGTGGGAGACTGCATTCGTACTTTCCTCTGGTTTTTCTTTGTTGAAGTGAAGACCAGTTATTTATGCTTTTGATAGTGGGTGGTTTTTTGTTTTATGTTTTTTTTTTCATGGTAACTTCTGTTGGTGTGTATATACTGGAGGGGGGTTTGTTTTTATTATTTCGGTTGTGGTGGGGTATTTCTGATAACCTGGTTTTCTGTGGGTGTTGTCTCAAGAGTACTTTATGCTGGGGCATCTGGGGGGGCTCAGTTGGTTAAGCGTCTGCCTTTGGCTGGAGTCATCATCCCAGGGTACTGGAACTGAGGCCCTGCATCGGGCTCCCTGCTTAGTGGAGAGCCTGCTTCTCCCTCTCCCTCTGCTGCTCCCCCTGCTTGTGCACTCTCTCTTTCTGTCAAATAAATAAATAATAAAATCTTTTAAAAAAAAAAAAAGAGAGTACTTTACGTTTGGGACACCTGGGTGGCTCATTCGGCTAAGCATTTGCCTTCAGCTCAGGTCATGATCCCAGAGTCCTGGGATGGAGTCCCACATCCAGCTCCTTGCTTGGTGGGGAGCTTGCTGCTCCCACTGCTTGTGCATTCTTTCTCTCTCTGACAAATAAACAAAATCTTTAAAAAAAAAAAAAGTAAATGGCTATTGTTCATATAATACTTTTCAGCCATAAAATGGTGATTTGGAGGGCTGTATTATAGGACTAAAAAATATTAAAGATTAAGTGTAAGTGGAAAAAAACAGGATTCAATTTTGAATATATAGTATGATAACTTTAAAATATATATTGTGAAAAAGTACTGAATACTGAACACAAAAATGCTAATAGTAGCTTTTTTTTTCCTAATAGTAGATTTTGATGGAGAACTTTTTACTATTTATTCTCCAAACTTCCTTTAATGTACTTTTATTTAAAAAATTTAAAACAAAATGTGTATTACTGTCCTTACCAGTTTTTATATTTAAATACACTAAAAAGTTGATAAAACAAAAAAATTTCAGAATTAGTTTTATTATTAAAATGTTTACAGACTTTTATATGAAAACACAGAAAAAGATCTTTCTGATACTCAGCGACATCTTGCTAAGAAAAAGTATGAGCTACAGCTTACTCAGGAGAAAATTATGTGCTTGGATGAGAAAATTGGTGAGTTTTTTCCCCATGATAAATATATATATTTTACAATCTGGTAGAAAAACGTGTTTTCTTCTGTTTAGTTATAACATAAACTTGGAAATAGCCCATAAATTAAACATTTATCACTTAAGAATTGTGGAAAAATGTGTTTTTTCTTTGATAGTAAAATTTTTTTACTATACTTAGGACCATAAATATTTAGACATGGCTTCATATTTTTCAGTGAAGAAATAGCTGAACAAAACAGTGACATTTTGTAAATTTGTCCTGATCCCTTGTAAGTTTACAATTGTTTGTACTACATTGTGTCTTGTCCATAGTGTTATAATGAAACATAGTACATATCTGTATATTATTTTGGTGGCAAATGTACATATGTTTGACTATATGCTATCACTTGGGTTCATAGAGAATATTGTTTTTATGAAGTATCCTATTTATGTTTCTTACCAGTGATTTCTGTGAAAATGTGGTCATAACTTAATCTTCTTATAATTGTAAAGTAAAATTTTGGTCAGGACTATTAAAAAGCCCATCTTAAAATGGGGAGTATTTTTTTTAAACATTTTCCGTTTTGTAGTTAAAAAATGTCTGGCATAAACAGTTAGGTGAGTAGAAGTGCTTTTTATTAAAATAGTAAATATTATAAGAGAATTATAGAAGGGGAATATTAAAGAAGACATTTTTGGTATTTTAAGTCTAAATAAAAATGTAAGGTAAGCAGTTAAAGAGATAAGTTTTTATCTCAGAAGAGAAATCTAAGCTAAAGATAAACATCTGGGACACATCAGCATATAAATGATATTTTAAAACCATGAAATTGCCTAGGGAAAATGTAGAGAAAGAGAAGAGGATCCAGGACTCAGTAAGAAGCAGCAAAAGAAGTAGGAGAACCCAGAAGTGAGTGTTATTTTGGGAGGCAAGAGAGCAAAATAGTTTTAAAAGGAAGGTATGATCAATATTCAGATATCTTTGAGAAAGAAGGTAAGAATGAAAAATACTGATTGTATTTGGCACATTGGAGGTTTTGGTAACATTGACCGAAAAAAGTGTGAATGGAGTGTTGGATGTTGGTTGAGGAATGATTGGGAAGCGAGGAGGTAGTGACAGGAGACAATAGAAGTCTCTTTAACTTAGCTATTAACAGAAGCAGAAAAACAGTATGGTAGCTTAAGTGGAATGTGACGTCGAGGATTTTTTTTTAAGCTAGGAGATATGTAGAGGTGTTTTAGAGTTTTAAAATGTATTTATTTTATGCCATTGAGAAAGAACTCAAATATCAGAATACCCAAAACATGTGGTTTACCTTAAAGACAGTGCTCTCTGGAAAAGGGACATGATGTATTTTTAAGTACTGTATAGATCATCCTCTTGGCATATGGTTTTACCTCCCTTAGCATTGCTCTGGATGACTGTTCCCAAGGATTTACCTTGAGGTATGGTGTAACAAACTTCCCTTGTAGAGCTCTGGACCAGGGTTTCTCAAACTTTGGTGTGTGTCAGAATTACTTGGAGAGCTAATAAACATCACTGTAGCTAGGCTCTTTGAAATAAGATATAGCCAAGGCTTTTTGTATCTTTGCTAATTCCTCAAGTGGTTCTCCAAATTTGTCATGCATTAGAATCACATGGGTGGGGTGTTTCTGAAAACATAAATTGCTCTGCCCACTCAGAATTTCTGATTCAGAATTTCTGGTATGGGACCTCAGAATTTATATTTCTGATAAGTTCCCAGATGATGCTGATGGTGCTGGATGAAAAACCACAATTTGAAAACTGCTATTCTATACCAGTCAATCAGGCCTTCGATACTGACATTGTTGGCACAATACTAACACTGTTATCACAAATCAAATCAGACTTTACGGGATTTTCCCCCCCTGGGAATTTTTATAACCCTACTTTAGAAAAATCAGAATATCAGGAGACATTTGACTCTGAAGATGAACTAATTAAATATATTATTTTAGTTACCAAGTTCAGTATAATGGTGGAGAAATTAGAGGGAGAGAGGTCACAGGTTGATTTAATATTCCACTCATTTTGACCACTCATGCACCATCTCCTCCCCCACCACACATGTAAATCTACTTCAAGAACTTGTGATATAGAGCTTTCCTTTGCTGTTCTAATTTAAATGTGTTAATTGTGCTTTTACATTTATGAGTCATTTAGTATTTCATGATTCATCTTAGTTTTTAATCACTAACAACAAAAGCTATTTTTTGTTTGGGATACAGTACTTATTTTTAGTCATTGAACACAATATAGGAGAATTTACTTTGAAAAGCATTTTAATCTGCTTGAACTAGAAAGAAAATTATCTTGATTAAAACAATGCCTTTATGATTACATATTTAGATAATTTTACCAGGCAAAGTATTGCCCAGAGAGAAGAAATCAGCATTCTTGGTGCAACCCTCAACGATCTGGCTAAAGAAAAGGAATGCCTGCAAGCATGTTTGGATAAAAAATCTGAGAATATTGCATCCCTTGGAGAGAGTTTGGCAATGAAAGTATGTTCTGAGAACTGTGGTTTAAAAGAAATGTTTGAACTTGAATCTGAATAAAATAATAGAATTTTCTCAATTTTTTTTTCCTAGAGAGTTGAAACTATAGAATCTGATTTGGAAAATTTCAAAGATAATTTCAAGATAATCTTGGGAACTGTGTGTTCAAGTCCACTAATATTTTTAAAATTGATTTTCCCTCATAAATTGTGATTAACATTCACTGGTAATAACTAATTCAAATATCAAAATGTGAAGCATAGTAATGAAACGGTGAGATAGATTTGTTTTTAAAAGAACACCAGAACTTATATTTTCAGGCAGCCATTTTGGGAAGCAATATGTCCATTAAAAAACTGCCTTTTGTGATTGTGCTCAAAACTAGGAGCATATTTTTGCATCCTCCTCAGCCTTTGAGAATAGATCATATGTAGCTGGTAAATAAAGATGGATGATAATCTCCATCCCACATTTTTTGTTGTTCAAAGAACACTAACAAAGGTGTTGCCAAAAAGGCAGAGAAATATTGATACCCTTATCTATTTCATAAACCAATTCTGAAGACAATTCCTGAACTGTTTCCCACAAATGAGTTAAGTGAAGGTAGCATCATTATAATAAGGTCTTTTCCCTCTCTAAGGGATCTAATTCATTCATTTATCCATTCGTCCATCCATCCACCCATCCATGCATTTAACAAACATTTATTGGCATGTACCAGGTATAATGTTAGAAACTGAGGTTGAGTGGTATGCCTTCCATTAGGCTGCAGTATAATTGGGAGAAAGATAAATTAAGATGCTATCTTGATGGAATGTGCTAAGTGCAATAGCAATATGTACACAATGTGCAAATGGAGTTAGGCAGAAACACATCTAATTCGGGCTGGGGATTGGATTAGGGGAGGAGAAAGATCTAGAGAGCCTTCCAGGAAGTGCCTGGGCTGCTGTCTGATGACTAGGGATAGCCGGGACAAGATTTAGACAAAGGGGACAGTGAGAGAATGGGAGATCCAGACAGGTTAAGCAGCTTCTGTGGAAGCCCAGTGACTTTCATAAAAGAATTTCAAGAGAGGTCAGTATGGGAGCAGGGCTGGGTGGCAAAAGATGAGGTGGGACGGTTAAGCAACAAATCATAGAAATACATGTGATACTGAGTTTAGACTCTATCATCATGGATATAGAGAATCATTGAAATACTGTAAAAGATGTGTCATGATTAGATCTTTTTGTTGAAACAAATATTCTGGCACTTGTTAATCCATGTAAAGAATGGACTATAGGGAAATGAGTATAGTGACAAGGATACCAGCCGTGAGTAAAACAATAAGAATTTTGTTAGGATAGTAGCAGTATCTGTAAGAGAAATAGATCTTTTAGGGAAGATTGACAAGATATGCTTTCTGACTTAGAAACTACATGGATAGTTCCTGTGCATGAACTAAGAAACAAATCAAACAGGCTTAGGAAGATTATTGACATGTCTTTGGAACACATAGTTGCAATAGTCATAGGCTCTTGGATTTTTAAGTTTGGAGAGAAAGTTGAAGTGAAGTTAATAGATTTGGGAATCATGAGCACAATTGAGATCTTGCTATCTAAGTTCATGAGATAGTAAATTTTGATTTGTGGAAAAGACTGACTCATTATAGTTATGCCTTAATATTTTTGATATTTTATGGGTTTTGGGGAAGTGGAGTTTTACTTCTGATTTTATTCAGAACACTTTTTGAATAGTTTGTTACGATTTTCTTTAAAAACACTAACATTTAGAAACAAATTATTTAGAAATTTCTGAATTGCTTTCCTCTGCTGTATCTAATATTTCATGTATCTTCGATTCTGCTAACTTGCCAACATTATTTTTTTCTTCATGAGGAATACTGATTTGCAAGTCCATCTCAAAATCAAGACCTTCAAATAAGATCATGAATGTAAAAAAAAAAAAAAAAAAAAGATCACGAATGTAAGCACATCCATCCTCTGAAGGGAAAATAACTTTTTAAAACAGTGTTAGACATTCAAAAGAGAAAATATTCTCTACAATAGTATTTCAGAACTGAATTTGCAAATACCCTTCAGTAAAAAGCAGTAATTTTACAGTCTAATCTTGTGATTACATAAATAGATTACTATGGAAAAAGCCTACATTATAGTGAATAAGGAGAAATTTTTTTCTGGTAATCATAGTTTTAAAAGATATTTTACTAGTTGCTACCAATTAAAGTTAGAAAACTCCATAGCAAGTTCACAGTTTTTTAATAATAATAGAACTATTTGTGAAATATTTTAGTTCATTTCTTTTTTCCAAGTAGATTTATGACCATTTTCACATTGAATTTTTAATAATTAACTTGAGTCTGTATCTCTGGATAAGCATATTGAGGTTGTACAAGGAATATTACATTGATAATGATGGCATAGATCTCAACAATTTAGGAAATAATGACATTAGGGTCATATTAAGAGAAAAATAGGGTAAGAAGATATTAGATTTTACCCAATAATTTTATTGTCCGGATGCTTTACAATGTTCTCAGAGAATCTTACTTCCAATATAAATTTCTACTGATAAAGGAAGTCATTATAACCCATATTTAGAGTTTTAACCAACTAATGGCTTTCAGAAATACTAGAAGTTCAGTTAGTTTTTTATAATTTATTTAGAAATGTATTGTTATATTTTAAAACCTTGTGTAAATATTCCATTTTAGGCAGTATTTTCTCTTTATTGGCTTGTGCTTCTTAAAGGTGTTTAACTGTTTTGCTAATATGTATTTTAACTATATTCTGATATCCATTACTGCCAGATGTCTGCACCATTTTACCAGAAAGCAGAATGGGAAACTGGAGCTAAAATAACCTCAAGAGGAGCACATGAATAAAGGAAGATAACTAACATACACTCACATACACACAACTGTCTCTCTAAAGAACGGGAACAGAACTGGTTGGGAAATATGGATTTAGTTTTTCATCTTACTGCTTGGTTACTAACTATGGATTTAGTTTTTCATCTTACTGCTTGGTTATTAAGGATTTGAAAATTCAAAGGGCAAAATGAAATGTAGTTCCTTAGTGAAAGAATAATTTTCCTCCTTTTTTTTTAAGGTCTAATGTAGCCCTAATTATTTGTGTACAGTTATCTGTCACTACCTCAGGATCAATGAGAGTTTTAGAAAGAGGAGGCGTAGTGATGGTATTGATGGCATTAAGATATTCATACCCTGAGCCTTAACTGATTCCATTAATTCTCCCTCACCATACCCTCAAAAAGGGAGAATGTCAGTAGTTTATTTTTATATTTTTGCTCTAGGCCTAATGCTTATCTTTTTATTAGCTTACATCTAAAATTAATAGTATACTTTTATAAGTAATTCAATTGGAATAGCTTTTTGAAGATGATGTGATTACTAATATAAATAATTTACTTTATCACAGTTATTATTGCTCAGAATTTAAATTAGTGTTAAATAATTCACTTTGCTGGGTTTTACAACATGGAGAAGTGAGGAGGTAAATCAGTTCTGTTCCCAATATACAACACTCCAATGTCAAACCACTGGTTTGCCAACAAGAACAGGGTGATTATGGGGTCTTTGTGTTGCTGGGTGACTACACAAAACATTTTAACAAAGTATTTGCTATATTGATCTCATACCAATGTACCTAAGTATGGTCTTTTATAAGCATAATCTTGTTTTTATCCAGTACATCTACACTGATATATATGCTTTAGTTTTAAAGTGTAGAAAAGAATAGATGTGAATGTTTAAAACTGAATAGGAATCAAAAAGGGAGGATTTATTTTTGTTCATTTAGTTTTAAGAGAAATTATTTAAAATAATTTTTAAATTTAATACTTGTATTATTTTTCAAGGAAAAGACCATTTCAGGCATGAAGAATATCATTGCTGAGATGGAACAGGCATCAAGGTAAATTGTTCACTCCACCAAAATTTGAGCACTTATTGGGGGCAAAGTTTGATGTTAGGTACAAAGACAGTAGGAGACAAGGGGCTTAGTGTTACCTATGAGGTGATAACTTTCTAATGTTGAAAGGAGGCATAAGTCTGTCTAGGGAAGTAAAACAAAACATGGTGTTAGCCATGTAAAGGTAAAAGGAATAGCAAAGAACCACAGATCACATTCAAGAGCCTCTTGAATGACAAGTAGGTGAGTGTGTTGGAACCCAAAGTGTAAGAGAAGCAGTAGAAGGAAAGTCTAACTAGGCAGAGGCCTGTGGTATAGACAAATGAGTCTTGATTTTATCTTTTGGACAATAAGAAATCATTAAAATCAGGAAGATTTTTGTGTTAGAAAGATTACCCAGGCCGAAGAGATGATGCTAGATTGGGGTAGATGAGTTGGGAGACAGAGGAGTGAGGTGCTTATGAGGGAGAGAATCTAGGAGAATGCCAGGTTTCTGGGTAGGGATGAACTGGGCGTTAAGAAAGTATGTGGAAACACATGATTTTCCACTGAATTTGAAGAACCTTTGAGACTTTCCTGTAGATATGTCTAGTAATCAGTTAAATATGATTTTGAAGTATTAAGGAAGAGGCTGAGGCTAGAGATAAGATTTCAGAGTCATCTGAAGATGCGGCTGGGAGCCATGGCTATGAATGGATTTTCTGAGGAAGGGGTAGAGTGAGAAGAGGAAGGAGTCTGAGAGTTAAGCCCTGAGAACCATTAATTTTTAAGAGGACAAAGGACAAAGTACCTGCAAAGAAGACTAAGCTATAGCAGCTAGAGGTAGAATGAAGGCTTTCTTATACTTGAATGTCAGAAGTTTTGAAATACTTAGCAAATCATTGACTATTATGTATATTTAACCTCCCTTTTTATTGTGAACTGTGAGCAACATAGAGAAATTCCTGTGAACTATATTTAAATTTTAAGTGTGTTTAAAATGTCAAATGTTTTCTTGCTTAACTGTCACTCTTCTATCTTATGAGAATTTGTTATTCTGTTTTTGGTAAAATGTCTTTACTTATGTATTATCTGATCTGTGGAATAGACAGTCTACTGAAGCCCTAATTATGTGTGAACAAGACATTTCCAGAATGCGTCGGCAATTGGATGAAACAAATGATGAGCTGGCTCAGATTGCCAGGGAGAGAGATCTCTTGGCTCATGAGAATGACGGTCTCCAAGAACAGTTTTCTAAAGCTAAACAAGAAAACCAGGTATACTTCCACCTAGAATCTTTTTTCTCCAAGAAAATTTTTGTTTTATTCTGAGACACAGTCCTCATTTCATTTTGTAGAAGAGCTCAGACTTTGGAATCAGCCATTTTTTAATCTTTATTACACAGAATATGACACATAATTTCTAAATGAAATTTTCAGACATGAAGTATTAAAGGAGAGAGGGAGTGGTGATATAATAGATTTATATTAAACCTTAGGAAGTACTTCCTTGACAATAAATATTTGAACAAATTAACAAAGAAAGATAAAAGCCTTCAGAAACTTTTGAGAGACGGATAGATTTATTTGATGGACGATTATTCTGTTTAAGTATGAGTGTATGGACTATGCTACATATTTTGGTCCTCTTTAGCACTATGATTCTTTGGGAAATTTTATAATTATTCCCTCCTTAAGCCAATATATTTCGGTATATCCACTCTTTTCATTTCCAATATCATTATTTTAATTTGAGCATTAAAAACTCTTTTGGGAAGCTTTCTTGCCCCACTTAAAATGACTTAGTCTAAATGGTTCCCTCACTTGCTGTCACTCTCAGTGTGTTTAGTTTGCATCATGAAAGTCTGTAGTTTTAATTGTTAAATATTTTTAATTTATATAAACAGATATAAAACTGCAATGCTTTGTTAATTATAAAAAAAATTGCTTGAACTGGGGCACCTGGGTGGCTCAGTGGGTTAAATAAAGCCTCTGCCTTCAGCTCAGGTCATGATCTCAGGGTCCTGGGATCGAGCCCAGCATCGGGCTCTCTGCTCAGTGGGGAGCCTGCTTCCCTTCCTCTCTCTCTGCCTGCCTCTCTGCCTACTTGTGATCTCTGTCAAATAAATAAAATCTTTAAAAAAAAATTGCCTGAGCTGTTAAAATACTTTGATCAAATATTAATGAAGGATGTTTGGGTGACTCAGTTGGTTAAGCTTCTGACTCTTGATTTCAGCTCAGGTCGTTGTCTCACAGTGGGGAGATTGAGCCCAGGTGAGATCAAGCCCACATCAGGCTCCACACTCAGCAGGGAGTCTGCTTGAGATTCTATCTCTCCCTCTCCTTCTGCCCCTCTCCCTGCTCACACATCCTCTCTCTGAAAATAAATAAATAAAATCTTTTCTTAAAAAAAGTTAGTGAATAATGGGACCCTGGGATAGAAAAAGCATACTATATAAAAATGAAGCAATTTTGCATAAAATGTGGACTTTAGTTAGTAATATATCAATTTGTTTCATTAATGGTGATAATTATACCACACTGATGTAAGAAGACATCAAGTATAGGGTAGATGGGGACTCTTTATACCATTTTCTTTTTTTTTTTTTTTTAAGATTTTATTCATTTATTTGACAGACAGAGATCACAAGTAGGCGGAGAAGCAGGCAGAGAGAGAGAGGAGGAAGCAGGCTTCCCGCTGAGCAGAGAGCCCGATTCATGACCTGATCTAAAGGCAGAGGCTTTAACCCATTGAGCCACCCAGGTGCCCCTCTTTGTACCAATTTCACAACTTTTCTGTAAATCTAAAATTATTCTGAGAGTTTTTTTTAAGTTAATGTATAGCAATAAAAAACATAAATAGGATCTACTTTTATACACTCTACTTATAGCTAGAGCAAGTAGACTAAAGGTAAATATACCTTATATTTATGAAAAACTAGATTGAACACTTTTTACCATGTTAATGGTAAATGGTAAAATGGTAAAAATATGTTAACATACTTTTTTTTACTGATTTTCCATGTGTTTTAAATACTTTTTATACTTTCATTTACATGAATTTTTAATGTAACTGGGATAAAACCACATGCCATTTTATATCAAGCTTTTTTCTACATGATAAGGCAGAAGAGTGGAGTATTTAAGATTCATGAGTTTGAATGTCCTGCCTGGCTGTGGGATCATACCATTTAACTTCTTTGAATCTCAGTTTATATATGTAGAAATGGAGAGCAAATGAAAATATTCCTGGAAAGCACTCATTGGATCGTCTAACATAATCACTGGATAAATATCTTGTAGCTATTATTAGCTTACTGTGACATCATAAGCACTCCTCTGCTTTGTTAAAACTTCATAAATGTTTTCTAATAATCATAAGAAAATTGTTGTTTAAACAATTTACATTTGTTCAGGAGTAGTTTTTTCCCTTTGTTTGAGTTATAGGCCCAAGGGATAGAAGATGGATCCCTCTGTGGACCACAAGTTTAGTACCATATCATAGAAAATTTAGAAAGCAGAAGCCTTTAAAAAAATATCGTCCTCAAAATCATAATTTTTAACAAATTAGGAGGAAGTATTTTTAGTGTTTTATCCTGACTTTTTAACAAAATATAGATGAACATTTTCCTCTGTTATTAAAATTTATTCTAGGGGCACCTGGGTGGCTCACATGGTTAAGCGACTGCCTTTGGCTCAGGTCATGATCTCGGGGTCCTGAGATCAAGTCCCACATCGGGCTCCCTGCTCAGCGGGGAGCCTGCTTCTCCTTCTACTCTCCCTGCTTGTGCTTTCTCTCTCTCTCTCTGTCAAATAAATAAGTAAAATCTTTTTAAAAAGTTATTCTAAACATTTCTCATAGATATCTTGTATGTGGACTATGTAGATACTATTTTTTATGACATCATTCACTTAATGTGAATATTGTCACCATAACAGATACTGCCTTAGTGAACATTCTTTGTTATGTTAAATTTTTCTAGATTTAGTTTTAAATCAAATCAGAGTTTATGAAGTTTGTTTTATAAATTTAAAAAAAAAACTTTTCTAAGTGGACGTTTTCAAAGGTAGTGAATACTTATGTATCTATGTACCACCTTCAAAAAATTCGTTTTTTCTAAAACATATTTGTCTTTCCTGTTTTTATGAACATTTAAAAATGTTTCTTGAAATAGATGATAGATAACAAATAGCAGATCACAGATTTGCTTTTTGCAAATTTATGTTTACACCAAGATACATGGAAATGCTTATTCCTTGCCATAACAGAGTAACTTTAATTCTTTGCTGATTTGATAGGCAATATAGTATTTGATTTTAAAAATTATTTTTAAAATTAAAATGTAAAAATCTTAAAAGTTTAAAAAGTTAAAAACATATTTTTGATTACTAGTAAATTTTAACTTTTTTCAAGTATTATCTACTTGTGCTTCCTTTGTGAATTTTCTGCTTGGGTTCTTCACTTATTTACTATTTTGATTCTTGTGTTTTCTGTTTTGTTTTTTCACTAGTAGGATGATGGGCCTCATGTCTCCCATAATCCCACAGCCTCACCCAGATTTATTCACATGGTAATAGTTGCAGTATTCTCAAAAGCAGCAAACAGAAAGTCCCAGTAAATAAATAAATAAATAATTTTCTAGTCTGTATTTGTGTTATATTGTTTATTGTTCCATTAGCCAAACAAATTGTGAAGGCAAGTTAAATGGACTTTGACTCACTGGAAGGAGTTACAAGGTCTTAAGGTGAAGAGTGTGATATTAAAAGGCATGAGGATTTGGGGTGTTTTAGGTTTTTATGAGTTTTGTATATTAGGTATATTAACTTTTATTTATTACTATTTATTAAAAATATTTAAAATTTATGGTAGTTTTTGACACAGAGTTTTTGTTTTTTTTTTTTACTTTTTCATAGTCAAATCTAGCTATCTTTTTCTTATAGGCCCTGTCTAAAAAATTGAATGATACGCACAATGAACTTAATGACATAAAACAGAAGGTCCAAGATACTAATTTGGAGGTTAACAAGCTGAAGAATATATTAAAATCTGAAGTATGTATATAGTTTTTTCCTCTTTGCTCATGACACCTAAGAGATTTTGCTAAAGTTATTGATCATAGGAACCAGATGAGTCAAGTCTTCCCTTAATACGTAGCATATTTTTGTGTTGACAATGATGGGTCGTCTGTATGTTTACTGTATATGTAAATGTCACTGTAAATGTGACTATATCTTTAGAATGACACCAATGTCCAGAAAGATAACTCAAGAATATGTCGCTTTTAGTTTGCCACTCAGCCATTCTAGATAACTAGAATCCTGCTAAATAGGTGAAGGAAAAAAAGACAAAAATCACTTATATTTGAAAAATGGTAGTTTTCAGTTTATAAACCTTTGACAAAAGAAGCTCCACCAGATTTGGTAGCAGATCAGAATTGATCACCTTGTTATGGGGCCATCTATTTCTTAGGACTTGAGAATATATGACTCTGCTCTATAATTCTCTGTTAGTAATCATTTGACCAAACATTTGTAGCATACATCAGATAATACCAAATAAATCTGGGTATATGGGTGGCAACGCTGGAATAGACAGCTTGACCAAGGAGTTAGGTAAGCCCATTAGGTAAAATATTATCTAAAATGCTGTAGTTGGGAGAGGGGGGCAAGATGGCAGAAGAATAAAGGACCTTGTTTCATCTAGTCCCTTTAATTTAGCTAGATAACTGTCAAAGCATTCTGAACACCTATGAATTCAACCTGAGATGTAAGAAAAGAATTGCTGGAATTCTACAAATAGAAAAACGACCATTTTTTGCAAGGAAGAGGTGTGGAGAAGTGAATCTGAGGAAATGTAATATAGTATGATAAACAGTGGGGAGAGGGAGCCTCTATAAATCAGCTACTGGAAAGTGATAGAGCCCCAGAGTGCAAAATCGGGACTTTTAGAAGTCTGCCCCACTGAGAGATGTCCCTGCCTGAAAGGTGCTCAGGTGGCAAAGTGGGGCAGAATTCTAGATGGGATAGTGTGGTTTCGAGATCCCTGGGGTCACAGAAAGAACAGGGATGCCTGAGCTGGCATAGTTCCCAAGCACTGGAGCAGGGTGGCTATGGTCAGTGAGCCCGGGAGTGGGCTTGCAGCTTGGTTTGCCATAAACCACAAACTGGTTTGTGCCATAAACCACAAACCCGCTGTCTATGCAGGGGCCCTGCAGGCCTATGGCAACCCTTCCTTCCACAAGGAGGGTTGTTGTGTGTGCATAGAGCAGGAGTCTGCAGAGTTTGGCACTCTGAAAAGTGAAGATTGCTTTTCCCTGAGGGTTTAAGGAAGAAAGGGGGCCGCCATCTTTCAGCTCCAGGGCTGGAGATCAGTGCACTGCCGTTTTTTATTTTGGTCCTCTGAAGTAGCACAGAAAGCCTCCAGGGAATGAAAGCTACATAGAAGAACCCAAAGCAGCTTACACTGAGCCTGGCCCCTTGGCAAAGGGTGGTACAACTCTGCCCAGGCAAAGACACATGAAAATCAGCACAGCAAGTCCCTCTGCAAGATGACCAGCTATAGCATCAGGGGAATATCAAGTTTACCAAGCACACAGAATTGCAAAACTCCAGCACTAGTGGAAAATATTATATAGAATTTGAGAGCTTTTTCTCATGATTCTTTTATCTTTCAATTTAAAAATTTTCCCCTTTTCCATGGAGGTTCCTCAAAATGTTGAAAATAGAGCTACCCTATGACCCAGCAATTGCACTACTGGGTATTTACCCTAAAGATACAAACGTAGTGATCCGAAGGGGCATGTGCACCCAAATGTTTATAGCAGCAATGTCTACAATAGCCAAACTATGGAAAGAACCTAGATGTCCATCAACAAATGAATGGATAAAGAAGAGGTGGTATATATACACAATGGAATACTATGCAGCCATCAAAAGAAATGAAATCTTGCCATTTGCGACGACATGGGTGGAACTAGAGGATATCATGCTTAGCGAAATAAGTCAGTTGGAGAAAGACAACTATCATATGATCTCCCTGATATGAGGAAGTGGAGATGCAACATGGCCGGGTTAAGGGGGTAGGAGAAGAATAAATGAAATAAGATGGGATTGGGAGGGAGACAAACCATAAGTGACTCAATCTCACAAAACAAACTGAGGGTTGCTGGGGGGAGGGGGGTGGGGTCATGGACATTGGGGAGGGTATGTGCTATGGTGAGTGCTGTGAAGTGTGTAAACCTGGCGATTCACAGACCTGTACCCCTGGGGATAAAAATATATGTTTATAAAAATTTAAAAAAAAAATTAAAAAAAAATTTCCCCTTTTCAGCTATTTCCTTATTTTATCAACTCTTTGTTTCTAATTTTTTAACATGAATTTTTAATATTTAACATTTTTACATTTATATTTTATAGATATTTTCATTTCTGGCTTTCATTGTATTAAATTTTATTTTTGTTTATATATAAGTTTTGCTTTCTTTACAATTTTGAGATTTAGTGTCTTCTAACAAACAGACCCAAATACACCCAGGACAAAGTCGATCACCCTGTTTTGTCCACCTGGGATTTTATATTCTCTTTTTCCCCCTTTTTTCTTTTTCTTTTTCTTTCCTTTTTTGGATTCTGACCTCTTTGGATATGTCTATTGTGGTTGATTTTTTGTTGTTGTTTTGTTCTCTTGTTCATCCATTCTTCTGTGGGCAAAATAACTAGTAGGAATTCAAAACAAAGGAAAGAACCAGATGTAATACTCTCTGCCACATATCTAAGTGATATGGATATAGATAAAATGTTAGAGCTGGAATTCAGGATAATGATTATAAAGTTATTAGCTGGGTTTGAAAAAAGCATGAAAGACACTAGAGAATCTCTTTGTGCAGAAATAAAATCTAATCAGGCCCAAGTTAAAAATTCTCTAACTGGGATGCAGTCTAAATTGGATGCTCTAACAGTTAGGGTAAATGAGGTAGAAGAGAGAGTCAGTGACATAGAAGACAAAATAATGGAAAGGAAGGAAGCTGACAAAAAAAGAGAAAAACAACTAATGGACCATGAGGGGAGGCTTCAAAAAATCAGCAATACCATAAAATGAATCAATATTAGAATTATTGGGGTCCAGAGGAAGAAGAAAGAGAGAGAGAGAGACGGACAGAAGGTATATTTAGCAAATCATAGCTGAGAACTTCCCTAATTTGGAGAAGGAAACAGGCATTCAGGTCCAAGAGGTAGAGGAACTGCCCCCCAAAATCAATAAAAATAGATCAACACCCCAACATATAATAGTGAAGCTTGCAGATTTCAGAGAAAATCCTGAAAGCAGCTTGAGGCAGGAGCTCCATAACCTACAATGGTAGAAACAGTAGACTGGCAGCAGACCTATCTACAGAGACCTGGCAGGTCAGAAAGGGCTGGCATAATATATTCAGGACAATAAATGAGAAAAACATGCAGCAAAGAATATCTTATCCAGCAAGGCCAGCATTCAGAATGGAAGGAGAGATAAAGAGCTATCAGGACAAACAGAAAATAAAGGAATTTGTGATCACTTAACTAGTCTTGCAAGAAATATTAAAGGGGATCCTGTAAGTGAAGAGAGAGCCCAACAGTAACATAGACTAGAAAGAAACAGACAATCTACAGAAACAGGATTTACAGGTAATACAATGGCAATAAATTAGTATCTTTCAATAGTTACTCTGAATATAAATGCGCTAAATGCTCCAATCAAAAGACACACGGTATCAGATTGGATAAAAAAGAAGACCCATCCCTATACTGTATACTTAAAGACATCTCCAGATTGAAAGTGGGGGGGTGGCGAACCATTTATCATGCCAGTGGTCATCAAAAGAAAGCTGAGGTAGCAATTCTCACATCAGACAAATTAGATTTAAATCAAAGACCGTAGTAAGGGATGAAGAGGACTACTTCATCATACCTAAAGGGTCTATCCAACAAGAAGATCTAACAAATATAAATATTTATGCTTCTAATTTAGGAACAGCCAATCCCATAAACCAATTAATAACCAAATTAAAGAAACACATTAATAATAATGCAATAATATTAGGAGACTTCAAAACCCGACTCATAGCAACAAACAGATCATCTAAGCAGAAGATCAAAAAGGAAATTTGATTTTTTTTTTTCTAATGGACAGAGCATTTCATCCTAAAGCTGCAGAATACACATTCTTCTGGAGTGCACATGGAACATTCTCCAGAATAGATCACATACTGGGTCACAAATCAGGTCTCAGCAGGTACCAAAAGATTGAGATTATTCCTTGCATATTTTCCAACCACAATGCTTTGAAACTTGAACTCAATCACAAGATGAAATTTGGAAGGAATTCAAACACTTGGAGGTTAAAGAGCATCCTACTAAAGAATAAATGGGTGAACCAGAAAATTAAAGAAGTACTTAAAAAATTCATGGAAACAAATTAAAATGAAACTACAACTGTTCAAAACCTTTGGGATTTAGCAAAGGTGGTCCTAAGAAGGAAGTACCTAGCAATTCAAGCTTCTCTCAAGAAATTAGAGAAGTCTCAAGTACACAAGCCAACCTTACATCTAAAGGAGCTCATGAAAGAACAGCAAATAGAACCTAAACCAAGCCAGAGAAGAAAAATAATAAGGATTAGAGCAGAAATCAAGGAAGTAGAAACCAAAAGACTATTAGAACAGATCAATGAAACAAGAAGCTGGTTCTTTGAAAGAATTAATAAGATCGATAAACCCCTAGCCAGATCTACCAAAAAGAAAAGAGAAAGGACCCAAATAAAATCATGAATGAAAGAGGAGAGATCATGACCAACACCAAGGAAATAGAATTTAAAGAATATATGAGCAACTATATGCCAACAAATTAGGCAATCTGGAAGAAATGGACACAATCTGGAAACATATGAACTACCAAAACTGAAACAGAAAGAAATAGAAGACCTGAGCAGACTGATAACTAGCAAAGCAATTGAAGCAGTAATCAAAAATCTCCTAGCAAACAAGAGTCCAGGGCTGCAGGGCTTCCCAGGGAAATTCTACCAAACATTTTAAAAAGAACTAATACCTATTCTTCTGAAGTGGTTTCAAAAAATCAAATTGGAAGGAAAACTTTGATACTCATTCTGTGAGGCCAGCATTACCTTGATCCCAAAACCAGAGAAAGGCCCCACCAGAAAGGAGAATTACAGACCAATATCCCTGATAAACATGGATGCAAAAATTCTCACCAAGATACTAACCAATAGGCTCCAAGTGTACATTATATGGATTATTCACCACGACCAAGTGGGATTTATTCCTGGGATGCAAAGGTGGTTCAGTATTCACAAATCAATCAACATGAATACATCACATTAATAAAAGAAGGGATAAGAGCAATATGATCCTCTTAGTTGATGCAGAAAAAGCATTTGGCAAAATACAGCATGCTTTCTTGATATAAACTTTCCATGATGTAGGGATAGAGGGAACATACCTCAATATCACAAAAGCCATATATGAAAAGCCCACAGCAAATATTCTCAGTGGGGAAAAACTGAACGATTTTCCCCTAAGGTCAGGAACGTGACATGGATGCCCACTCTCCCCACTATTGTTCAATATAGTATTGGAAGTCTTAGCCTCAGCAATCAGACAACAAAAAGAAATAAAAGGCATCCAAACTGGCAAAGAAGTCAAACATTCACTCTTCACAGATGACATGATACTCTATTTGGAAAACCCAAAAGACTCCACCAAAAAATTGCTAGAACTGATACAGGAATTCAGCAAAATCATAATCCTATGATTATATATATATTTTTTTTCAATGCACAGAAATCTGTTGCATTTCTATGCCCTAACAATAAAGCAGCAGAAAAAGAAATCAAGGAATTGATCCTGTTCACAATTGCACCAAAAATCACAAGATACCTCAAAATAAACCTAACCAAACAGTTAAAAGATCTGTACTCTGAAAGCTATAGAATACTCATGAAAGATATCGAGGAAGACACCAAAAAATGGAAAAACATTCCATGCACATGGATTGGAAGAATAAATATTGTAAAAATGTCTATGCTACCTTGAGCAATCTACACATTTAATGCAATCCCTATCAAAAAACCATCAACTTTTTTCAATGAAATGGAAAAAATAATGCTAAAATTTATGTGGAACCAGAAAAGACCCTGAATAGCCTGAGGAATGTTGAAAAAGAAAACCAAAGTTGGTGGTATCACAATTCCAGACTCTAAGCTCTATTACAAAGCTGTAATCATCAAGACTGTATGGTACTGGCACAAAAACAGGCACATAGATCAATGGAACAGAATAGACAGCCCAGAAATGGACCTCAACTCTACGATCAACTAATCTTCGACAAAGCAGGAAAGAATGACCAAGGGAAAAAGTCTCTTCAACAAATGGTGTTGAGAAAATTGGACAGCCACATGCAGAAGAATGAAACTGGACCATTTCCTTAAACCACATACAAAAATAGACACAAAATGGATGAAAGACCTCAATGTGAGACAGGAATCCATCAAAATCCTTGAGGAGAGCACAGACAGCACAGCAACCTCTTTGAGATCAGCCGCAGCAGCTTCTTCCTAGAAACATCACCAAAGGCAAGGGATGCAAGGGCAAAAATGAACTTCATCAAGACTTCATCAAGATAAAAAGCTTTTGTACAGCAAAGGAAACAGTCAACAAAACCAAAAGACAACCAAACAAATGGGAGAAGATATTTGCAAATGACATATCAGATAAAGGGCTAGTATCCAAAATCTGTAAAGAACTTATCAAACGCAACACCCAGAGAAAAATATTCCAATCAAGAAATGGGCAAAAGACATGAGAGACATTTCTACAAAGAAGACATCCAAATGGCCAATAGACACATGAAAAAGTGCTCAACATCACTCAGCATCAGGGAAATACAAATCAAAACCACCATGAGATACCACCTCACACCAATCAGAATGGCTAAAATTAACAAGACAGGAAACAACAAATGTTGGTGAGGATGTGGAGAAAGGGAAACCCTCTTACAGTGTTGGTGGGAATGCAAACTGATACAGCCACTCTGGAAAACAGTATGGAGGTTCCTCATGAAGTTAAAAATAGAGCTACCCTGTAGCCCCCTAATTACACTATGGGGCATTTACCCCAAAGATACAAATGTGGTAGTCTGAAGGGACAACTGCAGCCCAGTGTTCATAGCAGCATTTTCCACAATAGCCAAACTATGGAAGGGGACAAGATGTCCATTGACAGGTGAATGAATAAAGAAGTTGTGGTATATCTGGAATATTAGTATATATGAAATAAATGGAATATTTCTCAGCCATCAGAAAAGATGAATAGTTTCATTTACATCAATGTGGATGGAACTGGAAAGTATTATGCTAAGCAAAATAAGTCAGAGAAAGACAATTATCATATGGTTTCACTCATATGTAGAATATAAGAAATAGCACAAAGGATCAGAGGGGAAGGGAGGGAAAACTGAATGGGAAGTCATCAGAGAGGGAGAACCATAAGAGACTTAACTATAGGAAAAAAACTTAACGGTAATTGTGTGGTAGGCATTAAGGAGGGCATGTGATGTGATGAGCGCTGGGTGTTATATGCAACTGATAAAAAAACTGAATTCTACATCTGAAACTAATTATATACTATATGTAGGCTAATCAAATTTTAAAAATAAAATACTGTAATTGGATTGATGATTATAATAGGTATAGTGTTCCCTACATACCACTCAGACCATTAATAGGAACTTTGCACCCCAAAACTGTTTTCCTTGTTTTATATAACATCTCATTTATTATCAGTCTGCAAACATTTCCTGAACATTTTTGGTGTATATAAAACTGTTTAAAACCTTGAGAGAGAAGAAATTCTAAGGACACCTAAACTGCAAATAAGGCAGTAAGGCAGCAGCCTTACATTGGCAAAGCAGATGGTTTCCTACAAGTCTTGATTTTAAGGTGTCAACAACATAATACCATAAACAGTTGGAAGCTTCGATGTCAGATAAGTCTGACCCCTCTTCTCACCAATAACATGGACTTAGGTGGGCTGCTCAACCCTTCTGAGTCTCAGTGGCCCATCTGTAATTGGAAAGAAGGCCCAAGTAAGAAAGATAGACCTAACACAGTGAACCATTTAAGTATATTCTGGAAGAAGGTAGAATATAAATAAATGAATATCTGAACATTTAATGTACTAAGCTTTCAGTCAGTGTCAGACTTTTCTCCCTAGCCTGTCACATTACCTGAAATTCCACCGTTAGGGCCTGGGTCTTTTAGGTTGTGGAATTGTATTTTCAGACATCACACATCAGGCTGCTCTCAGCTGGTGGCATCTAGTATGAGGGTTTTTTGTTTTTTGTTTTTGTTTTTTCAGGAAAAGAATGCTTTTTTTATATTATGTTCAGCTAGCCCAAATATAGTACATCATTAGTTTTGTTTTTTTAATACATTTTTTATTATTATGTTCAGTTAGCCAGCACAGAGTACATTAGTTTTTGATGTGGTGTTCAACGATTCATTAGTTGCATATAGCACCCAGTGTGTTAACATGCCCTCTTTAATACCCATTACCCGGCTACCCCATCCCCTCACTCCTCTCCTTTCTGCAACCCTCAGTTTGTTTCCCAGAGTCTAGAGTCTCATGGTTTATCTCCCTCTCTCCCATTCAGGTTTCCCTCCCTTCCCCTATGGTCCTCTGTGCTATTCCTTATGTTCCACATATAAATGAAACCATATGATAATTGTCTTTCTCTGCTTGCCTTATTTCACTTAGCATAATCTCCTCCAATTCCATCCATGTTGAAACAAATGATAGGTATTCATCCTTTCTGATGGCTGAATAATATTCTATTGTATATTTGAACCACATCTTCTTTACCCATTTATCTATTGAAGGACATCTTGTCTTCTTCCATAGTTCGGCTATTGTGGGCATTGCTGCTATGAACATTGGGGTACAGGTGTCCCTTCCTTTCACTACATCTGTATCTTTGGGATAAATACCTAGTAGTGCAATTTCTGGGTCATAGGGTAGCTCTATTTTTTAATGTCTTGAGGCTAGTATGAGGTTTTTGGGGGTTTTTTTTTTTTTGTTTTGTTTTTTTTTTTAAGATTTTACTTACTTGACAGAGATCACAACTAGGCAGAGAGGCAGGCAGAGAGAGAGGAAGGAAAGCAGGCTTCCCGCTGAGCAGAGAGCCTGATGTGGGGCTCAATTCCAGCACCCTGGGAGCCTGACCTGAGCCGAAGGCAGAGGCTTTAATCCACTGAGCCACCCAGGCGCCCCTAGTATGAGGTTTTTAAAAGAGATTCATTTCACACAAAACTGGGTGGATCCACGCAGTCCCTTAAGAGAACAAACCATAGGTCCATTAAGAATTGTTGAATACTTGATTCATTCACTCATTCATTCAGTGTGTAGTATGCTAGGTGCTGAGGTGCCAGACATGACAAATTGGAAAGAGAATGGCACCCCAGGCAGTAGGAACAACAAGAGCAAAGGTGTAAGGCAGAAAAAGTGTGTTCTATAGCTCGAGGGGAGTGTGTAAGTGTGATAATGCAGGGGGAGAAGCACTTGTTTGTACTCTTGTTTTTAGGAACCTTTTGTTACAACATGAGCACAGATGTTATTTGAAGAACTGCGTTTTAGAAAGATCGTTCTGGCAATGTTGGCAATAATAAATCAGAAGGGTAACAAAATCACAGAGAGATCATTTAGCGGGGGCTATATCCATAATTCAGTCACGTAGCACAAAGGATTCCAGCTGAGACAGCCCCAGCTTTGCTGTGGGTGAGTATTGCATTGAGCCCAGTTGTAGATCAGAGGGAGCTGAGGGGTACAGGGATGGGGATAGCACCAGAAAGTGATAAACAGATCCTGAAAGAGGGAATTGGAGAGTACCAAGGAATAGTTTGACTTTCTTTCAAATGTTGCCTGTCGTGGGCCCCCCACTGCTCTGGCTGCTTTGAGTGGGTACAAAAAAGAGAAAATAGGGTCTCTGGTTGCCCAGAGGGAGATGCAGTAGGAATTTGGTGGCCAGAAGAGACATTTAATACCAATCATTTTTACCGCTTAAACTTAAACTTTGAACCATGTGACCTGGGAATCACAGAACCACATTTAATAAAAAAGATGGCTCATATTTTAGTCAGAAAACTAAATGTAGTGTTTAAAAAATGGTTTCTATCTTCAAGGAATTCAGATGTTAGTGAGGAGACTGGACATCCACACCTAACAGTGTAAAGCAATAAGACAGTGTTAAGAGATAGTGAGTACTACAGAAAGTTAAAGAGGGTGAAGATTGATGGGGATAACATTTAGTTTATGTATACTGTACTCTGTACCTCCGAGGTACACACTGTGTACACAACTGTTATTTTTAGTAGAATGATGGAAAACACATCAGATTTCTAGTGGCACCTTCAGAATATCTGAATCTTGAAAGCCAATGCAGTAGTATAGTATGTTAACTTATTTACTAACAGAATTGGCAAAGATCTTTTACATTAGCTATAGGTAATCAAACCACAAGGTGGAGATATTAACTGAATTTCAACCAGTCTTGTGATTAATCATATTGGTAAAAACTTAAATCTGACTTGAAAGCCTTACTACAGTGAGACATTGCTTATTACAATTTGGTCACTTTATGGTTCTGATAGAGATATTCGGTGTTTATTAACAGGTAGGAGAGAAAGAGATGTAGTTCCTTTTAAATTAATTACCAATTATAAATGACATTTTAAGAAGGAGTTGACCAAACCATATTACTAAAATATGTTTTTAAAACTAGCCTCATAATGATTACTCAATATCGTATATCATTTGTGGAGCTGATTGTTTTCCTTTAGAAATAAGATGTCCTGGGGGCACCCTGGTGGCTCAATTTGGTTAGATGACCAACTCTTAGTTTCTGCTCAGGTCATGAGCTCAGGGTTCTGAGATCAAGCCCTGAGTCAGGCTTGAAATTCTGTCTCTCCCTTGCCCTCTGCCCCCTCCCCTCACACACACACACACACACACACACACACACACACACATACTCTCTCTCTCTCTCTCTTTCTCTCTCTGCCTCTCTCTCTCAAATAAATAAAATCTTAAAAAAGAGAGAGAGAAATAAGATTCCACTGTAGTCACTCTGTCATGATAGACATTTTAAGGTTTTAAAAATGTGTTTCTATATCAAATGACCACTGTGACTGTATATTTATGAACAGTGTTTATTGGCATAGGTTTGGTATTTTACTTCTTAGTAATTTTGGGCAAGTTAATAGAGTGGTGAATAAAAGTGAATCATAGAATAGTCCATGATGGAGAAGATTGAGGTTGGGGTAATGAATGAATGTCAGGTGTTGACAGGAAATGTGCCAAACCAACAAAAATATCAGAAGCTGATGCCTGAGATATGTAAACAGTCTTCTGACTGTTTCTGTGACCAGTACAACCTAGAAAAGCAGTCAAGAACAAGGGAATACACAGATACAAAAGGTCAAAAATCAGACCAATAAGTAGTAAGTAAACAGATATATAGGAAAAGGAGGCAATGAAGGATTTTGTTTGAACAAAAGCAAATAAATATAAATACAAGAACATATTCATCCAGGTTCTAAAGATAAGAGTAAACAGCTTAACTTTACTAGATGGATGAGTGTGACTCAGGAGCCAGGGCAGATCCTGGTACCACTCTCTTTACTTAATTACAAGATGTCTGACATTCTAAATTGAGTATGGATAGGATTCCTTGAGGTTATGTGATAAATCATCCTGTAGCAAATAAATTTCCAATGACCTGGCAAATAGTGTTTAATTTGCTCATATGTTGACCATTTTACATCTTTTGAAGTAATACCTAAGATTTGCTTTTTAGGAATCTGAGAACCGGCAAATGATGGACCAACTCCGAAAAGCCAATGAAGATGCTGAAAACTGGGAAAATAAGGCCCGTCAAGCAGAAGCAGATAACAATACTCTCAAATTAGAACTTATCACTGCTGAGGCAGAGGGTAACAGATTAAAAGAAAAAGTAGATTCTCTCAACAGAGAGGTTGAGCAGGTAAGTTTGGGAAAATATACATGTAGGACATTCTGCATAATTGTTAAAAGAGTTTTGTTTGGCATTCTATAAATATATAAATAAACATTTAACTTATTTAAATATACTGTGAATTATAGACTAACTATTCTCCTATATCCACTCTGGTTCTGCTTTAATCTATTAACTGCCCTACAATTGGAATAATCTGGCATTTTTTAAAATTAGGAATTATTTCAAATATACTAAGAAAGTTTAAAAAAAAAAAGGTAATATAAATAGCACACATATACCCATCTCCCTAGTTGAAGGATGCTAAAGCTAACATTTTTCCAAGTTCCTTCAAGACTCTCTTTTTGTGAAAAAAACAAAACAAAACAAAATATTACAGATACAGCACTTTATCCTTTCACCACTTCTCTCCCTAATGGTTAGTGTGGATAACTTTCATCAGTTTTGTAACTCTTTGGTATGTGTTTATACTTTTTCTGCATGTTTATTACCCATACGTTATGTATAATGTTTTGTGTGATTTAAGTTTTTAAGTGATACTCTAGATATCCATTTGCATTTTGCCTTTTTTGTTCCATATTATAATTTTGAAATTTATCCATTTTGATACCTACAGTATATATCCAAACAGTTGCATCTGTAGTCATTGTATAAATATTTTATTTTTAAAATTCATTCCAATATTAAAGGAAATTTAATTGTCTTCACATTTTCTATAATAAAATGCTGCAGCAAACATTCTTTTACATTTTTCCTTGGGTGTATATATCTCTGGGTTAATGCCTGGAAGTAGAATACCTAGATCCAAGATATGGACAGTTTTAACTCTTCTAAGTATTGTCAAAGTGCTCTCCCAAAGTTTTACCCTTTCAGTAGAAATCATGGAATTGTTATTAATCAATACTTGATGTGTTCAGATTCTTGTTTTTTTTTTTTTTCATATATAGTCTGTTTTCTTTTTCCTTGATTAAAAATGAAATTGGGGATCTTTTCATCTTTCTTGGCCATTCAGAATACCTCCTCTATAAATTTTCTCTTGATTCTCCCTTGAATGCATTTTTGTAAACTTTTGTCCATTTTCTATTGGGTTATTTATCTTTTTCATATTGATGTATAGGAATTACCTATATATTCTTGATAATATTCCTTTTAAAGACACCATGGTTATCCTCTCTCTCTGGCATGTTTTTTCACTGTGCTTGCAAGATAAACAGAAGTTTTAAATTCTGATGCTGTCAGAATTATCGTCAGTGTTTTCCCATATGGTTTATGTTTTTATGTCTTCTCTAAGAAATCCTTTACTATCCCAAGACCAGAAAGATATTTTCTCATATTTTAAAAGTTTTTCTAAAATTCTTAAAGTATGTGAAATTTTGCCCTTCACATTTAGACCTTTAATCCATTTGAGATTGAATTGTATGGTTTGAAATAGAGATGTCATTTTTGTTTTTGTGGATGGATATCCACCATCCTTTCTTCACTGAATTATAAGTCTACTTTGTTTCCATTTGTTCTGCTCCATTGGTCATTTTATCTGTTTTCTAACAATAAATCCTTGGAGCTTCTATAGTTTTATGTTAAGTCTTAATATCTGGGATTAATGTTCCCCCCATTTAAAAAAAAAGATTCTATTTATTTATTCATGAGAGATGGAGAGAGAGGCAGAGGCAGAGGGAGAAGCAGGCTCCTAGAGAATCAGGGAGCCCAATGTGGGACTTGATCCCAGGACCCCAGGATCAAGACCTGAGCCGAAGGCAGATGCTTAACTATCGGAGTCACCCAGGTGCCTCTCCCCCCAAATTTTTTTGAAGATTTTATTTATTTATTTGAGAGTGTGTGTAAGCATGAGTGGGGGTGGGTGAGAGGCAGAGGGAGAAGCAGACTCCCTACTGAGCAGGGAGCCCGGGGCAGGGCTCCCTCCCTGGTCCTTGAGATCATGACCTGAGCTGAAGGCAGACACTTAACCAACTAAGCCACCTAGGCACCCCTATTCCACATCTTTATCTATTCATCAGCCAGAGGAAATGTGGGCTATTTCCATAATTTGGCTATCGCAGATAATGGCTGCTATAAACATTGGGGTGTATGTATCCCTTTGAATTAGTATTTTTGTATTCTTTGGGCAAATACCTAATAGTGTAATTACTGGATCTTAGGGTAGCTCTATTTTTAACTTTTTGAGGAACCTCTGTACTGTTTTTCAGAGTGGCTTCACCAGCTTGCTTTCCCACCACAGTGCAAGAGGTTTTCCCTTTCTCTACATCTTTGCCTACACTTGTTGTTTCTTGTGTTGTTTCTAGACATTCTGATAGGTTCGAGGTGATATCTCATTGTAATTTTGATTTGTATTTCTCTGATGATGAGTAATGTTGAGCATCTATTCATGTGTCTGTTGGCTGTCTGTGGGTCTTCTTTGGAAACATATCTATTCATGTCTTCTCCTTTTTAATTGGATTATTTATTTTGGGGGTGTCAAGTTTTATAAGTTCTTTATATTTTTGGATACTAATCCTTTATTGTTAATGTCATTTGCAAGTATCCTCTCCCATTCCATAGGCTGCCCTTTTAGTTTTGTTGATTGTTTCCTTTGCTGTGCTTTTTATTTTGATGAAATTCCAATAGTTTATTTCTGCTTTTGTTTCTCTTGCCTTGAGACCTATCCAGAAAAAAATTGCTATGGCACGTGGCAGAGAAGTTGCTGCCTGTGTTCTCCTCTAGGATTTTTATGGATTCAGGTCTCATATTTAGGTCGTAAATCCATTTTGAATTTATCTTTATGTTTGGTGTAAGAGAATGTCCTGGTTTCATTTTTTAGCATGTTGCTGTCCACTTTTCCCAACACTATTTGTTGAAGAGACTCTCTTTTTCAATTGGATATTCTTTCCTGCTTTTTTGAGTATTAATTGACCACATAGTTGTGGTTAATTTCTAGGTTTTCTATTTTGTTCTATTGATTTACCTATTTTTGTGCTATTACCATCCTGTTTTGATCACTACAGCTTTGTAGTGTAACTTGAAATCTGGAATTGTGATGCCTCCAGGTTTGGTTTTCTTTTTCAACATTCCTCTGGCTATTCAGGGTCTTCTGTGGTTTCATACAAATTTAGGATTGTTCTAGCTCTGTGAAAAATGCTGGTGGTATTTTGATAGGGATTGCATTAAATGTATAGATTGCTTTGGATAATATAGACATTTTAACAATATTTGTTCTTCTAATCCATGGGCATGGAATGTCTTTCCATTTCTTTCTGTCATCTTCAATTTCCTTCATTGGTGTTTCATAGTTTTCAGAGTACAGGTCTTTCACCTCTTTGGTTAGGGTTATTCCTAGGTTTTGGTGCATTTGTAAATGGGATTGATTCCTTCATTTTTCTTTCTGTGGCTTCTTTGTTTGGGTATAGAAATACAACAGATTTCTGTATGTTGATTTTTGTGTCCTGTGACCTTACTGAATTTGTGTATCAGTTCTAGTGGTTTTTTTTCCCCTTTTTTGAATTTAAATTCAATTAGCCAAGGTATAGTACAGCATTAGTTTTTGATATAGTGTTCAGTGATTCATTAGTTCAGTATAGCATCCATTGCTCATCATATCATGTGCCCTCTTTAATGCCCTTCTTGACTTCTTCCTTGCCAATTTGGATGCCTTTTGTTTATTGTTGTTTGCGTGGCTAGTACTTCCAGTATTATGTTAAATAACAGTGGTATGAGTGGACATCCTTGTCTTTTTTCCTGACCATAGAGGAAAAGCTCTCAGGTTTTCTCCATTGAGGATATTAGCTGTGTTTTTTTCTGTTTTTGGTTTTGTTTTTTGGTTTTTGTTTTTTGGTTTTTTTTGTATACGGCTTTTATTATGCTGAGGTATGTTCTGTCTAAACCTACTTTGTTGAGGGTTTTTTGTCATGAGTCGAAGTTGTACTTTGTCAACTGCTTTTTCTGCATCTATTCAAGTGATCATATGGTTCTTATCCTTTTTATTATTAATGTGGTATAATACACTGATTGATTTGCAAATATTGAACCTCCCTGGCAACCCAGGAGTAAATCAGACTTGATCATGGTGAATGATTTTTTTAGTAAGTTATTGGATTCAGTATTTGCCAGTATTTTATTGTGAATTTTTGTATCCAGGCTCATCAGGGATATTGACCTGTAGTTATCTCTTTTTATTAAAGTTTTTTTTTAATTTTTTAGTAATCTCTATGCTATGTGGGACTTGAATTCGTGACCCTGAGAACAAGAGTCTCTCACTCCACTGACTGAACCACACACTCCTGTACTTCTCTTTTTTAGTGGAGTCTTTATCTGACTTTGTATTAGGGTACTGCTGGCCTCACAGAATGAATTTGGAAGTTTCTTTTTTTTTCCTTTCCTTTTTTTTGTTGGGGGGGCTAGTTTGAGAAGAATAGATATTAACTCTTCTTTAAATGTTTGGTAGAATTCACCTGTGAGGTCGTCTGGCCCAGCACTTGTGTTTGTTGGGAGTTTTTTGATTTCCAATCCAATTTCTTTGCTGTTTTTTGGTCTGTTGAAGTTTTCTATTTCTTCCTGTTTCAGTTTTGGTAGTTTATAAATTCTAGGAATTTACCATTTCTTCCAGGTTGTCCAATTTGTTGGCATATAGTTTTTCATTATATTTTCTTATAATTGTATTTCTGTGGTGTTGATTGTTATTTCTCTGCTCTCATTTGTGATTTTATTCATTTGGGTCCTTTATCTTTTCTTTGTGATAAGTCTGGCCAGAGTTTTACAATTTTATTAATTTTTTCAAAGAACTGGCCCTTGATTACATTAATCTGTTCTATTGTTTTTTTAAAATTTTCTATATGATTTATTTCTGCTCAAATTTTTATTATTTCCTTCCTTCTGCTATCTTTGCTTCACTTGCTGTTCTTTTTCTAGCTCCTTTAGGTATAACGTTAGGTTGTGTATCTGAGATTTTTCTTGCTTCTTGAGGTAGGCCTGTATTGCTATATACTTCCCTCATAGGACGGCTTTTGCTGCATCCCAAAGGCTTTGGAATATTGTGTTTTCATTTTCATTTGTTTGCATGTATTTTTAAATTTTCTTTGATTTCCTGGTTAACCCATTAGTTGTTTAGTAGCATAATGTTTAACATCTATGTATATGTGCTTTTTCCAAATTTTTTCTTGTCGTTGACATCTAGTTTCTTAGTGTTTTGGTCAGAAAAGGTGCATGGTATGATTTTCATCTTTTGTATTTGTTGAGGCCTGTTTTATGACCTAATATGTGATCTCTTCTGGAGAATGTTCCATTTGCACTTGAAAAGAATGTATATTCTGCTGCTTTAGAATAAAATGCTCTCAATATGTCTATTAAGTCCATGTGGTCCAGTGTGTCATCCAAAGCCATTGTTTCTTTGTTTATTTTCTGTTTAGATGATCTGTCCATTGATGTAAATAGGGTGTTAAAGTCCCTACTATTATTATGTTATTAAAAATTAAATCCTTTATGTTTGTTATTAGTTTTATATATTTGGATGCTTCCATGTTGGGTATAAATATTTATATTATTATATTTTCTTGTTGGATTGTCCCCTATATGGTTCCATAATGCCCTCTTATGTTTCTTTTTATACTTTTTGTTTTAAAGTCTAGGTTGTCTAAGATAAGTATAACTACTTCATCTTTCTTTTGACATCCATCTGCATGATAAATATTTCTCCATTCCCTCACTTTTTCTCTGCAGATGTCTTTAGGTCTAAAATGAGTCTCTTGTAGGCAGCATATAGATGGGTCTTGATATTTTATCCATTCCGACATCCCATGTCTTTTGATTGGAGCATTTAATCCATTTACATTCAAAATAATTATGATCACTGAAGTTATTTTTTGAATTTCCAGTATATAGGGGAATTGAGGTTATTTTGTTTGATTTCTAGTTTTGTTGTACATTATGATGAAATAAAATGGCTTATATGATATTCATTCTTTGGTATCTGTTAAAACTTGCTTAGTGGTAGAGTGCACAATTAATATTTGGTAATACTCTGCATGAGCCTGAAAAGCATGTGTATGAACTTATTTTGGGGGAATGTATGTATGTTATATAGATTTATATATACATGTGCTTAGACTTATTAATAGTGTCATACGCTTCTTACAAATCTTTACAAGTTTGTATTCTTTATCTTTCAGTTACTGAAAGAAATGTGTTAAGATTGTCCTGGAATTGTGGATTTGTCTATTTTTCTCTGAATGATAACTGATTTTGCTGTATTTTTAAGACTGCTGTTTGTTCAGCATTTTATATATTTATGATGAAAATGTAAATGTGTAGTGAGTTACCAGAATAATACTCTCTGCTTAAAATTGTGTTTTATATATTAATAAAGCTATCTGATTTGTTTATTGTTCACAAACTGCTAGATATCTAACTTCATTTTTAAAGATTTTATTTATTTATTTATTTATTTATTTTGTCAGAAAGAGAGAGAGAGAATGAGAACAGAAGTAGAGGGAGTGGGAGAGGCAGAAGTAGGATCCTGCTGAGTAGGGAGTCAGATGTGAGGCTTGACCCCAGGACCCTGGGATCATGACCTGAGCCCAAAGGCAGACGCTTAACAACTAAGCCACCTAGGCGCCCCTAGATATCTAATTTCTAATCACCTGTATTGAAGTAGGGATGCCTGGGTGGCTCAGTTGGTTAATCTTCTGCCTTTAGCTCAAGTCATGATCCCAGGGCTTCCTTCTCAGCAGGGAGTCTGCTTCTCCCTCTCCCTCTGCCCTCCCCACCACTCATGCTCTAGATTGCTTTCTCTCTCTCAAATAAATAAATAAATAAAATTATTTAAACTATATTGAACTATAATTTACATGCAATAAAAAGCAATTTAAAGTGTGATATGATGGTTTTTGACAAATGAATACATTTTCACAATCATCACTATAATCAAGTCCTAGAATATCCCATTACCTCCCTAATCTTCCTTCAAGCCATTTTGCAGTCCATCCATCCTAATCCCTAGGCAACTACTGATTTGCTTCCTCTCCCTATTACTGATTTGCTCTCTCTAGAATTTTATATACATGAAATCAGGTAGTAAGTATTCATTTGAATCTTGACTTTGCTCTCTCAACATAATGATTTTGAAGTTCATGCATGTTGTTGTGTGTTAGTTCATTATTCGTTCATATTGTTGTGTAGTATTCCATTGTAGAGCTATCTCACAATTTGTTTATGCACTTTTTGATAGACATTTAATTTGTGCATTAATCTGCTCGGGGTGACATAACAAACTATCACAGATTGGGTGGCTTAAAGAATAGAAATTACAAATTTATATTCTCTTATTTCCAGAGTCTGGAAGTCCAAGATCAAGGTGCTGGCAGTTTAACTTTCTTCTGAGGCCTCTCAACTTGGTCTGCAAATGGCCACCTTATTACTGTGTCCTCACAGTGCCTTTCTTCTGTGCATGTACATCACTGATGACTCTCTCTTCTTATAAGTTTACCAGTCATCTTGGCCCCATTGTTATGACATCATAGTCTTAATTACCTTCTTAAAGGCCCTATCTCCAAGTACATTCACATTGGGTGGTTAGGGCTTCAACAGATGCATTTTGAGGGGGGCAAAATTTAGTCCACAACAAGTTGTAGTTTTGGGCCATTATGAATAAAACTGCTATGAACATCACATGTGAGTCTTTGTATGTAGGTTTTCATTTTTCTTGGATAAACAAACAGCAGTGAGATTGCTGGATCATATGATAAGTGTGCTTAATTTTGTATGAGACTGACAAACTATTTTCCAAATTATATCACTTTACACTCCCACTTGACTTGAATGAGAGTCCCAGTGGTTCTACACCTTTCAAAACACTATGTGTTGGTAATAGATGTGTACAGCTATCACACTGTAGTTTTAGTTTGCATTTCCTTTTTGACTAATGGTGTTGAGCATCTGTCCACATTCTTATTGATCATGAAAATATCTTCTGTGACGTATCTGTTCAAATCTGTTGCTGATCTTTTTATTGGGATTCTTGTTACCAAAGTTGTAAGAATTTTTTTTGAACACTCTAGATGTTCCTTTGTCAGATACATGTATTTTTAAATATTTTCTCCCGGTCATTGGCTTGCCTTTTTATTTTAGATCTTTAGCAAAAGTTTAGATATTTTAAAATTTTTATTGTGTTGTGTTAGTCACCATGTAATACATCATTAGGTTTTGATGTAGTGTTCCAAGATAAAAGTTTTAAATTTTTTATGAAGTCCAGTTTATCAGTTTTTTCCCATACTTTATAATTCTGTGTCCTATCTAATGAATCTTTGCATACACCAAGAATGCATAGGCTTTCTTTTATGTTTCTTCTTGAAATCTTACACTTTTATGTTTTGGTCTATGATACATTTTGAATTAATAGTTATGTATGATGGAAGATAATGGTCAAGGTTTATTTTTTTTATCACATGGATTTGAAGTCTTCCAGCACCATTTGTCAAAGACTGTCCTTTCACCACTGAATTATTTTAGAACTTTTAGCAAAAATAAAATGATCCTATATGTATAGATCTATTTCTGAACTCTTCTGTCTCATGGATATACAATGTCCATTCTTAGCCAGTATCATAGAATCTTTTTTCATGTAACTTTATAGTAAGTCTTGAAATTAGTTAGTATGAGTCCTCCAAATGTGTTCTTTTTCAGAATGTTGGCTGCTATGGGGCCTCTTCATTTTCATATACATCTTAGAATGAGTCATTTTCTATAGAAAAAAAACCTAAGTACTTGGAGTTTGATAGCATGGTATTAAATGTACAGATCGATATGGGGAGAGTGGAGATCTTAATGATACTGAGTCTTCCAGTACATACATATAGTGTATCCACATGTTTTATACTTTTCAGTGTATAGATATTATATATATTTTGTTATTATCCTATTATCTCATGGGTCTTTAAAGTACCACTGTAAATGATACGTTGTTCCTTTATTTTGTATTGCAGTGTTTGGTAGCCTGTGCACAGAAATAGGGGAGAATTTTGTTGTCTTTTATTCTGTAGTATTGCCTGAATTTAATTTTTTTAGTTCTAGTAGGGTTATTTTTGGTAGATTTTTAAAGGATTTTCTATATAAGCAATCATGTCCTTCACATATACAGTTCGTTTAACTTCTTTCCCAATCTGAATGCTTTTTATTTCTATCTGGTATGGAATAAAAGTGGTGAGAGTGGACATCTTTGCCTCATTTGTCATCTTAAGAGAAAAGGATTCAGTGTTTCTTTTGTGAATATGATATTAGCTATATGTTCTTGTAGAAATATTTGATCAGGTTGAAGACCTCTTATAAATTTATTTAGAGTTTCTTATCATGAATGGGTATAGAATTTCATCAAATACCTTTTCTATAATTATTGAGATAGTCATACCTTTTTAAAATTTTTTTTTGCTGGTTAAAATGGTTACTACATTGATTGATTCTTTTTTAATTTTATTTTTTATAAACATATTTTATCCCCAGGGGTACAGGTCTGTGAATCACCAGGTTTACACACTTCACAGCACTCACCGTAGCACATACCCTCCCCAATGTCCATAACCCTACCCCCCCTCCCAACCCCCCTTCCCCCATCAACCCTCAGTTTGTTTTGTGAGATTAAGAGTCACTTATAGTTTGTCTCCCTCCCAACCCCATCTTGTTTCATTTACTCTTCTCCTACCCCTTTAACCCCCCATGTTGCATCTCCTCTCCCTCATATCAGGGAGATCATATGATAGTTCTCTTTCTCCAATTGACTTATTTTGCTAAGCATGATACCCTCTAGTTCCATCCACGTCGTCACAAATGGCAAGATTTCATTTTTTTGATGGCTGCATAGTATTCCATTATGTATATATACCACATCTTCTTTATCCATGCATCTGTTGATGGACATCTAGGTTCTTTCCATAGTTTGGCTGTTGTAGACATTGTTGCTATAAACATTCGGGTGCACGTGCCCCTTCGGATCACTACGTTTGTATCTTTAGGGTAAATACCCAGCAGTGCAATTGCTGGGTCATAGGGTAGTTCTATTTTCAACATTTTGAGGAACCTCCATGCTGTTTTCCAGAGTGGTTGCACCAGCTTACATTCCCACCAACAGTGTAGGAGGGTTCCCCTTTCTCCGCATCCTTGCCAGCATCTGTCATTTCCTGACTTGTTCATTTTAGCCATTCTGACTGGTGTGAGGTGATATCTCATTGTGGTTGTGATTTGTATTTTCCTGATGCCGAGTGATATGGAGCACTTTTTCATGTGTCTGTTGGCCATCTGGATGTCTTCTTTGCAGAAATGTCTGTTCATGTCTTCTGCCCATTTCTTGACTGGATTATATGTTCTTTGGGTGTTGAGTTTGCTAAGTTCTTTATAGATTCTGGACACTAGCCCTTTATCTGATATGTCATTTGCAAATATCTTCTCTCATTCTGTCAGTTGTCTTTTGGTTTTGTTCACTGTTTCCTTTGCTGTGCAAAAGCTTTTGATCTTGATAAAATCCCAATAGTTCATTTTTGCCCTTGCTTCCCTTGCCTTTGGCGATGTTCCTAGGAAGATGTTGCTGCGGCTGAGGTCGAAGAGGTTGCTGCCTGTGTTCTCCTCAAGGATTTTGATGGATTCCTTTCTCACATTGAGGTCCTTCATCCATTTTGAGTCTATTTTCGTGTGTGGTGTAAGGAAATGATCCAATTTCATTTTTCTGCATGTGGCTGTCCAACTTTCCCAACACCATTTATTGAAGAGGCTGTCTTTTTTCCATTGGACATTCTTTCCTGCTTTGTCGAAGATGAGTTGACCATAGAGTTGAGGGTCTATTTCTGGGCTCTCTATTCTGTTCCATTGATCTATGTGTCTGTTTTTGTGCCAGTACCATGCTGTCTTGATGATGACAGCTTTGTATTAGAGCTTGAAGTCCTGAATTGTGATGCCACCGACTTTGGCTTTCTTTTTCAATATTCCTTTGGCTATTCGAGGTCTTTTCTGGTTCCATATAAATTTTAGGATTATTTGTTCCATTTCTTTGAAAAAAATGGATGGTACTTTGAGAGGAATTGCATTAAATGTGTAGATTGCTTTAGGTAGCATAGACATTTTCACAATATTTATTCTTCCAATCCAGGAGCATGGAACATTTTTCCATTTCTTTGTGTCTTCCTCAATTTCTTTCATGAGTACTTTATAGTTTTCTGTGTGTAGATTCTTAGTCCCTTTGGTTAGGTTTATTCCTAGGTATCTTATAGTTTTGGGTGCAATTGTAAATGGGATAGACTCCTTAATTTCTCTTTCTTCTGTCTTGTTGTTGGTGTAGAGAAATGCAACTGATTTCTGTGCATTGATTTTATATCCTGACACTTTACTGAATTCTTGTACAAGTTCTGGCAGTTTTGGAGTGGAGTCTTTTGGGTTTTCCACATATAGTATCATATCATCTGCGAAGAGTGATAGTTTGACTTCTTCTTTGCCGATTTGGATGCCTTTAATTTCCTTTTGTTGTCTGATTGCTGAGGCTAGGACTTCTAGTACTATGTTGAATAGCAGTGGTGATAACGGACATCCCTGCCGTGTTCCTGACCTTAGCGGAAAAGCTTTCAGTTTTTCTCCATTGAGAATGATATTTGCGGTGGGTTTTTCATAGATGGCTTTGATAATATTGAGGTATGTGCCCTCTATCCCTACACTTTGAAGAGTTTTGATCAGGAAGGGATGCTGTACTTTGTCAAATGCTTTTTCAGCATCTCTGGAGAGTATCATATGGTTCCTGTTCTTTCTTTTATTAATGTGTTGTATCACATTGATTGATTTGCGGATGTTGAACCAACCTTGCAGCCCTGGAATAAATCCCACTTGGTCGTGGTGAATAATCCTTTAATGTACCGTTGAATCCTATTGGCTGGTAATTTGGTGAGAATTTTTGCATCTGTGTTCATCAAGGATATTGGTCTGTAGTTCTCTTTTTTGATGGGATCCTTGTCTGGTTTTGGGATCAAGGTGATGCTGGCCTCATAAAATGAGTGTGGAAGTTTTCCTTCCATTTCTATTTTTTGGAACAGTTTCAGGAGAATAGGAATTAGTTCTTCTTTAAATGTTTGGTAGAATTCCCCCGGGAAGCCGTCTGGCCCTGGGCTTTTGTTTGTTTGGAGATTTTTGATGACTGTTTCAATCTCCTTAGTGGTTATGGGTCTGTTCAGGCTTTCTATTTCTTCCTGGTTCAGTTGTGGTAGTTTATATGTCTCTAGGAATGCATCCATTTCTTCCAGATTGTCAAATTTGTTGGCGTAGAGTTGCTCATAGTATGTTCTTATAATTGTCTGTATTTCTTTGGTGTTAGTTGTGATCTCTCCTCTTTCATTCGTGATTTTATTTATTTGGGTCCTTTCTCTTTTCTTTTTGATAAGTCTGGCCAGGGGTTTATCAATCTTATTAATTCTTTCAAAGAACGAGCTCCTAGTTTCATTGATTTGTTCTATTGTTTTTTTGGTTTCTGTTTCATTGATTTCTGCTCTGATCTTTATGATTTCTCTTTTCCTGCTGGGTTTAGGGTTTCTTTCTTGTTCTTTCTTCAGCTCCTTTAGGTGTAGGGGTAGGTTGTGTACCTGAGACCTTTCTTGTTTCAAGAGAAAGGCTTGTACCGCTATATATATTCCTCTCAGGACTGCCTTTGTTGTGTCCCACAGATTTTGAACCGTTGTGTTTTCATTATCATTTGTTTCCATGACTTTTTTCAATTCTTCTTTAATTTCCTGGTTGACCCATTCATTCTTTAGAAGGATGCTGTTTAGTCTCCATGTATTTGGGTTCTTTCCAAATTTCCTCTTGTGATTGAGTTCTAGCTTCAGAGCATTGTGGTCTGAAAATATGCAGGGAATGATCCCAATCTTTTGATACCGGTTGAGACCTGATTTAGGACCGAGGATGTGATCTATTCTGGAGAATGTTCCATGTGCACTAGAGAAGATGTGTGTTCTGTTGCTTTGGGATGAAATGTTCTGAATATATCTGTGATGTCCATCTGGTCCAGTGTGTCACTTAAGGCCTTTTTTTCCTTGTTGATCTTTTGCTTGGATGATCTGTCCATTTCAGTGAGGGGAGTGTTAAAGTCCCCTACTATTATTGTATTATTGTGGATGTGTTTCTTTGATTTTGTTATTAATTGGTTTATATAGTTGGCTGCTCCCACGTTAGAGGCATAGATATTTAAAATTGTTAGATCTTCTTGTTGGACAGATCCTTTGAGTATGATATAGTGTCCTTCCTCATCTCTTATTATAGTCTTTGGCTTAAAATCTAATTGATCTGATATGAGGATTGCCACTCCTGCTTTCTTCTGATGTCCGTTAGCATGGTAAATTGTTTTCCACCCCCTCGCTTTAAATCTGGAGGTGTCTTCGGGTTTCAAATGAGTTTCTTGTAGGCAACATATAGATGGGTTTTGTTTTTTTATCCATTCTGATACCCTGTGTCTTTTGATTGGGGCATTTAGCCCATTAACATTCAGGGTAACTTTTGAGAGATATGAATTTAGTGCCATTGTATTGCCTGTAAGGTGACTGTTATTGTATATTGTCTCTGTTCCTTTCTGATCTACTACTTTTAGGCTCTCTCTTTGCTTAGAGGACCCCTTTCAATATTTCCTGTAGAGCTGGTTTGGTGTTTGCAAATTCTTTCAGTTTTTGTTTGTCCTATAAGCTTTTAATCTCTCCTTCTGTTTTCAATGATAGCCTAGCTGGATACTATACTATACTATACTATCTATACTATACTATACTATACTATACTATCTATACTATACTATCTATACTATACTATCCTACTATATCTAGCTGGATATAGTATTCTTGGCTGCATGTTTTTCTCGTTTAGTGCTCTGAATATATCATGCCAGCTCTTTCTGGCCTGCCAGGTCTCTGTGGATAAGTCTGCTGCCAATCTAATATTTTTACCATTGTATGTTACAGCCTTCTTTTCCCGGGCTGCTTTCAGGATTTTCTCTTTGTCACTAAGACTTGAAATTTTACTATTAGGTGATGGGGTGTGGACCTATTCTTATTGATTTTGAGGGGGGTTCTCTGAACCTTCTGGATTTTGATGCTTGTTCCCTTCACCATATTGGGGAAATTCTCTCCAATAATTCTCTCCAATATACCTTCTGCTCCCCTCTCTCTTTCTTCTTCTTCTGGAATCCCAATTATTCTAATGTTGTTTCGTCTTATGGTGTCACTTATCTCTCGAATTCTGCCCTCGTGGTCCAGTAGCTGTTTGTCCCTCTTTTGCTCAGCTTCTTTATTCTCTGTCAGTTGGTCTTCTATATCGCTAATTCTTTCTTCTGCCTCATTTATCCTAGCAGTGAGAGCCTCCATTTTTGATTGCCCTCATTAATAGCTTTTTTGATTTCAACTTGGTTAGATTTTAGTTCTTTTATTTCTCCAGAAAGGGCTTTTATATCTCCCGAGAGGGTTTCTCTAATATCTTCCATGCCTTTTTTGAGCCCGGCTAGAACCTTGAGAATCGTCATTCTGAACTCTAGATCTGACATATTACCAATGTCTGTATTGATTAGGTCCCTAGCCTTTGGTACTGCCTCTTGTTCTTTTTTTTGTGGTGAATTTTTCCGCCTTGTCATTTTGTCCAGGTAAGAGTATATGAAGGAGCAAGTAACATACTAAAAGGGTGGAACAACCCCAGGATAATATGCTTTAGCCAAATCAGAAGAGATACCAAATCGTGAGGGGGGAGAAAGGGATAAAAAGAAGTTCAGAAAGGAAAAAAAAAAAAAAAGAAAGAAACAACTAAAAAAAGAAAACCAATAAAGAAAAAATATAAAAAGGAAAAAAAATATATATGTATTAGATAAACTAGTAAAAAAAACTTTAAAAAAGAAAAGGGTAAAAGTTAAAAAAAATTAGCAGAAGAAGAGAAAAAAATTTGAAAAAGAATAAAAATTAAATTAACTGCAAGGCTAAAGAATCATGGGGAGAAAGCCATGAGTTCTGTGCTTTGCTTTCTCCTCCTCTGGAATTCCGCGGCTCTCCTTGGTATTGAAACTGCACTCCTTGGTAGGTGAACTTGGTCCTGGCTGGGTTTCTTGTTGATCTTCTGGGGGAGGGGCCTGTTGTAGTGATTCTCAAGTGTCTTTGCCCCAGGCAGAGGTGCACCACCCTTACCAGGGGCCGGGCTGAGTAATCCACTCGGGTTTGCTTTCGGGAGCTTTTGTTCCCTGAGCGCTTTCCGTAGAGTCCGGAGGACGGGAATGAAGATGGCGGCCTCCCAGTCTCCAGCCCGGAGGAGCCGAGAGCCCAGGACCCCACTCCTCAGTGCGCCCTCAGAGAACAGCGCCCAATTACTCCCGTCACCCTGGCCTCCGGCCGTGCTCCGAGCTGACTGAGCCTGCGACCCGTTCAAGGTAACTCCGAGCTTAGAGCTCACTCCTCGGCTCTGTCTCTGTAGCCGGCTTACCCGTTCTAATACGTGTAAGCTCTGCGACACTCAGACACCCCCGATCCTTCTGTGACCCTGCGGGATCTGAGGCCACGCTGACCCCACGTGGGCTTCCCCCCGGTTTAGCCTCTGGAGCGATGTCCCTCAGCGGAACAGACGTTTAAAAATCCTGATTTTGTGCTCCGTTGCTCCGCTGCTTGCCAGGAGCCGGCCCCTCCCCCCGCGGTCTATCTTCCCGTAGCTTTGGATTCACTTCTCCGCCAGTCCTACCTTTCAGAAAGTGGTTGATTTTCTGTTTCTAGAATTGCTGTTCTTCTTCTCTTCGATCTCCCATTGGATTTTTAGGTGTTTGCAATCTTTAGATAAGCTATCTAGCTGATCTCCCGCTACCTGAGGTAATATCAGCCTGCTACTTCTCCGCCATCTTGACTCCTCCCTCACTACATTGATTGATTTTAAAAAATCTATTCCTGGAATAAATACCAGTTGTTCATGATACATTACTTTATAAGTAAATTTTTATATTGCTAGAACTTTAAAATAAATGATTAGATTGCTAACATTTTAAAGAAACTGTTAAATTATAATATTTTGTTGTGGATCTTTGTATCTGTTTCATGGGGATTTGTCTGCAATTATGTCATTGTCAGATTTTGTTTATCTGCCTTACAGATTAATGAGGTATGTACCTCATTAACCTCAATAACCAGGTTATTATTGTTAATATTGTCTTTTGATTGGAGTACTCAGACCATTTACATTTAAAGTAATTATTGATAGGTATGTACTTACTGCCCTTTTGTTCATTGTTTTTTTGTTGTCTTGTAGTTCTTGTCTGTTTTTTCTTCTTTTGCTCCTTTTCCTTATGATTGGTATTATGCTTGTCTTTCCTTTCCTTTATTTTTTCGTGTATTATAGGTTTTTGGTTTGTGGTTACCATGATGTTCTATATAACACTGTAAGTATATAATAGTCTGTATTAAATTGATGGTCACTTAACTTCTAATGCATTCTAAAAGAACTTTATCTTTACTCTCTCCTTCCTTCCATATTCATATATTATGAATTTGTTGTCATGTTTTACATATTTTTATTTTGTGATTTTCCTTAACTAATTTTTTAAGATATAATTGATTTTACTTCTTTTGCCTTTTAACTTTCATACTAGCTTTATAAGTGACTGATCTATTAACCTTACTGTATATTTGCTTTTACTCATGATATTTTTTCCTTTCATAATTTTCTTATAATTATGGCCTTTTTTTACTTCTATTTTTTAAAATTTCTTTTCAGTGTTCCAGAATTCATTGTTTATGCAAAACACCCTGTGCTCCATGCAATATGTGCCCTCTCTAATACCCACCACCAGGTTCACCCAACCTATCACCCCCTTCCCCTCCAAATCCCTCAGATTGTTTCTCAGAGTCTACAGTCTCTCATAGTTTGTCTCCCCCTCCAATTTCCCCCAACTCCCTTCTCCCCTCAAGCTCCCTATGTCCTCCGTGTTATTCCTTATGCCCCACAAATAAGCAAAACCATATGATAATTGGCTCTCTCTGCTTGACTTATTTCACTCAGCATAATCTCTTCCAGTCCTGTCCATACTGCTATAAAAGTTGGGTATTCATCCTTTCTGATGGAAGCATAATACTCCATAGTATATATGGACCACATCTTCCTTATCCATTCGTCCATTGAAGGGCATCTTGGTTCTTTCCACAGATTGGCGACTGTGGCCATTGCTGCTATGAACATTGGGGGAAAAGATGACCCTTCTTTTCACTATATCTGTATCTTTGGGGTAAATACCCAGTAGTGCAATTGCAGGGTCATAGGGAAGCTCTATTTTTAATTTCTCAAGGAATCTCCACACTGTTTTCCAAAGTGGCTGTACCAACTTGCATTCCCACCAACAGTGTAAGAAGATTCCCCTTTCTCCACATCCTCTCCAACACACATTATTTACTGTCTTTTTATTTTTGGCCATTCTAACTGGTGTAAGGTGGTATCTCAATGTGGTTTTGATTTGAATCTCCCTGATGGCTTGTGATGATGGCATGATGGCATGTGTCTAGTAGCCATTTGTATGTCTTCATTGGAGAAGTGTCTGTTCATGTCTTCTGCCCATTTTTTGACATGATTATCTGTTTTGTGTATGTTGAGTTTGAGGAGTTCTTTATAGATCCTGGATATCAGCCCTTTTATTGTCATTTGCGAATATCTTCTCCCGTTCTGTGGGCTGCCTCTTTGTTTTAACCATTTCCTTTGCTGTGCAGAAGCTTTTGATCTTGGCGAAGTCCCAAAAATTCATTTTTGCTTTTGTTTCCTTTGCCTTTGGAGACATATCTTAAAATAAGTTGCTGTGGCTGATATCGAAGAGGTTACTGCCTATGTTCTCCTCTAGGATTCTGATGAATTCCTGCCTCATATTGAGGTCTTTTATATCCATTTCAAGTTTATCTTTGTGTATGGTGTAAGAGAATGGTCGAGTTCCATTCTTCTACACATAGCTGTCCAATTTTCCCAGCACCATTTATTGAAGAGACTATCTTTTTTCCACTGGATATTTTTTCCTACTTTGTCGAAGATTATTTGACCATAGAGTTGAGGGTCCATATCTGGGCTCTCTACTCTGTTCCACTGGTCTATGTGTCTGTTTTTGTGCCAGTACCATCCTGTCTTGGTGATCACAGCTTTTAGTAAAGCTTGAAATCAGGCAGCATGATGCCCCCAGTTTTGTTTTCTTTTTCAACATTTCCTTAGCAATTCTGGGTCTCTTCTGATTCCATACAAATTTTAGGATTGTTTGCTCCAGGTCTTTGAAAAATGCTGGTGGAATTTTGATTGGAATTGCATTGAAAGTATAGATTGCTCTAGGCAGTATAGACATTTTAACAATGTTTATTCTTCCGATCCATGAGCATGGAATGGTCTTCCATCTTTTTGTGTCTTCTTCAGTTTCTTTCAAGAGTGTTCTGTAGTTCCTTGAGTATAGATCCTTTACCTCTTTGGTTAGGCTTATTCCCAGGTATCTTATGGTTCTTGGTGCTATAGCAAATGCAATTGATTTTTTAGTTTCCCTTTCTGTATTTTTATTGTTAATGTATAAGAAAGCAACTGATTCCTGTACATTGATTTTGTATCCTACCACATTACTGAATTGCTGTATGAGTTCTAGTAGTTTGGGGGTGGAGTCTTTTGGGTTTTCCATATAAAGTATCATGTCATCTGTGAAGAGAGAGAGTTTGACTTCTTCATTGCCAATTTGAATACCTTTTATTTCCTCTTTGTTGTCTGATTGCTGTTGCCAGGACTTCTAATACTATGTTGAACAAGAGTGGTGAGAGTGGGCATAATTATGGCCTTTTCTACTTAACAAAGGCCCTTTAACTTTTCTTGTAAGGCTGGCTTAGTGATGATGAACTACTTTAACTTTTGTATGTCTCAGAAACTCTTTATCCCTCCTTCAATTCTGAATGATAACCTTGCTGGGTAGAGAGTTCTTTGTTGTAGGGTTTTGTTTCTTTTTTTTCTTTTGGCACTTTGAATATATCATTCTGCTCTCTTCTGCAAAGTTTCTGCTGAAAAATCAGCTGGTAACACCTTGGAGTTTGCCTTTTATATAAGTAATTGGTTCTCTCTTGCTGCTTTTAAAATTTTTTATCTTTTATCTTTGACATTTTAACTATGTCATGATATGAACCTCACTGGGTTCATGTTGTTTGGAACTCTCTGTGATTCCTGAACTTGGATGTCTATTTCCTTCCCAAAGTTAGGGAAGTTTTCAGCTATTATTTCTTTAAAATGCTTTCTACCCTTTTCTTCCTCTCATTTCCTCTGCAATTCCTATAATGGGATTATTTGTTCACCTGATGTTATCTAAGAGATCCTTTAACCTATCTTCCTTTTTAAAAGACTTTATTTATTTGACAGATATCACAAGCAGGCAGAGGGGCAGGTTGTGGGGGTGGGGGGGAAGCATGCTGCTTCCTCATTATTGAGCCCGATGCGGGGCTCAATCCCAGGACCCTGAGATCATGAACTGAGCCGAAGGCAGTGGCTTAAACCACCGAGCCACCCAGGCGCCCCATCTTCATTTTTAATTTTTTTTTCTGTTTTGCTTGGGTGCTTTCCATTACCCTGTCTTCCACATTGCTGATTCATTCTTCTGTGCCCTCCAGTCTATTGTTAATTCCTTCTAGTGTATTTTTTCATTTTGGTTATTGTATTTTTCAACACTAATTGGTTCTTTTTTATATTTTCTGTTTCTTTGCTGAAGTTCTTACTGAGTTCATCCAGTCTTCTCTCTAGTCCAGTGAGTATGTTTATGATCATTACTTTGATCTTTTTATCAGATAGATTGGTTATCTCCCATTTCATTCTGTTCTTCTTTTAAGGTTTATCTCTTTCTTTTATCTGGAGCATATTCCTCTGTCTTAATTTTCCTTGCCTTTCTGTGTTTGTTTGTATGAATTAGGCAGAATAGCTACTTTTCATAAACTCGATGGAATGTTCTTGTGTGTGATCTTTCTCTGTGTAGACTGTGCCTGGTGAATTTTTCTGGCTGGCTGGAGCTGTGGCTGAATGGGCTAGGGGATCTGGGACACTCAGTGCTGATACTGATGGGATGGATGGAGCTAAAGTGGGCATGGGTTGGGGCTGTCCTTGGATTCTCTGCACAGAGGGCATCTTGGTTGGACAGCAGAAGCTGAGGTGGGTGGAACCCTGAGGGGTCCTGGGTTCCCTACACAGAGGGCTCTCTGGCAGGACAGCTGAAGCTGAAGTGGCTTCAAGTCTGAGGGAGACCCAGAGCTCTCTAAACAGAGGACCTTATGATATGATGGCTCAACCTGAAGTGGGTGCAAGTTGGGGAGTTCTTGGGTGCTTCATAGTTGGGGCACCTTGTCAAGGTTTTTGGAGCCAATGCAGGTATGGCCTTGGAGTGTTCCAGGGTATTTTGTGCCTGAATCATCTTGCCTGCCTTTATTTATAGGGAGCTTTAAATATTCCATTCTATCTCTATTATGCTCATATAAACTATACATCATTTTTTGTTTTATTTATTGCTCTAAGAGTATATACCATGCATTTTTTATTGTCATAGTCTGTCTTCAAATAACATATTACTACATAGTACACTTTTATTTCTTCCCTATTTCTTCCCTCCCATCATTTATCCTACTTCTTCATCTATCCTACTTCTTCATCTATTGTGTATTCCGTAGTGTTTTTATTATTTTCACTTTAAATTCATTATTTCACTTTAAAGAAATTAAAATATGTGATGAATGAATGGCTTTTTAAAATTCACCCACATATTTACTATTTTTTATGCTTTTCATTCCTTTGGTTGGATCCAAGTTTTCATCTACTATTATTTTCTTTTTGCTAGAAGAATTTCCTTTAAACATTTCTTGCAGTTTGTTGACATTAAACTCGGGTCTTATTTGCATTAAAAAGTGTTTGTTTCACCTTCATTCCTGAAGAAGATATTTGCTGGATAGAGAATTGAGAATTCTAAGTTGGTAGAAATTTTTTTTTAGCATTTTAGCATTGTTGTTTCTTTTTTCTTAAAGTTTTTATTTAAATTCCAGTTAGTTAACAGACTGTGTAATATTAGGTTTAGGTGTATGATATAGAGATTCAATTCTTCTATGCGACACCTGGTGCTCATCAAGTACACTCCTTAATCCCCATCACCTATTTAACCCATCTCCCCCACCTCCCTTTTGGTAACCTTCAGTTCTCTATAGTTGTCTCTCTTTCTTGGTTTTCTCTTTCTCTTTTCCTTATATTCTTATTATTCCTAATATTCTTATATTTCTGGAGAGAAATCTGAAGTCAAGTTTATCTTTAGTTCTCTAAAATGTTCCTTTTTTCTTTCTTTTTGTTTACTCTGGCTATTTTTATTTTTATTGTTTGAATATTTTATTTATTTTAGAAAGAGAGCATATTAGCAGTGGGAGAAGCAGAGGGAGAGGGAAAAGGATAGAAAGAATCTCAAGCAGACTCCACACTGAGTCTGGATCCAGCCCAATACAGGGCTCGATCTCACGACCCTGAGATCATGACCTGAGTTACTCTGGCTATTTTTAATTTTTTTCTATTTATCACTAGTTTTCAGCAATAGCACTTTGCACAGTTGAAATTATGTTGTTTTCCTTGTGTCTGTAATACTCCATTATTTCATCAAATTCAGAAAATATTTGGCCATTATTTCTTCAAATATTTTTGGTTTCTCACTTTCTCTCTCTCTCATATTTTCCTGGAACTCCAAAGTACATTAGATACTTGATATTATTCCACAAATCATGAACACTACATTTTTCTTCTGGTCTTTTTTTCTTTTTGCTTCATTTTGGATTGTTGCCATTTTTGTGTCTTCAAATCTAGTGATTTTTTTCCTCTGACATGTATAATATGCTATTAATTCCATTCAGTGAAATTTTTACTTTGTGGATTATATTTTCATCTTCAAGAAGTCCATTTTTTCCTCATTATTTTTCCCTCTAAATCCTTGAGCCTATTGAGTGCATTTATAAGAGCTATTTCAGTGTCCTTGTTTGCTAATTTCATTATATCTTCCACATTTGATTCTGTGTTGATTGATTTTTCTCTCTCTCTTCTTTTAAGATTTTATTTATTTATCAGAGAGAGATATAGAGAGAGTGAGCACAAGCAAGGGGAACAGCAGGCAGAGAGAGAGGGAGAAGTAGACTTTCTGCTGAGCAGAGATTGACCCCAGGGTCAACGCAGGGCTTGATCCCAGGACCTTGGAATCATGACCTGAGCTAAAGGCAGATGCCTAATTGACTGATCCACCTAGGCGCACCATGACTGATTTTTCTTTTGATTATAGATCTCATCTTCCTACTTCTGGCCCCATTTAGTAAATCCTGATTGTATTCTGGCTTTTGTTAATTTCCTATCCTTGAGAACTGGATTTTGAAATTGTTGGATATATCTTATCTTGCCAAACTAAGTTACTTGACTTTCACTTTATCTTTTCAAGGATTATTTATAAGTTCTTCAGGTTAGCTCTAGAATAGTCTTTATTCTAGGGCTAACTTATCCCTACCACTAAGGTGTGATTCTCGATAGAGTTTTCTATTGAATGCCTTGTATAGTCAATGACATATCAAAGTGTCTCCACTCTGGATGATGATATACTCCCTGGTCCAATATCAGATGTAGGAATTGCCTGGCCCAGTTTTCTTGGTTATTGTTCTTTTCTAGGAAATTGTTCTTTGGCTTCACAATTTCACCCATGTATGTGCAGATTTCTGGAACTCTGTCTTTGCTTAGCTCCCTTCTCTCTGGTGCTCTGCTCCACAAATTCTAAACACTTCAGCTTCCTGAAGGCTGATAATTGTCTTTTGAACTCATTGAGGTAACCGGACTGGTTCCTTTTCCTAATGGTCCAGAATTCGTATGTAAGCAAGATGCTACTGGAACTGTATTTACTTTGTTTGTTTTCTTTCCCTTAGAGATCAGAATTCTCTGCTAATTGCTATGCATGGTATGAAAACGAGTTTTCCTTCCTATATTTTGTCAAATTTTCTAGTTGTTTGTGCCAACAAAGTAATTCAGACTCTTGTATCATGGATAATAGCTGTTTTTTACATTTTACTTAAAATCAATTCATTAACATATAATGTGTTGTTATTAGTTTCAGAAGTAGAGTTTAGTGATTCATCAGCTGCATATAAAACTCAGTGCTCCTTACATCAAGTGCCCTCCTTAATGCCCATCACCCAGTTACCCCATACCCCTACCCATATCCCTTCCCAGTACTTCAGTTTGTTTCCTATAGTTAAGAGTCTCTTATGGTTTATCTCCCTCTCTGATTTCATTTTATTTTATTTTTCCCTCCCTTCACCTATGTTCATCTGTTTTGTTTCTTAAATTTCACATATGAGTGAAATCATATGAGTTGTCTTTCTCTGATTGACTTATTTCACTTAGCATAATACCCTCTAGTTCCATCCATGTCATTGCAAAATAGCAAGATTTCATTCTTTTTGATGGCCGATTGTATATACATATATTCCATTGTATATGTATATACACACCACATCTTCTTTATCCATTCATCTCCCGAGGGACATCTGGGCTCTTACCATAGTTAGGCTATTGTGGACATCACTGCTATAAACATTGTAGTACCTGTGACCCTTAGAATCACTATGTTTGTATTCTTTGGGTAAATACCTAGTAGTGCAATTGCTGGATCTTAGGGTAGTGATATTTTTAACTTTTTGAGGACTCTCCATACTGTTTTCCAGAGCAGTTGTATTCCCCAGTTTGCATTCCCATCAACAGTGTAAGAGGGTTCGCCTTTTTCCACATCCTTGCCAACAGCTAGCTGTTATTTCCTGACTTGTTAATTTAAGCCATTCTGACTGGTGTGAGGTGGTACCTCACTGTAGTGTTGATTGTATTTGTATTTGTATTTGTATTTGTATTGTATTTGTATTTCCCTGATGCCAAGTGATGTAGAGCATTTTTTCGTGTGTCTGTTGACCATTTGTATGTCTTCTTTGGTGCAATGTCTGTTCATGTCGTCTGCCCATTACTTGACTGGGATTATTATTTTTTTTTTTACTTTTTTTTTTTCTTTTCACTGTAACAGAATTCATTACTTATGCAACACACCCAGTGCTCCGTGTAATACGTGCCCTCTATAATACCCATCACCTGGCTCCCCCGACCTCCCATCCCCCGCCCCTTCAAAACCCTCAGATTGTTTTTCATAGTCCATAGTCTCTCATGGTTCATCTCCCCTTCCAATTTCCCTCAACTCCCTTCTCCTCTCCATCTCCCCATGTTCTCCATGTTATTTGTTATGCTTCACATTATTATAATTATTATTTTGCATGTTGAGTTTGATAAGTTCTTTATAGATTTTGTATACTAGCCCTTTATCTGATAAGACATTTGCAAATATCTCTTTCCCTTCTGTAGGTTCTCTTTTAGTTTTGTTGACTGTTTCCAATTACCATCATCTTTGTCAGTTTTGCATCCACTTATATTGACTAATTTTTGTCCTGCTATAGGTTACATTTCTACATCTTTACATATCTGGTAATTTTTTTAAAGATTTTATTTATTTATTTATTTAACAGATCACAAGTAGGCAGAGAGGCAGGCAGAGAGAGAGATGGGGAAGCAGGCTCCTTCTGAGCAGAGAGCCCAATGCAGGGCTCAATCCCAGGACCCTGGGATTATGACCCGAGCTGAAGACAGAGGCTTTAACCCACTGAGCCACCCAGGCACCCCTACATATCTGGTATTTCTTTTTTAAATATTTTGTTTATTTATTTGAGAGAGAGCATGAGCCATGAGCAAGGGTGGGGTGGTGGGAGGGGCAAAGGGAGAGAGAAGCAGACACCCCGCTGAGCAGGGAGCCCAATGCAGGGCTCGATCTCAGGACCAAGATATCACAACCTGAGTTGAAGGCAGACGCTTAACCCACTGAGCCACCCAGATGCCCCTGTCTGGTATTTTTTCAATTGGGTTCTGGAGACTGGGAATTTTACTTTGTTGAATTTTAGACTTTGTGCCTTCCTTTTAAGAGTGTTGTATTTGTTCTGGCAGGTTGTTAAATTACTTGCAAATAAACTGATACTTTTGTGATTGTCTTTAAACTTTGATGGGGCAGGCTTAAAGTAGCCTTTTCTGTAATACTATTTTAATCTTACCACTATGGTGTGACCTTTCTGTGTTCTCTATTAAATGCCCAACCTGGGGTGTTCATTAAGGACTCTACTTTGGCAGGTTCGAACATAGGATTTTTCCAACTGTGTATCAGCTGTGGTTTTGGTTATTTTAGAGCTCTCTGGTTTTCTTTCCTAGCCTTTTGGAGTTTCACAATACATATTCATGGCTTAGTATTCAGCAACAGACTCAAGGAGACTCCTAGGCAAATTTCTGGTTGTCTTTTTTTGTGTGTGTAGACCCTTCATTTCTGGAACCCTATCCCACATATTTCAGGTGCTTATTTCTGTCTCCTCTGCAAATCAACAAATCAACTGTGCTCTGACTGAAGTTTCTTTCTCTGAAGACTGGAAAATCGTCTCCTGACAGAAAGCTGGAATGATCATAGTGCTCATCTTGTTTGTTTTCCTTCTCTCAGAGATCACAACCCTATGGTGCCTATTGTTCAATATCTAGACGCAATCCCCCCACCTTTCCTTCTTCCTATTTCCTTTCCTTTCTTTTCCTTTCCCTTCTTTCCTTCCTTCCTAGTTTTACACTTGTTAACAGTGGGAGGATAAGTTCAGTCTCAGTTTTTCTATCAAGGCTGGAAACAGAAGTATAATATATCTTTTCTTAATCCTTTTCAGCTGTCTCTAATAAACATCACATATTCTAATTTTAAAAAAATTCTTAGAATATCTTTCTATTAACTAGTAAGTTTACCATTTGTGTTTGAATTGCTGACTCATTTATGTTTATTATTTCCATTTTTTGTATTTATACTTTATTCTTTTCCTGATTCTTTTATCTTTCTTTCCTTTATCTTTTATATATTTGTTTCTTTACCCACTTTCTACCTCGGCTACTTATTGGTTTGGAAGTTATACATTTTCAACCTAGTCTTTTAAAAGTTAAATCTGTAATATGCATATTTTAAAAAGTCTATTATTAGTATTTCCAACTCTCCTCCTAAAAAATATGTGGTCCTAAGAATATTTGAATATTGAACACAATATCCTGCTTACTAATGAATGTGTTTTCTTATTCTCTACCTCCCCCCTTACACAACCCCAATCTGTTATAATATAATTGCATACTCTTATATTCACATTGGCTTTTTATAGCATTAAAAATAAATCACTACTCCTGTTCTTATTCTTTCAGTCAATGCTTATTTGTATCCACTTATTTGTCTACAAAATTTTTCAACATTGCTTCTTGCATTCTATTTTTTTTTTAAATTTTTAAATTTTATTTATTTATTTGACAGACAGAGATCACAAGTAGGCAGAGAGGCAGGCAGAGAGAGAGGAGGAAGCAGGCTCCATGCTGAGCACAGAGCCTGATGCGGGGCTCGATCCCAGGACCCTGAGATCATGACCTGAGCCGAAGGCAGAGGCTCAACCCACTGAGCCACCCAGGTGCCCCTTGCATTCTATTTCTTACTTCTACATTTAATTTCTTTCTTGAGACTACTTCCTTTCTTTGATTTATGAGTTAATTTTCTCAGTCTTTGCCTGAAAATCAATTTATTTTACCCTTATTCTTGAGTATTAGTTTAGCTGAGTATAGAATTCTGGGTTGTGGGTTATTTTCCTTTCATAACTTAAAAAAAAATTTATTGAGAAGTCTGTTCTCATTCTAATTGTTTTTCTTTTTAAGTCTTCTTTTGCCATTGTTTTCTTTTACGGTCTTCTTTTTCTCTTTGTAGTTTGACTATATATGTCTAGGTATTGTTTTGGGGTTTATCAAAAGGAGGGGTTTTGGTTTTGCCATTTATCAGAGTATTAATACTTTTGGTAGGTCTGGAAATTTTCAAATATTATTTATTTGAATATTACCACCTTTAAATTCACTCTACTGTTTCTCTCAACTTTTATAATATGCTTGTTGGATCTCCTAGTCTAAATGCTTGTTAATATTTTTATTATAGTTTCCATATGTTTATCTCTCTGTGCTGTGATCTCTCTTCTAGTTCCTTCTTCCCTCTTCAGCTGTACTAGTCTGTTTGTTGATGCATTCATTATATTTTTCATTTTCTTGACTGCTTTTCTCTTCTTTCCAGAAGTTCTATTGGCTCTTCTTCAAATTTTCCTGTTTTGTCCTAAGTCTCATTCTTTGCAGTTTCTTCTTTAATGTCCTTAATACTTATAAGCATATTTTTCATGTCTTCTAAAATATCTTGTTTAATAACTTGAAGTTCTAGAGTTCTGTTCCTGCTATGTGTTATGTTGCTCCCACTCTCACTCATGGTGGATTAAGTCACCCCAAGTTTGTAAGCTCCTTTAAAGGAGAACTTTCCTGCAGAATCTTTCATGGCCAGGAATATGGGTTTGCTTCTACAAAGGGATTCTGTGTTATCATTGGGATGGGACAAACTTTATGTTAAAGTTTAGAATTGGTAGTCAGTACTGTGCAGTCAGACTCCAAAACTGAATGAAGTTAGACCTAAGGTTTCTTACAGAATACATTTTTTTCCCTACTTAGAGAGTAGGAGAAGATAAACTTTCAGTTGTATCTCTGTGAGGGTGAGTGGATTTTTCCTCTGGAACCTCTTTTCAAGTGTTCCAGATTATGAATTGGACCTAGTTCCAATTATCCAGTAGTCCTAACTTCTTTTCTCCTGTCCTTGATTCAGTGTTTAAACACAAGCCTTTCACTGTCACTGGGTCTTCCTACTCCCAACTTTTAGCTTCAGGCCTTCTCAATTTCTTCCTGTTCTGAATTTGTTTTATCTTTGTCTTTGGCAAATATGAAAATTTATTTTTCTTTCCTGCAAGCTCAGCTGTGAATTATAAAATTTTGTTTTCTATTTTACCAAAAGGTTTTCCTCTTAGATTAATCAGCTATCTCACTAGAACCTGAAATATCCAGTATTATCTTTTCAAGGCACAAAACTGATCCTATTACCTCCCTCTTTTTTTCATAGATAAAGACCTAAATTTTAACCCAGCTTATCAGGCTCTGTCTTGTGAGTTTTTTAATACCTTTTCAAATGCATATGCTATCACTCTTCTCTGTGGTCTCTTGAGTTCTAGCCAAACAAGTTTTCTCCTTGTTTTTGGAGCACGTCATTTTCCCTCCCTCAACACATTCCCTCTGGGGTCTTTGAATTTAGCATTCCTTCAGTTTGAAAAACCACCTTCCCCAACCCACACTGTATATCTATCTACACACCATTCAGATCTCAACTCATGTGTCATTTACTTGGAGAAGGCTTTCCTGACTTCTCTGACCCTCTTAGTCTGGATCACTTTACTTTGTTATATACTTTTTTTCTCTAGAAGTATTTGGTTAATGTGTATTTATATAGTCATTTGTGTGATTATTTGACTGATGTATGGCTCCCTCATAGTCTGGAAGTGTCATGAGAACAGAGACTATTTTGGTTATTACTGGATATGCATCTAAGCACATCGGCTGGAACATAGAATATACTAAAAAATATGAAATGGACGGATAGATGGATGGGTGGGTAGATGGATAGAAGGTTGTTTGAAGAATGAGTGAGGAAGGAAAGGGGGCAGAATTGTGGCCAAGTAACTTCTAGGAGCAATTTTTTTTGTGTTTTGTACTCTTAAAAGCAGGAAAATTTCTTTGTCTCTCAGTTCTGTCAGCTTCACATAATAGCAAAAACTTCTCTGTAGGTGGCAGTGTACTTATGTAAGATATTTCTCTGAAACAAAAAATAGGGTGGTATTATCCTGAACTTTTAAAAGCATTTATGTAACTTGAATCTTATCGTGCAATTTTTAAAACATGCTCTTATTTCCCATAATGTGGATTAATCCTTAATTTATTCTAGTCTAGAGTCTTTTTCCCTTAGAGTTATTAGTAAGTACCAGAGAGATATCAGTCCTCATTTTATGATATTTTGATTTAGGTGAACATGCCATTTAAGATTTGGAAAATGGGTATTGTGAGTGAAACAGTGTTGGCTAACGTTTTATCTTTAACAACAATAATGTTTATCTTATAGAATAATTGAAACTGTGGTAAAAATAGAACTGCAGACCAAACATGTATGTATCTCAACTAACTTTCAGGTTGAGACTTTTATGAGGGTGGAAGTTGTTTACTAAACACATTAAAATAATGACCAGTTGACCAGCTTGCTCATGGATTTTATACACAGACATTTGAAAGTCAAATTTGTCTTTCCCAGGGTGTTTTTGTATATACTATTACCACCTATATTATATAAAGTTCCTTATAATCAAAGTGTACCATCAAAGATTTTCCCTACTTTTCCACGTTTTAGTTTTTTCAAATTAAAAAAATGTATATATATGTATGTAGATATATAAAATAATAATTTTGTCCTTGCAGCACTTAAATGCAGAAAGGTCTTATAAGTCCCAGATTTCTACCTTACACAAATCTGTTGTAAAGATGGAAGAGGAACTTCAGAAGGTTCAGTTTGAAAAAGTGTCTGCCCTTGCAGATTTATCTTCCACAAGGGAACTTTGTATTAAACTTGACTCAAGCAAAGAACTTCTTAATCGACAGCTGGTTGCCAAAGATCAAGAAATAGAAATGGTATGTAATACATTTTTAAATGGTTTTTTGAAATACTATTGTTATTATAAAGTTACTACAATTTTAGAAAATCAAACTCTTTCTTATAAAATATTACACAAACCATGTCTATAAACTTTAGATTTTATTTCTAAAGTCCAGAATATAAATTGTTGACAGCTGTATTACAACAATTAAAGAAAGTAACAGAAACTTTTTCTTTAAGTATGTAACGTTTACTTTTAGCCAGAAGAATTATAAAACACATTAACATAGCAATCAGCAAAGAACTGTGAAGTTGGGGTTTATTCAGCTAAATTATAACTTTAATGGTATTCTTTTAGGCTAAATTTATTTAACTGGGTGGGTTCTTTTAAGCTATAATTCATTTGATTGTATATACTGACATTGTGCTTGCCACTGTGAACATAATGTTCAAAACAGGGTAGGACCCAGTGGATATTATGCTAAGTGAAATATATCAGAAAAAGACAAATACCAAATGATTTCACTTATATGTAGAATCTATAAAATAAAACAAATGAATAATCCAACCCATAAATACAGAGAACAAAGTGATGGTTGCCAGAAGGGAAGGGTTGGGAGTGGGCGTGGGCAAAATGGGTGAAGGAGAGTGAGAGATACAGGCTTCCAGCAATGGAATAAATAAGTCATGGTGATAAAAAGTATAGCATAGGGAATGTAGTTAGTGGTATTGTAATAGGATAGCATGATGACAGGTGGTAGCTACTAATCATAGTCTAACATAATAGAGTTGATGAACCACTATATTATACACTTGAAGCTAATGTAACATCATGTGTCATATATACTCAAAAAAAATAGAAGAGAGAAAGAAAGGAAGAAAGAAAGAAGAAAAGAAAGGAAGGGAAAGGAAAAGGGAAGGGAAAGAATAAAGGAAAGGAAAGGGAAAAAAAAGAAAAAGAGAAAAAGAAAAAGGTCCTTGCTCTTGAGGACCTCCCAGTATTGAGATACAAATTGTTTGGTATGAATGTTATACTAATAAAAAATATTCAAGGTTTGAGAGAGGGAATTCCTTATCAGTCTATGTGTGTCAGGGAGAACTTCACAAGGATGTACTACTGAGCTCAAAAGAGAGGAGGCATCCTATTCAGAGAGAACAACATAGACGATGGTATGGAGTTATAAATGAATTCTCGAGTGAATAGTACGTGATTTACAATGGCATGCACAGGTGAAAGTGGCTAGAGTTGTATTTGGAGAGATCACTGGAGCCTGGATTCTAAAGGAATATGTATACAAGTTGCACAGGGTAATTGAATTTACCCAAATAATAAAAAAAATCAAAGGGATATATGCACCCCCATATGTGTCTCAGCCAAATCATGGCAACAGCCCAAGTGTCCTCCAATGGATGAATGGATAAAGATGTGGAATATATATACAATGGGATATTACTCAGCCATAAAAAAAGAATGGAATTTTGCCATTTGCAATGACATGTATAGAGCTAGAGAGCATTATGCTAAGTAAAATAAGTCAGAGAAAGACAAATACAATATGATTTCACTCATATGTGGAATTTAAGAAACAAAACAGATGAGCAAAGGGAAAAAAAAAAAAGAAAAAGGCAAACTAAGAAACAGACTCTTAACTGTAGAGAACAAACTGATGGTTACCAGAAGGGAGGTAGTGAGGGGATGGGTTAAATAGATAATGGGGATTGAAGAGTGCACTTATTGTGATGAGCCCTGGGTGTTGTATGGAAATGTTGAATCACTATCCCATTCACCTGAAACTAATATTACACTGAATGTTAACTAACTGGAATTTTAAAACTTTTTAAAAAGTCAACAAATTTTGGTCTTTACATTTCCAGTTTTTAAATTTTGTTAGTCTACTATTCGCTAGGAGGATATGATGCATTTAAGAATCATGAGTCTGTTGATTTCTATAAGAATCCACTGTTAATATTTTATTAATGAAGTGGTATATGCAAGGATTTTCTGAGTCTTCCTTTAAATTATTTTTCTTATTTTAACAAGAATTTTTTAATGATGGAAGTAACTCATGAATATATTTTCACTGTAAAAATTCAAAAAATCAATTTTTTCTTTAAAAATATTTTTTTACTTGCTGTTTTCAAATTGGAAAAGTAATACATGTCATTGCAAATGAAACAATATTAAGATGAAATGCCAAAAATATCTCAAAGCTTATTAAGATAATAATACACCATGACCGAGTAGGGTATATACCAGTAGTGGTACCAGTAGTTTTCTTTAAGCCTTAAATTCATTACCCGTAGAAGTACAATATATAAACTTGAAAGTGATTTATATGAATTTTTAACCATTAAGGATGTTTACTTCAAGTTTTGTAGCTTACTACTCTCAAAGTATTTTTTTCTATTTTTTCTTTTATTTTAAAATACATATTGCATAACCTTTTCTATTTTAACCATTTTTAAGTGTACAGTTCATTGGTATTAAATATATTCACATTGTTGTGCAGCCTTCACCATCATAACTCATTTCATCTTGTAAATCTGAAACTATATCTATTAAACAATAACTCCTTATTTTCCCCTTTCCCCAGCCCCTGGAAACCATCATTATACTTTCTCTCTTTATGGTTTTTACTACTCTAAGTATCTCATGTAAGTGGATTTATATAGTATTTGTCTTTTGTGACTGCTTTTTACACTTAGCGTGATGTCCTCAAGGTTTATCAGTGTTGTATTACAGAATTTCTATCTTTTTAAGGCTGAATAATATTCCATTGTATGAATATACTACATTTTTTCTTTTTTTTTAATTTTTATTTATTTTTTAAATTTCTTTTCATTGTTCCAGAATTCATTGTTTATGCACCACACCCAGTGCTCCATGCAGTATGTGCCCTCCACAATACTCACCACCAAGCTCACCCAACCTCTCACCCCTCCAAAATCCTCAGTTAATTCCTCAATATACTACATTTTAAAAAATTTATTCATCATAGACGCTTGGGTTGATTCCATGTTTTAGCTATTGTGAATAATGCTGCTATGAATGAGTTTACAAATAGCTCTTCAAGGCCTTTCAGTTCTTTTGGATTTATACGCAGAAGCTGGATTTCTGGATCATATGGCAATTCTATTTTTAATTTTTTGAGGGAATTTTGTACTGTTTTCTACAATGACTGTATCATTTTACATTCCCAACAACAGCACACACAGGTTCCAGTTTCTCTATATCCTTGCCAACATTTATTATATTTTAGCTTTTTCTTTCCCTGTTCTTGATAATAGCTATCCTAGTGGTTGTGAAGTGGTCAGGCTAAGTCTAACTGTATTTTAAAATACTCCTGACATAAATTTTTTGCCTTAAAAGTTAGTTATTTATGTATATATGTTTACCACCATTTTAAGCTATAGTTTCAAGTGCAGGGACCATCTTATTTACATTTGTATTTCCTCAGCTACGTGTATAGGCTACAATCAAATAATTTTGTAAATTAAATTTTGATTTTGAGATAATTATAGATTCACATGCAATTGTAAGAAATAATACAAAGTATCATTTACCTTGTCTGCCCAATTATAACCTCTTGTAAAATTATTGTATAACATCACAAGCAGGATGTTGACATTGAATCAGGCAAGATATGGAACATTTCCATCAAGGATACATCATGTTGCACTTTTGTAGCCCTGTCTTCTTCCCTTCTATCCCCACCCACCCCCTTAATGCATAGCAACCACTAATCTAGTCTTCCTTTCTCTAATTTTATCACTTCAAGAATGTTACATAAATGGAATCATATGGTATGTAACTTTTGGGGCTTGGATTTTTTCACTCAGCATAATTCTCTGGAGAGTCATCTAGGTTGTTGCGTGTATTAGTAGTTCATTCCTTTTCGTTGTTAAGCAGTATTCTGTGCTTTGGGTGTAACACAGTTTGTTTAACCATTCATGCATTGAATACCTGGGTTATTTCTAGTTTTTAGATCATACAAATGAAACCATTGTAAACATTGTCTACATGTTTTTGTGTGAAACTTGTCTTCATTTCTCATTAAATGCCCAGAAATGCAGCTTTTGGATTATATGGTAGTTGCATAATTCATTTTTTAAAAAAGTGACAAACTGTTTCCCCCAGTCTATACCGTTTTGCATTCCCACCAACAATGTGTGAGTGATCAGTTTTTCCACATCTTTGTCCATAGTTGGTGGTGTCACTATTTTTTATTTTGACCATCCTGATATAGGTGTAGTGCTATATCATTGTCTAGTTGCATTTTCCTAAATTAATGAAGCAGACCATATTTTTATATGATTATTTGCCATTTATATATCTTCTTTGGTGAAACAGCTCTCTGTATCTTTTGCCCATGTTTTCAATGAATTATTTACTTTTTAAATGTTGAATAGTAAGCATTTTTTATATATCTTAGATACTGGTTATTTATCAGATACGTGGTTTGTAGGTATTTTCTCCCAGTATGTAGCTTGTGTTTTCATCTTCTTATCAGCATCTTTCTAAGAGCAAAGTTTAAGTTTGGGTAGTGTGCAGTTTATCAGTTTCCTTTTATGGATTGTGCTTTTGGTTTTAAGTCTAAAAATTCTTTGCATAGCTCTCAATCCTAAAGGTTTTTCCTAGTTTTTATTCTAAAAATGTTATAGTTTTATGTTTCACATTTAATGCCTGATCCATTTTGAGTCAGTTTCTACATAAGGTGTGAGGTTTACATCAAGCTTCATTTTTTTGCCTATGGGTGTCCAATTGTTTCAGTACCATTTGTTTGTAGCTTACTATTGTCATAGTATTTTTTCTAAAAATTACTCCCTAATTTGATTGATTTAATCAGTCATTAAATTGATTCTTTACATTTGTGAAAAATCATTTGGACATACAGAGTGGGCCTATTTCTTGTTTTTCTATTCTTTTACATTTATCTATGTGTCTGTCTCTTCCCTAATACCACACAATTTTTATTACCAAAGCTATATAATAAGTCTTTAAATCAAGTAGACTGATTTTTTTTTCAAGTACACTGAATTTGTCCACTATACTCTGCTTTTTCAAAATTGTCTTAACTATTCTAGTTTCCTTGCTTTTCCATATAAATTTTAGGATACTGTATCTATTTTCATAAAAAATCTTGTTGGGATTTTGATAGGAATCACATTAAACCTGGGAAGAACTAACATCCTTACTGTATTGAGATTTCCAATCCATGAAGATGGCATGTTTTATTTAGATCTTCTTTGATTTCTTTTATCAGATTGGTGTAGTCAGCATGTAAGTTCTATACCTGTTTTGTGAGATTTACAACTACAAAATGTAGAATACTTCTTTTTTTTTTGAGTTACCATAAATGGTATTGTTTTAATTTTGCTGTGAATATGTTCATTGCAAGTATATGTGAGTATTGATTTTTGAATGTTTATCTTATATTCTGTGACCCTACTGAATTCACTTACTAGTTCTAGTGGTTTTTCTGTAGATTCTTTGCAATTTTCTACATAGACAAGCATGTTATCTGAAGATAAGGATTTTATTTCTTCATGTTCAATCTTTATGCTACTTCTTGCCTTATTATACTGGTTAGTACTTTAATGCTATGTTGAATAAGAATGGTGAAAGTTCTTGCTTTATTACAGTCTTAGGGTAAAAAAGGAGTCAATTTTTCACCATTAAGCATACTGTTATCTGTCGAATTTTGTAGATGCTTTTTATTAAGTTGGGGATATTTCTGTCTGTGTCTGTATTTCTGAGAGTTTTTATCATGAATGAGTATTGAATTTTTTTTCAAATGCTTTTTCTACATCAATTAATGTACTCATTTTTTTTCTTTAGCCTGTTTTTATGATAGATTATACTGATTGATATTTGAAAATTGAGCCAGCCTTGTATTCCTGGAATCACTCAGATGATTTTAAACAAGGAAGTAGAGGTTAAGGGGAAGAGATACATATATTTATCTTCATTCTCCAGTGAAATTATTTAAAGCACTAGAATAAGGAATTTTAGAATCTTTTATAGTCTTAGTTTACTTTTCTTCTTTAAAAAAATTATTTACTGAGTTTTGGTTTGTAACCCACCTAGAAGCTTTCTAGGTGTAATTTGAAAATAGTCCCTGTACTCAGAGCACATAGAGAGACCACAAAAAGAGACAAGCTACTCCAGACTGATAGGTGGCAGTTTTATTAAGCAAAGGGAACTTACATATGAGGCTTGTCTTAGACAGGAGAAGGATGAATGGATCCTTGTACTAACCTACCAAATCTTAAACATTTATAAAGAGGTCCTAACTGAATTCAGTCATATACTGTGTGGGTGTTTTCAACATTGTATCAATATACCACCTCTGTGTCTTTGGAGCAGCCTCTGAGAGTGGGAAAGACAAAGAGAACCCACATTTCAGGTACAGGGGAGAGGGTAGGGAGTCTTTGAGTATTTAGGTCCAGTTCATAGGTCAATTGGTAGTCACATATTTATAAGGATGTTCCCCAACACTGAGGTATGTATAATCATACCAATTCACCCAGGCCTTAGTTTTCTATTTTTCAAATAAATACAGTATATCTGTCTCTTATCTAATTCTTCTTAAGAGGAATGTCAAGAATATGAATTCCAAATATACATCCTTTAATGTTCTTTAATTAATACTTGTGTTGTAGATGATTTTCTTAAGAATAATATGAAATATGCTTTGGAGAATCTCATATAATTTTTAATGAAACAAAAGATTTTTAAAAGTATAATAATCTTCTTAGGCTACAGTGAATTTCAGAACCTAAAACTAGAATGAGAACCATTCTCCTATTATAAATGTTTTGTTATATTTTCTTCAAGCTCTTTTCTTTTCCTAGCCAGATTTTTGTGTTCATTTACATATTTGCAATAGTAGCATATTAAATTGAGTATTCTACTTTTCACTACTTCCCTATTGCTGGGCAGTAAAAATTTTTCAGATTTTTTTTGTGTATAAAACAACATGGTATTATTTTGTTACATAAAACTTTTATCACATTTTGCATTATATTCTTAAGATGCATTCCCAGAAGTGGGAATTTGGGTATATATAGTCAGAAAGCTTTCAGAAAGTTATGAAACACAATTACAAAGAAACTAGTGGTGCTCTCCTGGGCAGATATTCTGAGCATGATGTAGCAGAAATGTCTTCTCTTTGATATCAGCCATAGAACTGAGATGATGAAGTGAATGTCATCATTTGGAAAGCATGGCAAGGAGATGCACATGTGCTGCTGCTGTGGCTCTAAGGCCTACCACTTTTAGAAGTCAATGTGGCAAATTATTGTTGCCCTGCCAAGTAGAAGAGAAAGTATAACTTGAGTGCAAAGGCTAAAAGGTGAAATACCACTGGGACCAGTTCAATGAGGCATGTAAAAGTTGTATACCAGAGATTCAGGCATGGATTCCATGAAGAAGCAACACCTAAACCCAGAAGGGCAGCTGTTGCATTATCTAGTTCATCCTAAGGATTTCAGCAATTAGTCATGCAATAAAACTTTTTTTTTAAAGAAAACTAGTAACTTCATGATAACAAGAAGCAAAACAATATGCTACTTAGAAGCTTAATAAAGAACCATGGAAAGTGATAGCTAAGAGTTCCCCTTTGGAGTTAGAGCAAGCCTTAAAGACTTATCCCTACCATCTGGCAAAGGAGTCCAAATTTAATTGGATCAGACTGTAAAGCAACTTATACCCATAGGCCATTGTGAAATCAATAGAGCAGTTAGTCAACAATTAATGGAGACTAGCATTTAGATGATAGCAATAGAAACAGACAGCTAGAAACTTAACAGGGAGATCAAGGAGAGAGACAATCAAAGATAGCCTGACTAAATCCACTGTCATCTCAATAGAAAGGTTTAGAGAGACTGTAAACATGCTGATGGTAAATGAGTCAGAGTGATTATGCATATACCCTGAGGAATAACATCAGAAGTTGTACACTGCAAGGGAAATAGACTTCATGGGAACTGTCCAGGGAAAGGAAGGGAGGGAGGGAGGCAGGGAGAAAGGAAGGAAGGCAATGAAGGACTACAATACTCCTGACATGGAGAGGATCAGTATTCAGAGTTGTTATAATATAGAATCTTAAATGTCCAGTGTTCATCAATGACAAGAATTTGACTTTCAAAGAAACAAGAAAGTGTGACTCATCTACAGGTAAATAAAGCAAGCAAAAGAAATTGCCTTTGAGAACAGTTCATAATTCCCATATCCTTATTATTAAGCTCTACTGATGACACATTGTCATTATACATTCCTTTACTTCTTTAAACATGGTTTCCTGTAGAGTTAAGGTAGAGGAATAGGGAGGCCATAAGCTTGTCTCATCTCTCGAACACAGCTAGATAACTATCAAATCATTCCAAATACCCAAGAAATTGACCTGAGGACTGGTAAAACAAACTGCACATGTAGAGGTAGAAAATAGGAGTTACAGAGAGTTGATTTGAGGGAGAAAAGAAGTGTAAGTGCTGCAGGGAAGTGGGAGCTCTGATCACAGAGAGAAGGGTGAGAGAGAAAGAGTTAAAGCAGCACACAAGGGATTGCACAAGAAAAACTATTCCTCAAAACTTGATTGGGAAAAGGAGAGGGGCTGCCTACCACAAGTAATGGTGCTCAAAGTCTGAAGTTTTAGAAGCCTTTGCCATTGTCACAGTAATGACTGGTGGGCTTAGCAGTGCTCCAGTGAGGAAGGAGGCTAGAGATCAGGAGCAGGCAGTATGGTTTGAGGATCCCCTGGGTCCCACAGGGAGAAACATTTCCCCTTCTCAGAGTGCATTTGGGAAGGGTGGCATGGCCTCTCTGGGAACAAAAGAGCTGGCAGGCACCAATGTGCTGCCCTGTTTACTGGCATAGGAACAAAGAAAATGGTTAAGGGCAGTGGGTCCCTAAAATTTGGAGTTTTGAACCTAGCTGCACATCTGAGATAAAACACACGAGTACTCTGGCAGGCAGACAGATCCGACACAGACAGGCAGCAATCTGATGAAAGCTGGGGACACATGGGGAGAGATTGTTTGCTCTTCTGTGAGGGCTTCCTGAAGAGTGGTCGGTGCAAACTCCCTGGCCTGGGGTCGAGAGAGAGAGTGGCATCACCCCCTGCCAAACCCATTAGCACTGACCAACTTGACAGCAACAGAACACCCCCCAGTGGATGCTGGCCCTGCTTAAAATAAGACCCACCCCTTTGTGCCCTGCAGGTGCATCTCCACTAGGGCAAATCTGCTTGAAAATCAGCACAGCAGGCCTCTCCCCCAAAAGACCAGCACAAACCCCTTGCACACACCAAGTCATAGAGTGTTGCAAAGCTTCAGGTCTAAGGAAAATAGAATCCATCTTCTTTTAACAAGCAGACCAAAACACACCCAGTTAAAACTTGGCAAGAGTGGACAAGGTCCAGACACCCCCCAGTGCTGGCAAGAAGAAGCTCTGCAGAGGACTGACCTGAGGGAAAGAGCAGCCAACACACAACAGCAGAGTGCACACTTTGAAACACCTCCTGAAGCACCAGGCCCAGCACATATAGGACCTCTTCTTAACATAGCCATTACTCTCAGGAGAAGGAATATAACAATCTTTCTTAAAAATCACACACAAAAAAGTGACCTAAACAAAATGACAAGTTTGAGGAATTCACCCCAAAAGAAAGAACAAGAAGTAATGGCCAGGGATTTTTTTTTTTTTTTAAGATTTTATTTATTTATTTGTCAGAGACAGAGGGAGAGAGAGCGAGCGAGCACAGGCAGACAGAGAGGCAGGCAGAGGCAGAGGGAGAAGCAGGCTCCCTGCCGAGCAAGGAGCCCTATGTGGGACTCGATCCCAGGACGCTGGGATCATGACCCGAGCCAAAGGCAGCCGCTTAACCAACTGAGCCACCCAGGCGTCCCAATGGCCAGGGATTTAATCAAAACAGATATAAGTGAGATTCTTGAACCAGAGTTTAAAACAGCAATCATAAGGATACTAGCTGGGCTTGAGAAAAGTGTCAAAGACACTATCTCCTTTACTGTGGAGATAAAAACTAAAAAATGGTCAGGCCAAGATTTAAAAAAAGGTGCTGTAACTGAGATGCAAAACTGACTGGATGCAATGAGAATGAGAATGGCTGAAGCAGAAGAATAAATCAGTGATATAGAAGATGAAATTATGGAAAATAATAAAGCTGAAAAGAAGAGGGAAGGAAAAGTATTGAATCATGAATGTAGCCTTAGAGAACTCAGTAACTCCTTAAAGCATAATAACATTTGTGTTGGGAGTCTCAGAAGAAGAAGAGAGGGAAAAGTGGGCAGAAAGTTTATTTGAGCAAATTATAGCTGAAAACTTCTCTAATTGGGGGAAGAAAACAGACATCAAAATCTAAGAGGCACAGAGAGCTCTGATCAAATTCAACAAAAGCTGACCTACACCAAGACATATCATAGTCAAATTTACCAAATACACAGACAAGGAAAGAATCCTGAAAGCAGCAATGGAAAAAAGTCCTTAACCTATAAGGGAAGACAAATTAGGTTTACAGCAGATCTATCCACAGAAACTTGGCAGGCCAAGTATATTGTATATCAATATACAATAATCAGTTACATCTCTATATACAAGCAATGTACAATCCAAAAAAATGAAAATAAAACAATTCCATCAGATGAGATTGCATCAAAAGGGATTGCACCAAGAGGAGATAAAATGGCTTAGGTGTAATTTTAACAAAAGAAGTGCAAAACTTGTACTTTACAAAACTAGAAAACATTGCTAAAAAAATTTAAAGAGGACCTAAGGAGATGGAAAAACATTCTGTATTCATGGATTAGAAGACTAAACATTGTTAAAAAGGCAGTACTACCGCCAAATTGATCTATAGATTCAATACAATGCCTATGAGAATCCCGGCTGGCTTCTTTATAGAAATTGGCAAGGTGCTATAAAATTAATAGGGAAGTTCAAGTGCCCCAGAGTAGCCAAAACAATCCTGAAAAAGAACAAATCTGGGGTGCCTGGGTGGCTCAGTTGGTTAAGCATCTGCCTTTGGCTCAGGTTATGATTTCAGGGTCCTGGAATCAAGCCCCACATTGGGCTCCCTGCTCAGCAGGAAGTCTGCTTTTCCCTCTCCACATCCCCCTTGCTCATTCTCTCTTTCTCAAATAAATAAAATCTTTTTAAAAAGAGAGAGAGAAGAAAAAGAATAAAATCAGAGAACTAACACTTCCCAATTTCAAAACTGGCTACAGAAGTACAGTAATCGAGGTAATGTAATACCAGCATGAAGAAAGACATACAGGCCAGTGGAACAGAATTGAGAATCCAGAAATAAAGTCTTAAATTTGTGCTCAAATGATTTTCAGAAAATTGATACCAATACAACTTAATGAGGGAAGAATAGTCTCTTCAATGAATGGTTCTGGGACAATTGAACATCCACATGGAAAAGAATAATGCTGGATTCTTACCACATACCATATGCAAAAATTAACTTAAAATAGATTATAGGCCTGAATGTAAGAGCTAAAATTATAAAACTCTTAATGAGAAAACATTAAGTAAATCTTTGTGACCTTGGGTTAGGTAATGCTTTCTTAGATCCACATCAAAAGCACAAGCCACAACAGAAAAAAATAGATTAAAACGATTTCCTCAAGTTTTCCAGCATCATATGTTGAAAAGACTGTCTTTTTTCCATTGTATATTATTTCCTGCTTTGTCAAAGATTAGTTGAGGGTCCATTTCTTGGTTTTCTATTCCATCCTATTGATCTGTCTGTCTGTTTTTGTGCCAGTGACAGCTTTGTAATAGAGCTTAAAGTCTGGAATTGTGATGCCTCCAGCTTTGGTTTTCTTTTTCAAGATTTCTTTGGCTCTTTGGGGTCTTTTGTGGTTCCATACAAATTTTAGGATTATTTGTTCTAGCTCTCTGGAAAATGCTGGTAGTGTTTTGATAGGGATTGCATTAAATGTATAGATTGCTTTGGGTAGTTATAGGCATTATAAGAGTATTTGCTCTTCTGATACATGAGCGTGGAATGTTCTATTTGTGTCTTCCTCAATTTCTTTCATAAGTGTTCCATAGTTTTCAGAGTACAGATCTTTTGCTTTGGTTAGGTTTATTCCTATGTATCTTATGGGTTTTGGTGCAATTGTAAATGGGACCAATTTCTTGATTTCTCTTTCTGCTGCTTCATTGTTGGTGTATAGAAATGCAGCAGAATTCTGTGCTTTGATTTTATATCCTACAACTTTGATGAACTCCTGCATCAGTTCTAGCAATTTTTTGGTGGAATCTTTTGGGTTTTCTACATAGAGTATCATGTCATCTGCAAAGAGTGAAAGTTTGAGTTCTTCTTTGCCAATTTGGGTGCCCTTTATTTCTTTTTGTTGTCTGATAGCTGAGGCTAGGACTTCTACTACTATGTTGAACAACAGTGGTGGGAGTGGACATCCCTGTCATATTCCTGACCTTAGAGGAAAAGCTCTGTTTTTCCCCATGGAGGATGTATTAGCTGTGGGTCTTTCATATGTGGCCTTTATGATGTTGATATATGTTCCCTCTATCCCTACTTTGTAGAGGGTTTTTATCAAGAAAGGATGCTGTAATTTGTCAAATGCTTTTTCTGCATCATTATTACTTAGCCATAAAAGAGAATGAAATCTTGCTACTTGCAATGACGTGGGTGGAGCTAGAATATATTACACCAAGTGAAGTAAGTCAGTTAGAGAAAGATATGTTATGATTTCACTCATATGAAGAATTTAAGAAACATAACAGATTAATACAGGGGAAAGAAAAAAAGAGAGAGGCAAATCATAGAAGAGACTCTTAATTACAGAAAACAAACTGAGGGTTGCTAAGGGGCAGGTAGGTGGGGGATAGGATAAATGGGTGATGGGCATAAAGGAGGACGCTTGTTGTGATGACCACTGGGTGTTATATATAAGTGATGAATCATAAATTCTATTCCTGAAACTAATATTACACTATGTGTCAACTAACTGGAATTTAAATAAAAACAAACAAATGAAAAAAAAAACAGTTGAATTGTAAGTAAATGGAAATTGGGTGAGTTGTATGAGTTGTATGTAAATTATAATCCAATAAAGCTATTGCCAAAAGAAGTGATTCTAAAAAAAAAAAAAAAAAAAGTGATCCTCCATTTTGTATTCCTCCTGGCAGAGTGTATGAAATTGCCATTGCTCACTTTAATGTTAATCAATACACACTAAGAAATTTGCCAATTTGATAAACTAGGACAATGATTCAACTGAAAGAGATTTTGCTCCCCTGTGGCCATTCCGCAATGTCTGGAGACTTTTCTTAAAAAGATATTTTATTTATTTATTTGAGAGAGAGACAGAAAGATAAAGAGAGAGAGAGAGAGCACAAGTGGGAGAAAGGGAAGAGGGAGAGAGAGAAGCAGATTCCCTGTTGAGCATGGAGCCCAACATGGCTCGATCCCAGACCTAAGATCATGACCAGATCCCAAGTCAGATGCTTAACTGAGCTACCAAGGTGCCTCTGGAGTTAGTTTTGATTGTCACAACTGGGGTAGGAGGATGCTATTGGCCTCTAATGAGTTGAGACCAGGTATGCTGCTAAATATCCTACAGCACATAAGACACCTCCCTACACCAAATAATTTTCCAATCCAAAAGGTCAGTAGTGTTAAGATTATGAAACCATGGACTGGAAATAGCATCTTGTTTCATTTTGTATTTATTAGATTATTAGTAAGGGTAGTTTTTCCCCATATGTTTACTAATGAGTTATATTTTGTAAATCTTCTATTCATATGATTTGTTCATATTTCTCATCAATTCATATGAGTTCCTTTTAGTATAAGATTTAACCACTTTACTTACTGAGTTTCTTTAAAATAAATTTTTAAAAATATGAACAGGTGTTGGGATGAGCACTGGGTGTTATATGCAACTCATGAATCATTGAACACTACAGTGAAAACTTATGATGTACTATATATTGGCTAATTGAACATAATGAAAAAAACCTTGAGTATAGATGACACAAAATTTTAATTAGTTTCAGGTGTGCAATGTAATGATTCAATAAGATTATACAAATGCTATGCTCACCACAAGTGTAGCTACTACCACTTGTCACCATACAAACTGAGTTTATATTCTTCCAGTTGTTTCCTTCCAAATTTTGGTTAGGTTTATATTGACTATTGCTATGTTTATTTTTTATATGGTTATACATCATTCTTAGTTGTATCTAGTATAGACAGTCCTTCCCCTATCTGCTCACTCCTCATAATTTCATCTTTATTAAATTCTTTTTTCTTAAAGTTCTATTTTTTCACATTTAACTTTTTAAATACATCTATAATTTATTATAATGTGTATTATGAGATAAAGAACACTTTTTTTCTAAAAAGCAATATCTGGTTTTCCTCCTTTTGAAGAAACATTTGGCTCACAGAGCATTTTTGAGACTCAAGAAAACCTTAAAAAAACTAAGCTTTCCACAGGTTTATGCAAGAGAGGGAATGTGCAGCTCCTTATCTTCCTTAACTATGAGGGACAATAATATTCTACAAGGTAGTTAGCTGTTTGTAACTCACCTAACTTAGGACAAAACAGTAGTCATGTATAGCACTATGTCAGTCTTGCAGAAATATATAAAAAAATATAAATTCTGGGAATGGAAATCCTTTGCAGTTTGGGATTATTAATAAGTGTTAAATTAATGAATTTTTTATATGATGAGAGAATTGAAGAAAGTGATACTGTGTGTGTGTGTGTGTGTGTGTGTGTGTGTGTGTGTGTGTGTGTGTTTGGTAAGAAGGAAGACATAATTTCTAATTAAGAAATTAAAAACAGTTGTCAGGGGGCCTCCTGGGTGGCTCAGTGGGTTAAGCCTCTGCCTTCTGCTCGGGTCATGATCTCAGGGTTCTAGGACTGAGCCCCGCATCGGGCTCTCTGCTCAGTGGGGAGCCTGCTCCCTCCACCCCCAGCCTGCATCTCTGCCTGCTTATGATCTCTGTCTGTCAAATAAATAAATAAAATCTTTTTAAAAAGCAGTTGTCAATTTATAACATTATATAGAAATTTTATGAGTCTCTGATAATAGATCAGTTAAATGAATGGGAATAAGTATAGATATATTCCTATTATCATACAGATGGAGAATGAGTTAGATTCTGCTCGCTCTGAAATAGAACTCCTCAGGAGTCAGATGACAAATGAGAGAATCTCCATGCAGAATCTAGAAGCTTTGCTGGTGGCCAATCGAGACAAAGAATATCAGTCTCAGATAGCGCTTCAAGAAAAAGAATCTGAAATTCAGCTTCTTAAAGAACACCTTTGTTTGGCAGAAAATAAAATGTGAGTTGGTTAACAATACAGTAGCATGAATTCGTATTTTAAATTTTTTTTATACTTTATAGGTTAGTAGAATTTAACAGCTGGAATTTAGACAATTTAGTGCCCATCTTTTGCCATTAATTAAACTGAGAATCAGAAATACTGTGATTTGCCTAAGATTTAGTACTCGTTTCTATTATATGTTTATCTAAATTTAAATTGAACCATCTTTTTTGATTATTTCCAACAGAGCTTTGGATATAATAGAATGTCTGACCTAAAACATTACCTTTTAGAAATATTATAACAAGTTTTTAGGGGAAAAAATTGAGCACTACTGAAGCCAGAGGAATTTTTCTGTTTATGGACCCACCTGGATTGCTGCTGAGTATTTAGACTTGTCACTTAGTATTTCCTTATGCACCTATAAGTATATATTGGGTACCTGGAAGAACTCTTATATTCACAGAATACTGAAGACTTCCCTTAGAGCACTGACTTTGGGTTTTTTGTTTTTTTAAGCATCCCTAGCTCCATTACCATCTTATTATAAGAACCTTGGCTAGGAGGTAGTAGAAATGCCTGCCTGGACAGTGAATGTTTTATTATGAAACCTGGTGACCTCTCACAAAAACTGATGGGGACCCTTAGCCTCTATTGTTATCTGTCCCATCTATAACACTTTTTCATCCCCTCAACTCTGTCTTCCCATCTGAGCATGGGACCTGGGGAGAAGGATAGGAATCATGGTCTCAGGAATCAGTCACTCCTAGGACCCCCTGACTGAGGAAGGGTTGCAGAGCCAGGGCCAGTTTCCTTGAGAAACTATTTTCAGGTTATGGCAGCTGTGAGTCATTCTTTTCAGTCACTGTAGCTGGGCTTTTGTAATATCTTCAACTGGTTCTGCAGGATCACTTTCTCAAGCTCTGTTTGGAAATCTACCTTGGTGAAATATGCCCAACCCCCTCACCTTTAGGGATGCATTTTGTTTTAGAATGTACGCTCACTTAGAACTGGTAAGCATAATAAACTCTTATGTTCTTAATCTCTAAAGTTTAGATTTCAGCAGTCAACAGTGCTGTCTGGCAGGCAAAGAGGATAGAATGTTCTGTGCAAGCAGCATTCATTGCTTTCCCCATCTTCCTTATGATAGTGTGCCTTATCACAGAGTTTTTGAGGCATTGTTTGGCTCTAAGGAGGATCCTGTTAAATTGAAGAGATTTTGTATTTTACAGTTTGTATATGTATACAGTTTGTATGTGCAAATATAAATTGCATGAATCAAATTTCATTATAAGTATATACAAGACACTTGATTTAATAAATATATATAGTAGGACTAATAATGGTATTATTTGGTTATAATACTACTTTGTATATAATACCTTAAAGTACTTTAAAAAATAGATAATATAGATAGATAATAGATAATATTACCCATCTAAACATAGGGAAACAGAGAGAGAAGGTTTAACTAATTGAATGGGACTGAGAGAGCTTAGCCTTTTCAAGTAGGCTATATTCATATTTACTACTTCTAAAATTGGCATATTTTAGATGTACTAATACATCCATAAAAATCACAGTCTGGCATGGTTCCTACTGAGCAACCATTGCCAACATGGTTTAATGTGGTAAGTCCTAGCCATATTTTAAATTTAATCAGCTGTCACTCATACTTTTTTTTAACACAGGGCCATCCAGAGTAGAGATGTGGCCCAGTTCAGAAATGTTGTAACACAGTTGGAAGCTGATTTAGACATTACCAAACGACAACTAGGGACGGAGCGCTTTGAAAGGTAAGTTCGTCTCTATGCAGTGTTCAGTCTGGAAAGCGTTGTTGTTGTGTTTACGTAACAACAGAGTTTGATAATTTCATGATAGCTTTTAAAGTATGAACTGAACTACAGTTTTATGATGGTATTAGTAACATCACTGGATATAAAATTTAAAAGCCTCACTATTTTGCTCCAGGGAGAGGGCTGTACAAGAACTTCGCCGCCAGAATTACTCAAGTAATGCTTATCATATGAGTTCTACAATAAAGCCAAATACAAAATGTCATTCACCAGAACGTGCTCACCATCGATCTCCTGACCGAGGCCTAGATCGATCATTAGAAGAGTAAGTAGTTCAAGGATCCATTCTCTGGAGACCATATAGAATATTTGAGGAAGTAAGGAAGCTCAAATCAATCTATCATTAATAGTGCTATTTAAACACAATTACATCATTAAGTATATAGACATAAAAGTGAAGTATTTTGATCATTAGTTTTATATAAATTTGCTAAAATTAAAGATCTTTATCTAATGTTTATATAAGTTATATATTTAAAATGTAATTTTCTTCTTATTCTAAAACTTAAATTTTTCCATATGCTTACATTAACAAAATATTAGTTAATTACAGCACCATAAAATGCTTATGCTTTAGGAAAGCAGTTTATTTTTCAGAGGAAAATATTTTAGATATATTCTGATATGTCACAAATTTTGTACAAATGCTTGAATTTCAAAATAAATTCGAACTTATAAGAAGTTATAAAAATAAAATAATGCACAGAACAGCTATATACCTTTTACCCATACTCATCATTAAAATTTTACTCCATTTGCTTTTTCTATGTTTGAGACAACACATTTGCTGTCTTATTTACTCACACTTTTACATATGTTTTCTTTCCATGTATGCATGGGTGCACACACACACATGCCATGCACACACACAAACATTTTAAAAACCTGAAATACCTCCAGTTCCAAACCATCTCCCCAGGTTTCTTCCTTTCTTTCTTCCATTTTGTATTTGTATGTCCTTTCTTCTACAGTGAGAACCCTGGCTCAACATTGTGTTTATCAACAGTATGTACGTAGTTACTCTTTTGCTCAATCCCAGAGTGCATCTAAAATAGGTTCGAAATTTCTTCACCTATGTCACTACATTAAATAGACCAACATTAAAGTTCATGATCTATTTGTAATTCCTGTCTCCATATACTACTCTGCATAAATCTTGAGGGCATACACTCAAATACTGAGCTTAAAAATTACTTAGATTAATTCCTTTTTTCCCCTTTTGCTGTGATTATGATATGCGGTTAGGATAACACTAGTTTCATTTACTTCAATTTGCTTTCACTTTTCATTTTTCCCCTTCCTAGTTTTTTCCTTGATTTAGTTTTATTTTTGAATATGTAGATTAATATGCTTTTAAAAGTCAAAACTCTGCAAAAAGTAATAACCAGAGAAGTCTTACTTTCTCCTATATACCCTCTATCCCATGTCCCCCATATTGCTTTATGGTTTATATAATGACATTCAGGTATATTTTTCTTTTCATATGCAAAAGGTGGCATACTATATATGTTTCTTACACTTTTCTTTTCTCACTTCTTTTAGAAGTCACTTTATATTCATACAGATTCCCCTTGTTCCTTTTTACAGTTGCATAGTATTCCATTTTATGGACATACTGTAGTTATGCAACTGACCTCCTATATTTGGACATTTAGGTAGTTTTCAACAATTTGCAATTACAAATAAGACTATAATGAATGTATTTTCATATTGGTGGAGGTATATCTTCAGGATAAATTCCTAGAAGCAGGGTTTCTGGGTCAAAGGGTAAATGTGTATGTGTATAGTTTGGTTAAATAGTGCCAAAATCCCCCTCTGCCAGGGTTGTAGTATTTTTCATTCCCACCAACTATGGTTTAAAGTGCTTGTTTCCCTACAGCATCATCAGCAGAGTATACTGTCAAGTTCTTGAGTTTTTGTGAGTATGGTGGGTAAGAAATGGTATTTCAGTGTAGTTTTAATTTGCATTTCTCTTTCTATGAGTGAATTTTAATATCTTTTCATATGTTTAAGGGCTGTTTTATATCTTTTTTTTAAATTGGCCATTTCTTTTGCCCATTTTTCTAATGGAATGTTCTCTTTTTGTTAAATTTTCTTTGTAAATGTGGGAAATTAACTTTTTTTTGGATTTACAAAGCAGTTTTTATTTCTCACTTTTACTTTTAGTACATGAGTTTTTCAATGTTATCAGAAAGTAAACTATTATCTTTATCCTCCCACCACCACCCCCTGTTGACTTTGCTGAGAAAAGAATCACATTGCTTTCTGCTAACATATTTAATGAGCAACAATAGATTTATTTCACATTATAAAAGAATAATGGGAAATTAACTTTTTATTACTGATATATGTTGCAAATATTTTCTTCCATTTTGTCACTTTTCTTTTGAATTTAAACTATTTTTTACATGGAAAAGTTTGTTTTTATGTAGTCAAATTTTTAAATATATTTTAAACATCCAATTTCTGTTTATAGTTAGAAAAATCTTTTCTTATACCCAGATAGATAACAGAGGAAATCAGTGTTTTTAGTTTCAATGTTTTAGCACTTATATAAGTTATATATATATATATATATGTATATATATATATATATATATATCTTATTACATTTAGATTTCTGATTCATTTAAAGTTTATTTTGCATATGGTATGAAAAATAGGTCTAATTTTACTTTTTTCCAAATGACTAACCAGTTTTTCAAAGATCATTTAGTAAAAATATTTTGTCCAAGTGATTCAGGTCCCTCTCTGGACTTTCTCTTCTGTTCCTTTGGGTTTATTTATGCTCAAATCCCACACTATTTTAATTATAGAGCCTTTGTAATATTTTTCATTTTTTAGGACTAGTTTGATGGTTTGCTGGTAAACTGGTTCTCCGAAGAAGGGAAGGGAGAAGCCCTGATTTGTAGCATTTGCCAATTTCAGTGGTGTAAATATGCCCACTGTGGCCAGGAAGCCACTTTGTTTGTTTCCTCTTTCTTTCTTGTTTTCTTTTTTTCTTTCTTTCTCTTTCTTTATGTTAACGTGTAGTTGACATACAGTGTTATCTTAGTCTCAGGTGTACAATATAGTGATTACACAATTCTACATATTCTATAAATATATTGTACAGTTTCAAGCTGCCAAGCTAGTTTAACTACCAGCTCACAAAATTTCTGAATATTTACAATCAGCTGTGAGCCAGCTCCAGCATACCGATAATTTAGCGCCTATAGGAGCACTTCCTTTTAAGTATTTGCCTATATTTTCATGTGAGTTTGTTTTCCATATTACACAACTAATGAATCATTGAACACTACAACAAAACTTAGAATGTTGCATCTGAAAGTAGCATTAGCTTATCTAGCTCCAATTTAAAAAGCCCATTGGAATTTTTATTAGAATCACATTAAATTTATAAATTAACTTGGGGAGAACTGACATCTTGGTAATGTTGAGCTGTCCTAACCAAAAAAACAAGGATGTCCTTCCATTTTTTTCAAACTCACATGTGTCATTCAAGAATAATAAAAAATAGGGGCACCTGGGTGGCTCAGTGGGTTAAAGCCTCTGCCTTCAGCTCAGGTCATGATCTCAGGGTCCTGGGATCAAGCCCCACATCAGGCTCTCTGCTCAGCAAGGAGCCTGCTTCCTCCTCTCTCTCTGTCTACTTGTGATCTCTGTCTGTCAAATAAATAAAATCTTAAAAAACAAAAAAGAATAATAAATAGATAAAATCAAAAGCTTTTTTTAAATTTATTTTCAGCATAACAGTATTCATTGTTTTTGCACCACACCCAGTGCTCCATGTAATCCATGTCCTGTCTAATACCCACCACCTTGTTCCCCCAACCTCCCACCCTCCGCCCCTTCAGAACCCTCAGATTGTTTTTCAGAGTCCATAGTCTCTCATGGTTCACCTCCCCTTCCAATTTCCCCCAACTCCCTTCTCCTCTCTAACTCCCCTTGTCCTCCATGCTATTTGTTATGCTCCACAAATAAGTGAAACCATATGATAATTGATTCTCTCTGATTGACTTATTTCACTCAGCATAATCTCTTCCAGTCCCGTCCATGTTGCTACAAAAGTTCAAAAGCTTTTTTTAATTAAAAAGTGAGTTGCAGTTTCCTTTATATAGGTTTTGAACATTTCTTAAGTTTATTCCTAAATAGTTTATCTTTAGTTTTTTTCTCCCCATTCATTCTTCAAAAAATGCTATTTTTGCATGTTAATTTATCATCACGTTATTGTGCTAGATTTTTTTTTATTTTTTCATTAAGTTTTATCATTGACTCATTAGGGGAGTCCAGATATGTTATCGTGTCATCTGCAAAAAAGAGATCATTTTATTTCTTCTTTGCCTATTTTTATCTCTTGAATTGTATTCTCTAATTAATTGCAATAGCTAGTATCCTCAGAATAGTGATAAACGGTAGTGGAGAAAATGGGCATCCTTGTTTTGATTCTGACCTTAAGTGGGAATGCCTCTAGGGTTTGTCAAGTAAATGTAAGATGCTGGCTTTAGAACTGAGGTATAAATGTTTTATGATATCTGCCCATTTTTATTTTCTCAAGATTTTATATTTTATTAGGAATGGGTGTTTAATTTTTTCAAGGGCTTTTTCAGCATCTATAGAGATATGGTTTTTCTCTTTAGAACTGTTACTTTGTGAATTATTTGAAAAGATTTTCAGATATTGAACCATCTTTGAATTTATGGTATAAACCTTACTTGGTCTTAATGTATTCTATTCTTAATGTTCACTTATATTTTATTGTAGATTTGTGTATCAATATTTGTGATATTGGTCTATAATTTTTTTCTTTGTACTCTCTTAGCAAGTTTAGATATCAGTGTTATATTTGCTGCAAAAAAGGAATTTGAAAGTTTTCACTTACTGTGCTTTGAAACAATTTATGTAGTTTGTGATCGTCTGATCTCTAAGGGTTTGTTTGGGTTCACCTGTGAAACCACACAGCCTTGGTTCTTTCTTTTTTGTAAGGTATATTTCCTTGCTAAATTTTTCTGTTTTTTTTGGGGGGGGGTTGTTTTAAGCTTTTTATCTCTATTTGTCTAAAAATAATCTATTTTCTCTAGGATCATTTTTTAAAAGATTTTATTTATTTGAGAGACTGAAAGAGAGAGATCATGAATGTATACATGAATGGGGGAGGGATAGAGGGAGAGGGAAAAGCAGACTCCCCACTGGAGTCTCAAGATGGAACTCATCCCGAGACCCTGGGATCATGACCTGAACTGGAGGCAGAGCCATGAGGTGCCTCTCTCTAAGTTTTTGAATTTATTTGCACAGAAGTAACCAATGCTTTATCTTATGAATTTTTTTTAAGATTTTATTTATTTATTTGAGAGAGAGAGAGAGTCAGAGAGAGAGAGCATGAGAGGGGAGGTCAGAGGGAGAAACAGACTCCCCATGGAGCTGGGAGCCCGATATGGGACTCGATCCCAGGACTCCGGGATCACGACCTGAGCCGAAGGCAGTCGCCCAACCAACTGAGCCACCCAGGTGCCCCTATCTTATGAATTTTTAAATTTCCTTTTTATAAATAGCTATATCCCATTGTCATTTCTTAATTGTAGATATGTGCTTTCCTCTTCTATTTCTTTGTTACCGTAGCCAGTGACTTGTTTACTTTGTTTATTGCCTCAAAGAAACAGCATTTTGATTTATTGATTTATTTTATCTTACTAATTTATGGTTTCGTTTATCTTATTTCTTTCCTCCGCTATCTTTTTATTTACTTAGTTGGTTTTGTTCCCTCAGTATTTTAAGTTAGGAATTTAATTCATTTATTGCCATTCTTTCATTCTTATTGATATAAATATTATGAATTTTCCAGTGATCATTACTTTAAATGTATCCCATAGATTCTGATATGTTGTTTTTATTATCATTTTTTTAGAAGTTCTGTAATTTCTGTTTGTGTTTTCACTTTTACCCAAGAGTTAGTTGATAGAAAATCTTATAATTTCCAGTTAGAAGAGCTTTTTGTGTTTCCATTTCATTTTTAAATTTCTAGTGTTATTGCATTGTGATTAGAGAGTATTGTTTATAATGTTTCTATTGTGGAAACTACTGATGTTTTCTTTGTACTTTACTACATGATGAATTTGTGTGGATAGTTCATGTGCCCCTGAAAAGATGTATTTTTTCTTATCAAGGTATATATTTCTAGTGTGAGTGTATATACATATAAAAGATTTACCTTTTTAATTTTATTTAGTTCTTTTATGTCATTTCTTAATTTTTATTCACTTGACCTGTTTTACTAAGAATGGTGCTTTAAAATCTCCTGTTATTATTGTTTTTATTTCTTTATCTATCTCCTATAAATTTTGTTTTATGTAAGTTTGCTGTTTTGTTTGCTGCATGGATATTTGGAACTGCCGTATCTTCATTGTGCAATGTGGATTTTATGAATGTGCCTTTCCAATACATTTAATTTTTTGGAGTTGGGAGGGGCTTGGTGTCTACTTGTCTAGTATTAGAGTTACAGGTACAAAGGTCTCCATCTGCCTTGCAAATCTTTGTCCATCTCTTTATTTTTAGCTCTTCTGAGTCACTGAATTTTGAGTATCTCTCTTATTTATAGTATGGATTTAAGTTTTGCTTTATGAGCCATTTTAAAATAGTGGATGAGGTAAGCTTTTTCACATTATTGATATGACTTTAAAATTTGGTCTCAACTCTGTCATATTATCTTATGATAACTGTGTTTATTGTGTGACATTTACTGCATTTCTCAATTTGGCTATTCTTCGCTTTTGGTCATTTCTTTTGATATTCAAGGCTTGTATTTTATTATAGTAGTCACCTTCCTCTTAATAATTTAAAGAGTGCCATTAATTCTCCTTTTTCTTACTTAGCCTTTTGCTGTTAGTTTTAAATGGTATATTTTGACTGCCGCCTATTACCTAGACAACAGTCAATGTATTTAATTTACTTTCCCCAACCGCTGATCTGTTAACTGCCCCTATATATTTAACTTTTCAAAGTTGTTCTATAAATGGAATCACATATATATCCTCTAGTGGCTGACTTCCATGCAGCATAATATATTTGAAATATATCCAGGTTGTTGTATGGATCAGATTTTGTTGCATGTTCCTTTGAACTGCTGAGCAGTATTTCCTTGTATGTCCTCACTACAGCTTTGTTTGCTTTGTTACACTTTTTATTTCGAAATAACTACATTCTCACAAGTAGTTGCAAAAATAATACAGATAATCCCACATATCCTTACCCCAACTTCCCCAATGGCAATATCTTATAAACTGGGAAATTGATTTTGGTACAAAATGATTAACTAGGCCATAGGCCTTATTCAGATTTCATTTTTACATACACTCATATGTACGTGTGTGTGCAGTTGTTTGTTTGTTTTTTACATAAGACTCATCTACCACAGTTACAAGCAGAATACCATACTATATTGTCCATCAGAACCAAGGAATTTGCTCCCTCTTGTGATAACCTTTTTATAGTCACACTCCTCTCCTCCTCCTTCCTGGCAAACACTGATTTGTTCTTCATATCTTTAATTCTGTCATTTTGAGACTGTGATATAAATGAAATCACACACAGTGTATAACATTTTGAGATTGGATTTTTTCATTTAGCACAATGCCCATGAGATCCATCCAAGTTGTATTTACAACCATAAAAGACTCTTAACTATAGGGAACAAACTGAGGGTTGCTGGAGGGGCTCTGGGTAGGGGAATGGGGTAAGTGGGTGAAGGACATTAAGGAGGGCACTTGATGCAATGAGTAGTGGATGCTATATGCAGCTGATCAATCACTAAATTCTACCCCTGAAACTAATAATATACTATATGTTAACTAAATTTAAATTAAAAAAATTTGAAAAAGATAGTTCTTTTTGTTGTTGAATATTATTCCATGTTATGGATATATCACAGTTTATGAAAGCTGAATGAAAAAAATACATTGTCTATGTTTTCCTTCACAGAGGCTGGAAAAAAAAAATTTAAGTATTGACAAAGTAATGTCAGAATACATGTTGTACATCAGTGAAATCTTAAATTTATTAAGTTTATTAATCTGCGATTTTTTTCTCTCTCGTAGGAATCTTTGCTATAGAGATTTCTGACACACGAAAAGATTCTTCACATCCTTGGGAAAGGTCAAAGTTACAAACTGATTTTTTTTTTGCTACATGATTGCATTTATCTTTTGAATGCTTGACAATGTTAAATGTATTTATTAACTTTGTGCCTCTGAATCTCTGTTCGCATGTGCCATATTGCAGTGATCTGAGATGACTTATAAAAACAAAAATGCATATGGCTTTCTATCCGTGCAGTAATAGTGAGTGTAAAATCTGCTTACTTCACTATTGAACACTGTTATGTTAACTATCTGGAGTAAATAAAGAAGCTTATAAAAAGAGGGAAAAGTGTTTTTACAAAACTGATTTCCTTTCCTTTCTTGATATCTCAAATAATTGGTTGGTTAAATTTTTTCTTTGTGATTTATGCTTTCATTGATGGAGAAGTTGTGTCAAAATAGGCAAAGTTTACTAATACTGGCCTGGGACCCAATATTCCATTTGGGAACCAACCTGACATAATTTCCAGGCCGTAATCTGATTTCAAAGCAGCAGATAGTAGGAGTGTTTCAGAGTTTTTAAATCCATAGGATTGTACCACTAATTAACATACATTTTCTGCAATTGTGTTTACCCGTACTATTTTTAGAAAGGTAGGTGATGCTATATTGTCAAGAATGTAAGATTTTTAAAAAATCTGTATTTTAATAAGTTTTCTTTACAATATTAAAGTACTGCAATCAACCTAATTGCCATTTTATTTATTTAATTTTTTTGCCTGTGGCAGGTGTCTGTAACTTAGAGTAACAAGTTTAGTTACGTTTTCTTATTTCTCCTAAAATTTCTTAAATCTCTTCCCTTTTCTATCCATAGGCTTTGATTTAATGTTGATATTAAAGCCTGAACACTACTGTATTTTACTGATTGATATGAGCTATTTGTATTCTTTCCATTTTAATAAAAAAAAAGTCCTGTCATTAATAATATTCATATGAAGTAGACAATTTCTCATTTTATGTAGTTACTATACAGTATCACTACAATAGAACAGTGCCCTGATTTAGGTCTTGTTTAATCAATAGCATTCTGACATTTTACTATAAATTCATGCTATATATTGACTTTAGTTTGCGTTTTAAAAACCTTGAGGTTTACCCATCTAGTTCAAGACAGTCATTACAGATTGGTTTTAAAAATTGAATAATTTAGGGGTGCCTGGGTGGCTCAATGGGTTAAAGCCTCTGCCTTCAGCTCAGGTCATGATCCCAGGATCCTGGGATTGAGCCCCACATCGGGCTCTCTGCTCAGTGGGGAGCCTGCTTCCTTCTCTCTCTGCCTGCCTCTCTGCCTACTTGTGATTTCTGTCTGTCAAATAAATAATAAATAAAATCTTTAAAAAAATTGAATAATTTAAAATAAGATGTCCTTTTTATAAACATTTTAGAGAATAATATACAAAAATTGTTCTTGCTAATATTAAGTAATATACTGATAAATATGAAAAATTAACCTTTGACAGGTGATATAGTGGCCTAAGCACTAGATCACCACAGCATTAATTTTAGTCTAACTACCTCCTAGAAGAGCTGACAAGGAGCTGAGTGTCACCTGTCATTTGCATTTAACATGTTGTATGTGGAGGGCAGTATGTGGGAAAAGGAGCATGAGAGAATAGGAATGAACTACATAAGAAAATATTTCCGTATTTGATTCAAAGTATACTGTATTTGTGCTGTTAATTACAGAATATTTAAAGGAAAATTGTATGTTAAGTATGAAGGGGTCAACTTATCCAAAGGTTGGGAAACTGCAACTGTATTCTATGTTAAAACTCAAAGAAAGGATTTTTTTCTATGGTAGTATTTAAGAACACATATCATTTTAAACGAGATTCTAATCACTTCAGATAAATATATAATAGCCTATTGATATGGTAGAGACTGTAAAATACATAATGCAGAAACTATATGAGACAAATTCTTTTCTTGATGACAAAAAAAATCTGAAAAAGAGCTCTCAGCTTTGAAATGTCATGTTCAATACAAAGCTTCCACTCTTACTGAAGTAAGGGTGTTTTGAAAGAAGATTGTTAACCCTCCAAGTTAAATATCTCATGGGTGTTGTGTTTCAGTAGATCTCAACTAGATTCAACAATGTCTCCCCCTTGCATTCTCTGCCTTTGTTTCCCATAGTAGAGTGTCATCAGCTACCACGTCAGAAGCCTGAGCCCTTGCCCACATGCCATCTCAGGTCACTCCATTCCCTTCTCACTCCACACATTCAGTCAACTTTAAATGTCCTTTCCTACTACACGATATTGCTGAAAGAAATTAATTGCTGAAAGACCTAATTAAATGAAAAGACTTCCACATTCATGGATTAAAAGGCTTAATATTGTTAAGATGGTAGTATTCCCCCAAACCATCTCCAGGTTAAATATAAGCTTATCAAAATACCAGTGGAGTTTTGTTGTTGTTGTTTTGTGTTTTTTATTGTTTTGTGTTTTTTGTTTGTTTGTTTGTTTGCTGTAGAAATGGAAAAGCCAATCAGAAAATTTATGTGGAATTGCAAGGGACCAAGAATAGGCTAAAAAGTCTTGAAACGGAAGAACAAAGTTGAAGGATCCATATTTCCCAATTTCAAAAGTTAATACAAAGCTGCAGTAATCAAAATAGTGTGGTAATGGCATAAGGATAGACATATGAATGAAAGGAATGGAATTGAAAGTCCAGATATAAACCCATACATCTGTGGTCATTTGATTTTTGACAAAGGTGCAAAGACCATGCTATGGAAAAAGAGTAGTCTCTTCAGCAGTGATGCTGGGACACTTGGATAACCACACGCAAAAGAGTCTAGCTGGACCCTTACACACCACATACAAAAATCAACTTAAAATGGATCATAGCCTAAATTTACGTGCTAAACTATAAAACTCTTTGAAGAAAACATAGAGGCAAATCTTCATAGCCTTGGATTTCACAATGGTTTCTTACATATTATGACTTAAATGACAAGCAACAGGAATAGATAAGGTGGATTTCAGCAGAATTAAAATCTTTGTGCATCAAAAGTCACTACGAAGAAAGTGAAAGATAACCCAAATGATAGGAGAAAATATTTGTAAATCATGTATCTAATAAGGGTGTTAATATCCAGAAAAATAAAAAATTTTTACAAACTGACAACAAAAAACAACACAATTAAAAAAATGTGCAAAAGACTTGAATAGGCAATTCTCCGAAGAATGTATACCAATAGTCATAAATACAAAAATACTAAATTCTCATTAGTTATTAGAGAAATGGAAATCAAACTACAGTAACATCACTTCTTGTGCACTAAGATGGCTATCATAGGAAAGATAGAAAATAACAAATACTGATGAGGATGTGAAATTGGAACCCATTCTGGTGGAAATATAAAATGGTGCAGCCACTGTGGGAAACAGTCTGGCAGTGCCTCAATAAATTAAACATAGAAATATCATATGACCCAGCAATTCAACTACTAAGTATATATCCAAAAGAATGGAAAAAGTATTCAACAAATATTTGTACATGAATATTCACAGCAGCTCTAATTCAAAATAAGCAAAAGATAGAAACAAATGTCCAACAACTGATGAAAGAACAAACAGAATGTGATACATCCCTATAGTCCAATATAGTCCAATATGAATGAGTTACTGTTACATGGATAGCCCTTGAAAACTAAGTAAAATAATCCAGACATAAAACCACATATTTTCATATTCCATTCATATGCAATATCCACAATAGGCAAATCCCTAGAGACGGTGCCAATTAGTGGCTGCCAGAGGGCAATGGAGAGAGACTGCCTAGTGGGAACAGGGTTTCTGTTTAGGGTGATAGACAAGTTTTAGAACAAGATAATGGTAATTGTTATACAACATTACAAATGCACTTAATGCCACTGAATTGTACAATTGTAAGTGGTTAAAGTGGTAAATATTATGTATATTTACCACAATAAAAAAAGTCATTTTCTCAAGTTTTCTCTGACTCCTAACATTGATCTAATAGGGTCAGATTCTAAAACACCCAGTATTTCTCCTTTAGAGGGCAGTTATAATTAATTATTTGTGTAATATTTGCACATATATTGTAATATTTGCACATTTGCTGCATATCTGCCTTCTTTACTGTAATACATATCAGGGCAGGGGATGATATCTACCTTCACTGTTGTATCTGCTACTAAAGTGTAGCACAGTGCTTGACACATACTAGGTATTCTATAAATTCTTCTGGAACAAATAAAGAAATGAATTATCCCTAATTCCTGACAAGTCTATCTCATAAATATCTTTGGAATTAATCTACTTTTTTCTCTTCTCACTGTAATCCAGACTATAATAACCTCTTAATTTAGAATAATGCAACAGCCTCCTATTCGCTCTCTCTTCTTTCAGTCATACTTCCATTTAATCCATTATTTACACTGTAATCAAAGAAATAGTTTTAAAACACAAGTACAATCACATCCCTCCCCACACACATACCCTTTGAGTACCAAATTTGGCATTATGCTAAGCCTAAGCTCTTTAACATTGTCCTCACAGACCACTCTGATTTGCTGCTTCTTTTTTTTCATCTCTTGTGTATCATAACTCATCCCACCTACATTACAATTATATATTATAGTTATTCTGAATTACTTTCAACATTTGGAACAGCTTATGCTCTTTTAGCTCTTGGCCTTTGCACATTCTCTTTCTTCTGCCAAGATCACTCATTTTTTCCTCTCCCATTTCCCCTCCCAGCCTGGAAAATTCTTGTTTGGCTTAACACAGTGTCCAGCCCCTCTCATGGTGCCTGGCACATAGTATGTGCTCAACAAATATTTCCTTTAAAAAATGAAAGTCTAGGGCACCTGGGTGGCTCAGTGGGTTAAAGCCTCTGCCTTCCACTCAGGTCATGATCCCCAGGTCCTGGGATCAAGCCCCGCATCAGGCTCTCTGCTCAGTGGGGAGCCTGCTTCCCCACCCCCCCGCCTCCCTCTCTGCCTACTTGTGATCTCTGTCTTTCAAATAAATAAATAAAATATTTTAAAAAATAAAAAAATAAAAATGAAAGTCTAACTAGATTTCTATGTTCTATGTATTCTTCTACTTGTTATTAGCTTTACTTCTCCTTCGTGCTCCATTGCGTTCTTACCATGTAGTCTTGTTTGTATGCCATAGCTGAAAGGCTGTGAGCTCCATGAAGGCAGGAAGAATAGTCTGATTTGTTTATCATGTAGAGACTATGCTAGAATTATGGTGGCTTTCAGTTAATACATAGTCCTTGAAAGAATATATAATAAAGGTGGTTAAAATCATAGTTTCTAGAGTCACACTGCTTGTCTTTGAATCATGTCTCTACACTGACTAGCAATGTACTTGATGAAGTTAAACTTTCTAAACTTTATTTTCCTTATTTGTAAAAGATGTGTCTATAATAGTGCCCGACTCAAAATAATATGGGGATTAATTGAGATAATAATATACCTAAAGTGTTTAGTCTCAATACAACATCAGACAATATAGTAGATGGTCAGTAGATGTTTTTAATCATTTGTTGAATTGATAAATCTATATGTTTGAGACTTAGGGAAAATGTGGCTGGAGAAAAAGATTTGGTAGTCCTCGGCAGGTATAGGATGGGAGATCAAACAAATGAAAAACAAGATAGGGAAAACAGAAGGCAGTTCAGAAAAAGAAAGATTAACCATGGTTTATCAGATGGATTCAGTTGTAAATAGTACTTCATAGTCATAATAATGTGGATGCCAAATATAAATCTCAGCAAAATTATAAAATTAATTAACAAGAGGATGAAGGAAGGGGAAAGAAGCAATGTATGATAAAAGCCTGGGAAGGAACTAAAGCTAGATTTTCTTCTTTCATAGTGGGATGTCAATAGATAATACCTAAAAATGGAAAAATCAATAAATAACAATATAAGTATGTTGTTTAGAGACAAGGATACCTAAACAATCAACTGAAGAGGTAAAAATGATTGCCTTTGGGAGAGAGGAATGCAGAGGTGAGAATATGTCTGGCTGAATACTGTTGTCTTACCTTGAAGAACTATTTGAATCTTTTATAATACTAATTAAAATAAAAGCAAAATGCATAAATATTAACTTTTTTTATATCCTTTTGTTTTAAGAGTGAAGATGAGAGATGGGTCAATAGCTAGAAGGATTTGAAACTCTCTAACCTCATCAGCTCTAAATTATTTTACCCTTCTCTGACCTCCTATTAAAATGCTTAACCCTTGGGTGCCTAGGTGGCTCAGTGGGTTAAAGCCTCTGCCTTCAGCTCAGGTCATGATCCCAGGGTCCTAGGATCGAGCCCCACATCGGGCTTTCTGCTCAGTGGGGAATCTGCTTCCTCCTCTCTCTCTGCTTGCCTCTCTGCCTACTTGTGATCTCTCTCTCTGTCTCTCTCTCTCTGTCAAATAAATAAATAAAATGCTTAACACTTTTAGGCATGTATCATGTAATTGCCTTGTATTACATCTATTTGTCTTATGTTTCCATTTTCTAATAGGCTTTGAATATTTTGAGGTGAAAGAATATATTTTTATTCATTTATATCTTTATCCCCAGCCTTCTCCTGTTCAAAGCATTTCTTCATACATGACAGGTTGTCTTTAAATATATGTTGAATGGATGAATATTTAACTATGTCCCCACTTCATTTGTATTTTGCTTTGTTTTATCAGATATACCTGGACCCATTGTTTAAGTTTTTCATTGTCTCACCATGCTGAAAATGTAAGTAGTTATTTAATGAATGCTAGGATGATTAACAGGTGCAGTATCAGATCTCTAAATTTTGGAACTAGATAACCAACTTTATCAACATGCCAAAACTAGTTTTCTAAAGCAACCTCCAATGTTCTAATGTCCTAGAGAAATAAAGTGCAACACATTTCTACCTTTTGTACCCCTATAGCACTCTAACTATCTTCATTTGCTTAATAAGTGTTCTCTTATTTGTATATGTCAGGGCTTATTTGTGATGTTCTCTGGGACTGAGAAGATATACTTTGTTTCTGTCCCTAAAAACATTTCCTCTGAGTCAGAACTACAGTTTTTCCGCTTGCCCTGTTCTTCCTTTTAATGACCTTTTTAGATATAATTCACATACCATGTAACTCACCTGTTTAAAGTATGTAACTCAATGGTTTTTGGTATATTCACAAGAGTTATGCAATCATCATCACATTCTAATTTTAGAATATTTTCTTTCATCCCAAAAGAAACACCATACCCATTAACAATCACTCACTCCCTATTCCCCTCCATACACTCAGCCTTAGACAACAGCTAAGCATCTTGCTGTTTCTCTTATTTGCCTATTCTGGATATTTCACATAAAAGGAATCATATGACATATGGTGTTTTGTGACTGGCTTCTCTCACATAGCATAATGTTTTCAAGGACTTTCTACATTATAACAGGTATTGGTACTTCATTCATTTTTATTGCTAAATTGTATTGCATTGTGTGAATATACTGTATCTTATTTATCCATTCAGGAGTTAATGAACATTTGGATTGTATCCACCTTTTGGCTATTATGAATAACTATTCATGTACAAGTCTTTGTGTGGACATATATTTTCTATTTTTTAAAATATTTTATTTATTTATTTTACCAAGCAGGGGGAGCAGCAGAAGGAGAGGGAGAAGAGGCTGTTCACTAAGCAGAGAGTCTGACCTGGGGCTTGATCCCAGGAGCTTAGGATCATGATCTAAGCTGAGGGCAAATGCTTAACTGACTCAGCCACCCAGATATATGTTCTCTAAATGTATCTAGGAGTGAACTTTCTGGATCATACAGTAATATCTTTGGGAATCTCCAATCTGTTTTTCAAACAGTTGTACTATTTTATATCCCCATCAGCAGTGGGGGTCCAATTTCTCCACATCCTCACCAGCACTTGTCTTTTTTTTTTTTAAACTACTTTAGTGGGTGTAATGTGTTATTGTTTTGATTTGTGTATTTCCCCAATGGCTATTGGTAATGAGTATCTTGTCATGTGCTTATTTGCTATTTATATGTCTTTGGAGAAATGTCTATTCAGATTCATTGCCTTTTTAAAAATTGGGTTATTTTTATTGTCAAGTTGTAAGTTTTCTTTATTTGTTCTGGATACTAGACCCTTTTCAGCTGCAAATTTTTATCCCATTCATTGGTTGCCTTTTTACTTTCTCAGTGGTATCACTTATACTACATAGCTTTTAATTGGTAAAGTCCAGTTTATGTTACTTGTATTTTTGGTGTTCTAAGAAACCATTGCCTAACTCAAAATCATGAATACAGTTTCTTATGTTTTCTTTTTTTTTCTTTTTGTTTTTCTTTTTTGGTGTAGTCCCAATAGCTTATTTTTACCTTTCTTTTCCTTGCCTGAGGAAACATATCCATAACTATGTTGCTAAGACCAATATCCAGGTGATCACTGCCTGTTTTCTTTTAGGAGTTTTAAAGTATCAGGTCTCACAACTTGATCTTTAAACCTTTTTGAGTTTATTTTTGTGTACAGTGTAAGAAAGAGGTCCAGTCGCATTCTTTTGCATGTATTTGTCCAGTTTCTGTAATACCATTTATTGATTGATTCTTTTTATTTTTTAATTAATTTATTTTTTTGTTTTATTTAAATTCAAGTTAGTTAACATATAGTATATTATTAGTTTCAGGGTAGAGTTTAGTGATTCATCAGTTGCATATTACACCCAATGCTCATTACATCAAGTGCCCTCCTTAATGCCCATTACCCAATTACTCCATCTCCCTACCCACCTTCTCTCCAGCAACCCTCAGTTTGTTCTGTATCATTTGTCTCCCTGTTTTTGCCTTTTATTTTCCCTTCCCTTCCCATATGTTCATCACTTTTGTTTCTTAACTCGACATATGAGTGATATCATACGGCATTTGTCTTTCTCTGACTAACTTATTTCACTTAGCATAATATCCCCTAGTTCTTTTTTTTTAAAGATTTATTTATTTATTTGACAGACAGAAATCACAAGGAGGCAGAGAGGCAGGCACAGAGAGAGGAGGAAGCAGGCTCCCTGCTAGCAGAGATCCCAATGTGGGGCTCGATCCCAGGACCCTGGGATCATGACCCGAGCTGAAGGCAGAGGCTTTAACCCACTGAGCCACCCAGGCGCCCCTCCCCTAGTTCTATCCATGTCGTTGCAAATGACAAGGTTTCATTCTTTTTGATGGCTGAGTAATATTCCATTATATATCACATTTTCTTTATCTATTCTTCCATTGATGGACATCTGGGCTCTTTCCGTAGTTTGGCTATTGTGAACATTGCTGCTACAAACACTGGGGTACATGTGCCCCTTCAAATCACTATGTTTGTATCCTTTGGATAAATACCTAGTAGTGCAATTGCTCTATTTTTAACTTTTTGAGGAATCTCTATAACGTTTTCCAGAGTAGCTGCACCAGTTTGCATTCACACTTCGCATTCCCACCAACAGTGCAAAAGGGTTCCTCTTTCTTCGCATCCTCCCCAACATCTGTTGTTTCTTGAGGTGTTCATTTTAGCCATTCTGACAAGTGTGAGGTGGTATCTCATTGGGGTTTTGATTTGTATTTCCCTAATGCCAAGTGATTTGGAGCAATTTTTCCATGTGTCCATTAGCCACTTGTAGGTCTTCTTTGCAGAAATGCCTGTTCGTATCTTTTGCCCATTTCTTGACTGGATTTTTTGGGTTTGGGTGTTGAGTTTCATAAGTTATTTATAGATTTTGGATACTGGCCCTTTATCTGATATGTTGTTTGTGAATATCTTCTCCCATTCCGTAGGTTGCCTTTTAGTTGTGTTGATCATTTCCTTTGCTGTGCAGAAGCTTTTTATCCAGATGAAGTCCTAAAAGTTCATTTTTGTCTTTGTTTCCCTTGCCTCTGGTGATATGTCTAGTAAGAAGTTGCTGTGGCTGAGGTCAAAGAGGTTTCTGCCCTGTGTTTTTCTCTAGGATTTTGATGGACTCCTGTCTCACATTTAGGTCTTTAATCCATTTTGAGTTTATTTTTGTGTATGGTGTAAAAAAGTGGACCAGTTTCATTCTTCTGCATGTGGCTGTCTAATTTTCCCAGCACCATTTATTGAAGAGACCCATCTTTTTTCCGTTGGATATTCATTCTTGCTTTGTCAAAGATTAGTTGACCATAGAGTTGAGGGTCCACTTCTGGGTTCCATTGATCTATGTGTCTGTTTTTGTGCCAGTACTGTACTGTCTTGATGATTACAGCTTTGTAATAGAGCTTGAAGTCTGGAATTATTATGCCTCTGGATTTTGTTTTCTTTTTCAACATTATTTTGGCTATTCAGGTCTTTTCTGGTTCCATACAAATTTTGGAATTGTTTGTTCCATCTCTATGAAAAATGCTGGTGGTATTTTGATAGGGATTGCCTTGAATTTGTAGATTGTTTTGAGTACCATAGACATTTTAACACTGTTTGCTCTTCTGATCCATGAACATGGGATATTCTTCTATTTCTTTGAGTCTTCCTCAATTTCTTTCATAAGTGTTCTATAGTTTTCAGACTACAGCTCTTTTTCCTCTTTGATTAGGCTTATTCCTAGGTTTCTTATGCATTTTAGTGCAATTATAAATGGGACCAATTCCTTGATTTCTTTTTCTGCTGCTTCATTGTTGGTGTGTAGAAATGCAGCAGATTTCTGTGCACTGATTTTATATCCTGTGACTTTGCTGAATTCCTGCATCAGTTCTAGCAATTATGTATTATGTCAAACAACAGTGGTGAGTGGACAGACATCCCTGTCTTGTTCCTTACCTTAGGGGAAAAGCTCTGTTTTCCCATAGAGGATGTTATTATCTGTGGGTTTTTAATATATGGCCTTTATGATGTTGAGGTATGTTTCCTCTATCTCTACTTTGTGGAGGGTTTTTACCAAGAAAGGATGCTATATTATATCAAATGCTTTTTCTGCATCTATTAAGAGGATCATATGGCTCTTTTCTTTCATTAATGTAATGTATCACCGTGATTTATTTGCAGATGTTGAACCACCCCTGCAGCCCAGGAATGAATCCCATTTGGTTGTGGTGAATAATCTTTTTAATGTACTTTTGGATCTAGTTAGCCAGTATCTTGTTGGGAATTTTTGCATCCATATTCATCAGGGATGTTGGTCTCCTTTTTAGTGGGGTCTTTGGTTTTGCAATCAAGGTATTTATGGACTCATAGAATGAGTTTGGAAGTTTTCCTTCCATTTTTATTTTTTGGAACAGTTTCAGAAGAGTGGATATAAATTCTTCTTTAAATGTTTAGTAAAATTCCCCTAAGTCATTCGGCCCTGGACTCTTGTTTGGAGATTTTTGATTACTGATTCAATTTCTTTGCTGATTATGGGTCTGTTCAGGTATTTGGTTTCTTCCTGTTTCACTTTTGGTCATTTATATATTTCTAGAAATTTATCCTTTTCTTCCAGATTACCTAATTTGTTGGCATATAATTGCTCATAATATTCTCTTAAAATTGTTAGTATTTCTCCAGTGCTGATTGTGATATCACCTTTTTCATTCATGATTTTATTTATTTGGATCCTTTCTCTTTCCTTTTGATAAGTCTGGCTAGGGGCTTATCAATCTTGTTAATTCTTTCAGAGAAATAACTCCTAGTTTTGTTGATCTGTTCTACCATTTCTTTGATTTCTATGTTATTGATTTCTGCTCTAATCTTTATTATTTCCTTTCTCCTGATGGATATAGGCTTTATTTGCTGTTCTTTTTTCAGGTCCTTTAGGTGTAAGGTTAGGTTGTGGATTTAAGACTTTTCTTGCTTCTTAAAGAAGGCCTGAATTGCTAGGTACTTCCCTCTTAAGATGCCTTTGCTGCTTCCCAAAAGTTTCCAATTGTTGTGTTTTCATTTCATTTGGTTCCATATATTTTTAAATTCTTCTTTAATTTCTTGGTTAACCCATTCATTCTTTAGCAAGATATTCTTTAACTTCTATGTATTTGTAATACTTCCAAATTTTTTCTTGTGGTTGACTTCAAGTTTCATAGCATTGTGGTCTGAAACTATGCATGATATGATCTCAGTCTTTTTGTACTGTTTGAGGCCTGATTTGTGACCCAGTATGTGAAAAAGTGAAAAAGTGCTATTTGTCAGATACTTTTTTCTGTATCTAGTAAGTTGCTTATGTAGTTTTGTCCTTTATCCTATTAATATGGTATATTACAAGAATTTATTTGTGGATATTAGAACAACCTTGCATTTCTGAAATAAATTCACTTCCACTTGGTCATGGCGTATAACCTTTTTTATTATCTTTTTTATGTGTTGCTGGATTTCATTTGCTAGTTGAATATTCTTTGAATATTGGTTAGAAGGAAATTTATACTTGTAACCACTTATATTAAAAAAAAGAAAGATCTCAAATCAATAAACAAACATTTCAATATACAAAACTGTTTTTCTGTTTCATATTCTATTAAACATTTTTTGCATCTATCTTCATAAAAAAATTGGCCTATGGTTTTATTTTAGTCTGGTATCTTTGTCTGGTTTTGATATCAAGATAATACTAATCTCATAGAATTAGTTGATTAGTGTTTTTCTTATTTTCTGCATGGGTTTATTTAGGATTGACATTAATTCTTTAAATATTTGGTAGAATTCACCAGTGAGACCATATTGTCCTAGGTAGCTTTTAAATTTATTCAGTCTCTTCACTTGTCATAAATCTTATCAAAATTTCTATTTCTTCTCTAGTCAGTCTTGGAAGTTAGTCATACTGTTTTCTCTAGCAGCTGAACCATTTTACATTCCCACCAATAAAAAAGTTTCCAATTTTTCTATGTCATTACCAACACTCGTTATATTCTGGGAAGTCTTTGCTTCACTTTCCTTTCTGAGAGATAGTTTTGTTAGATGTGGAAATCTTGATTGAAAAGTTATTTTTCCTAGCACTTTGCATATATCATCCTATTGCTTTTTGGCTTGTATTCTTTCTGATGATAAATCAGCTGTTAGGCTTCTGGAGTTCTATTAGAACAGTTGAGAAGTCAGCTGTTAATCTGTAATTAGGGTATATACTGAGTGGTTTTTCTCTTGCTGCTTTCAAGTTTTACTTTTAGTTTTTAGTTTCAACACCTTGAGTATGATGTGTCTGTGTATTGATATCTTCGTGTTTATCCTTTTAGTTTGTTGTGCTTATTGGACATGTAGGTTAATATTTATATCAAATTTGGGACTTCTCAGACATTATTTATTGAACTGCTTCTTCTTTCTCTCTTGTTTTCTGGTATTCCCAGGACATGTACATTGCTGAGTTTAATAGTGTCTAACATTTTTCTGAGGCTCTGTTCATTTTTCTTCATTTTTTTTTCTCTTTAGCTTTCAGATTGCATACCAGAATTCATAGATAAGAGGAGTTCCTTTCTTTGAATTGTGGTTAGAAAGTGCATCTTTATTACTGTCAGTTGAGATGGGCAGAGGGTTATGGCATGGGGAGTCAAAAAAGGGGCCATTGAAGCTAAGTAGAGGAATTCCCCAGGCTTTCAATACAGAGAAAGCTCTTCTTGTGAGAAAGTTATCTTTTCAGCTGGAAAACATGTTTCTAGTATCCCCTCCTCTTTCTGTGGCTCCATGACTAAATGGAGAAAGCCCACCTCCTTTTTTTAATTGAGGTATAACTAACACAACTTTATATTAGTTTCAGGGGTACAACATAATGATTTGTTATTTGTATACATTGTGAAATGATCACAGTAATTCTAGTTAACACCTGTCACTATACATAGTTATAATTTTTCTTTCTTATGATGAAAACTTTAAGGATCTACTCTCTTAGCAACTTTCAAATACACAGTACAGTATTATTAACTATAGTTGCCATGTTCTACATTACATCCCTATGGTTTATTTACTTTATAACTGAAAGTTTATATTCTTTGACCCCATCACCCATTTTGTCCACACTCCACCCCTCATCTCTGGCAACCACTAATCTTTTCTTATATCTATGAACGTGTTTTCTTTTTAAAGATAACCCATATAAGTGAGTATTTATCCTTTCTCTGACTTATTTTATTTACTGTAATGCCCTTGAAGTTCATCTGTGTTAGCAAATGGCAAAATATAACTCTTTCTTTATGGCTGAATAATATTCAAACATATGTATATACACATACGCACCACGTTTTCTTTATCAATTCATTTAGCATTGCACACTTAGGTTGTTTCTGTACCTCGGCTATTGTAAATAATGTTGTAATGAACATGGAGGTGCTTATTTCTTTTTCAATTAGTGTTTTTATTTTCTTTGGGTGAATACCCAGAAGTGGAATTGAGGGATCATATGTAATGTTATTTTTAATTTTTTGAGGAACCTCTATATTCTTCTCCACAGTGGGATTTACATTCCCAACAATGCATAGGGTTCCCTTTTCTCCACAACCTCATCAACACTTGTTATTTCCTGTGTTCTTTTTTAAGATTTTATTTATTTTAGAGAGATCATGAGCAAGCAAGAGAGAGAGAGCATGGGCAGGGGGTAGAGAGAGAAACAGACTCCCCATTGAGCAGGGAGCCCATTGCAGGGCTCCATCCCGGGATCCTGGGATGAGACCTTAACAGACTGAGCTATCCAGGCACCACTTTTATCTTTTTGATAATAGCTGTTCTAATGGGTATGGGCCGGTATCTCATTTTGGTTTTGATTTGCATTTTACTTGATGATTAGTGATGTTGAACACCTTTTTAAGTAGAAATTGACCATGTCTATGTCTTCTTTGGAAAAATATCTATTCAGAACCTCTCCTCATTTTTTAATTGGATTGTTTGGGGGTTTTGGCTACTAAGTTGTATGGGTTCTTTATATATTTTTGATACTATTGCCTCATCAGATATGATTTGCAAATATTTTCTTCCATTTAGTAGGTTGCCTTTTCATTTTGTTAATGGGTTCTTTTGCTGTGCAGGAGTTTTTTGTGTTTTAAATTTTTATTCTGTAGTTAGAGGAAATTTTGCATCTTATACCCACACATTTAGTAAAATGAAGACCATATTTCATAAAGCTTCAACAAATAAGAAAAGATAAAATGTATAAATACCCCGCTTTTGTCCCTCAGGAAATGAAGAATTAATATTTTATGTTTATTTCACTTTTTTGAGGTAATGTTAACTATGTGTATGGTCGAAGAGCTGGTGTCTACTTAGGTATGACAAATACCTAAATCGTTGTGGCCTGTTTCAATGATGCAAGGAAAAAAATCCATCATCTGCTTGTTACCTATTTATATGTATTTTGTTGAGCGGGATTTAAACCAGTTTTATCTCGGTATAATACAGAGTTTATGGTAATATTAATGCATTTGCATCATCTCTTAGGCTCTCGCATATGATATAATAGAGATGCTATTTTTCAGTATTCTGAAATAGAAATCTTCTGACTCTTCAGTGTGCTAGAAATGTCTTCTGCTTCCTCAGTTTTCTTAAAAGGCTATGGCATCTCAGGAATTGTTCTTTTTTTAAAGATTGTATTTATTTATTTGACACAGAGAGAGATCACAAGTAGGCAGAGAGGCAGGCAGAGAGAGAAGGGAAGCAGGCTCCCCATTGAGCAGACAGCCCGATGCGGGGCTCAATCCCAGGAGCCTGAGATCATGACCTGAGATGAAGGCAGAGGCTTAACCCACTGAGCCACCCAGGCACCCCCACTTGTATTTATTTTATCCTTCACAATTTAGGTAGCATCTTCTTATGCTTTTTGACCTTGTTTATTATGTTGTGCCACTCATCCTATGGAGAGGGCATTTCCCCCTACTTTTCTTAGGGGAGAATCTTGGAGATTTTTGGAAGGAAGGCATAGCATATCTCCTTGTGTTGTCCCACTGAAGGCCACACATTTGTAGCACAAAAAAACAAACAAACAAATGGTCATCTGTTTGAGAATTCCCATTCTGCTCTAATCACTTCAATACTAAAGGGCTCAGAAATGGTCTTATACTTTCAAAGAGGCCTGGGATTGTTGGTGGTTTACTCTTTAATAAGACTCATTTTAATAAGGAATAACAAGGTAGGGTTGACGTCCTTCAAAGTATGAAGAGTAAAGCCATTCATATTGCTCCCAAGACTTTTTCTTTTTCTTTTTTGTGAGGTTACTATCTTAAAGTATATACACATTTGTAGATAAAATAAAAGATAAGGGAGATCATGTGAGGAAATCAAAATAATTCATCTGATATTAAAAATTAAAACGCAAGGATGGGATGGAAAATAATATATTCTTTCAATCCAATGTAAAAGCTGTCACATACAGTCCAACTGTCTGCAGAAATGGGAAGGAAAAGATAAGATACCAATTCAACTGCAGAACAAAGCAGTAGTCTTGGATTTACAGCTTTTAAAGTGTCTAAAAATAAGCTGGTCATCTAATACCTCTTCCTGAACAGACCAAGGAGGATAATTTTAATTCACTTATTAATTATAAACTGCTGTCTAGCCAGCAATTCATGGAAAGGCATACTGTCATGTGACTACATCCAGTTTTTTCCAGTCCAATCATAATATTTGAGCCCACTGGACGGGAATAAACAGATTTGCTTTGGGGTCTGCCTGTTGATCATGTAGGTTCTTAGATCACTAGTTTAACCACTGGGAAAATATCTAGTTAAAATTCCCAAATGAGGCATGGTCTTCAAATGTATAAATTTTATCTGCAAAATCTTTAAAGAACCCTACTGAAAAGTCCAACATTTCTTCTGCCTGTCCTTCACAGGAGTGATTATTTTTTAATTTACTTAAATTTAAATAATTTAATTATTTTATATCTTTGTTCCAGTTTTTTAGTTATTGAGTCTGGTCGTTCTTACACCATTGTGCTCAAGGGCAGAAATTTGGGGTGAACTTTTAAAAACTTTAAGTTTTAAAATTGAGCTATAAAGTCATCTGTGTTGATATAAAATTCACAACTTTTAGATGTCTTTGGAGCACTGAATACTGAAATGTGCTATTTGTGCATCATGGCTTAACTAAAAAGACTGCAGAGCCATGTTCTGAGAGGCTCACAAAATCTCATTAGTGACTTTAATCACAGATCTTCCCTCAGCCATAGCCTGTTTGTGTATGAGTAAGCAGGAATGTGTTAGTTTAGCTAAATCTGTTCTCAGGCCACAGGAGGAAGAAAAGCCATGGGAGACAAGGGGGTGGCATACCTAGGCTTCAGGCAATCCCAGAGAGAGAAGCCCAGGGGTCAGCTTCACCATATGAAGCTCACACAGCTGACTGGTTTTAAAGTTATGCCCCATAGGCTGGAAAGAAATACATTTAAGTTTCTACCAAGCACTTGAGTTCAGAACCACCAAATTATCTTAACCCAATTATCAGAATTTCTTCAAACTCCTTATAATGGAGAGGAGGAGAGGCAGGACCCATACTAAGTGCCTTAGACTCAGACCAGGTTGGGTCTGAATTTGACTTCAATGACTAGCTCTATGAACTTCAGCAATCCTCTGAGTTTCCTAACTCCTGAAATGGAGATATTTCTTTTATAAGTGGATTGTGAGTATTAAATAGCAACATATGTCTGAAACTAAAGCTTGATGTATGACCAGCTCATGGAAAAGCAGATTGGGCTCAGTGTTGTGGTGGGAAGTTACCAGAGACCTGCACCCCAGCATCTTCTTCCCCAACGCCCTGTCTTGTGTTTTTTACCAATAGGCATGCCTTTTCTAGGACCTCTTCTTCCAAAGATTTTAAAAAATTACACATACTCTTATTAAATGAAGATATAGACAGGAAAATAGTATGTCAGTACTTGCCATTTACATCTTTGAAGGGACTGGTTTACTACCATGTTGGTTTAAGGCACCTGTAGGACACCTGCAGAATAAGTCTCTGAACTGCAAGAGGATCCTAAGTGCATCAAGAACAAGCTTCACCTACATCATAACTTTGCATAGGGTTGGCACACCCTGTGCAATTTTGCATCGAATGAATGTGGATCAGGCAATAATAAACTTTTCTATAAAAGTACAGTCAACAAAAACTTCCATATATGCATGAAATAAATCAGTCTCATAGACTTTTAGAATGGGAAGAGATCATAGAGATGTCTGTGAAATGATTAACAGCTTTTTTGAGAGTTATTTTGTCAGTAGATGCCATTCTATTTCTTTTAAGGAAGTCCCCAAATCTACCTAAGGCATTATAGGAACAGTCAGTGGATACATCATTGCCACTTTCCTGTTTTTCCATGGAAACAATGAAGAAATTATTCCTCATCCTACTTTCATTCTAAACACTATTTTTAGTGTTAGCATTTGCTATGGAAACATTCACTTAGTTCTTTCACCTTGATGTCATATCATTTCACTGATAGAGACAAGGGGGAACAGTTCCAGCAGTTTCCAGAAGAGAGCATATGTTTTAGGTATCCAACAACTGCCTTATGAGCATGTTTTTGTTCATAGGCCTGTCAAAAATAAGGAAATAATAAGTTTCCCAAATACTGACAACTTTCTGTAATTGGAAAAAAAAAACCCTACATTTGGATTTTTATACTCATTTATATTATATTTTTATTTATAATCTATCAAATGAATAATGTTGCTAATTTGTTCTACTAAGATGATCACCTTTAGGTCCAAATTTTGTTGGTGATTACCAGAGATTCAGGAAGCTACAGAATGAATGAGGGGTGGGCAGGTGCATAATATAGCCTCCTTTAGAGGCAGGTGTGAGGTGTGGCTCCGTCATCGATGTATAACCTGTGGCTAGTTGCCTTACATGATCTCCCAAACAATGAGGCTGAAGCACATGAGCTGTAAGATCCTGGACAGATCTAACCTTGCAAATCTGAATTTCAGTCACGTAGCAAATCGTGCTGGGGAGGCAAGACAAGCTCCAGGAAGCTCCATCTAAATGAAAATCATGAACTGCATTGGGTACTCAGAAACACAGCAGTGTGTTCATTGGCAGAGATTATCACTCTTATTCAGTGCCTTACATTTATACTCCCACATTTGTTCTCCTTGGTTCTAAATTAGTCAGTGTAAAGACTTTTAAAAGATTAGCTGGTTTAAAGCCATATTTGCAAAAAGAGCTATGTGGGCCAGCACATAAATCAGATATATGCTTGTTTTATCTCTCTGCCCAAAAGAAAAGTAGCAGTTTAGACTTTTTCTTCATAAGCTTAAGTTCTCATGTCTCTTATTTAAAATATTCTTCCATATAAACATAAAATGGGGACTGTCGTGGGCATTTTTCCAAAATAACCTTTTAGATTCATACCCAGTCCAGGAAGCAGATACCATTGGACAAACAAATATTTGTTAGGTTAAAATAAGAGTTTTATGGAAAAATTACATTATTAGTGTTAAAAACTAGCATAACTATGATTCTTAGATGTCATAATGAACACTTTAAGAGGGAAGAACTAAAAATAAATCTTACAAAATTTGGGCAAGTTAAAATCAAAAATGTTTTTGAGTTACCAGAAGATATTGTTATGAACAATCCTGAAAGGTATTTAGATGGCTGCCCAAGGGTCCAAAATTTCAGACTATTTGTCAAAAAAGAAAGTAGGATGGGCGCCTGGGTGGCTCAGTGGGTTGGGCCTCTGCCTTCGGCTCAGGTCATGATCTTGGGGTCCTGGGACTCAGCCCTCATTGGGCTCTCTGCTCAGTGGGGAGCCTGCTTCCCCCACTCTGCCTGCCTCTCTGCCTACTTGTGATCTCTCTCTGTCAAATAAATAAATGAAATCTTAAAAAAAAAGATCCACTTAAAAAAAAAAACTTTAAAAAAAGAAAGTAGGAAAGCCTAGATGAGTCTCAGCTAAGAGTCTGAATGAATCCCATTACAGCAGTCTGAATAATAACCTCCATTTAAAATATTAAAGTTAGGGACACCTGGATAGTAGTCAATTAAGGATTTGACTCTTGGTTTGGGCTCAGGTCGTGATCTCAGGAACATGGGATTGAGCCCTATTGGTCTCTATGCTCAGTGCAGTTGGCTTGAGATTCTCCCTCTTTCTCTGCCCCTCCTGCTCCTGCTCTTTCTCTCTCTCTCTTTCTCAAGTAAGTAAGTAAGTAAATATCTTTAAAAATAGAATAAATAAAATATTAAAGTTATTCACCTGGAATTCATACAAGGCATGTTTAATGGGAACTCTGCTGTAGATGCCATTGAGTAGGGATAGAGAAGTGGAGTTTCCAGGAATAAGGGTAGGGAGTTTCATGATAAATTTTGTATTACTTTCCTATTGTTGCAGTAACAAATTACCATAAATTTAGTGGCTTAAAACAACACTAATTAAAATTTTGGAGGTCAGAACTCTAATATGTGTCTCATTAAGCTAAAATCCAGGTGTTGGAAGGATTTGTGAATCCATTCTATTGTCTTTTTGAGCTTCTAAAATCTACCCACTGTCCTTGACTTGTGGCCCCACCCTATGCCTTCAGAATCAGCAATATTGACTTGAGTCCTTCTCATACTATCATCTCTCTGCTCCCTCTTCCCTTTTTAAGCACCTCCGTGGTTACATTGGGACCACCTGAATAATCCAGGAAAATCTCTGTATTTTAAAGTCAGTTGATTAACAAAACTATCTCCATCCCTAGTAACTTGAATTTTTTCTGAAGAAGGAAGCAAAATCATCAGTTCAGAAGAGTGTGATGGGGACTGAGAACACATGCTGCATGAGAGCAGTTAGGAGTAGTTGCTGTGGGGAATGGGGGAAGAAGCTGCCCAGAGAAAAATGAAAATAGTGTCTAGTTGTGTCCTTTGGGTCTTCTTCTACCTTCTGACTCAATCAGATTCCTAGACTCATTCATAGCCACTGACTCAGGAATCCCTCCTCTGGATCACTTCTAAGGATATAATTATAAATGCAGACAAATTATGTACACAGCTATTTGTGAAAGAATGTTTTAGAATACCTTCAAATTGAAAGCAATGCAATAGGGAAATGGTAAAAATCAATTGGTATATGCACATAATGGACTACTAGCCAGTCATTAGGATTTATATTTATGGAGACTTGGTTATCCCATGGAATATACTTGTAGTACAATGTAGTTGAAAATATCAGAACTCAAAGTTATGTATTTGGCTTCATCTCAACTACATAGAAGACAAATGAATTTGCAGGCTAACTCCATTGCCTTTTTTATAAAAGAAAAACTGGAAGGAAAAACAATCAAATGGCAACAGCAATTCCTCTGAGGTTGGAATTATTCCTTCTTACTTACTTTATGTATTGTCCTACTTGTTTTTCAGAGAAAGTTTAAAGGTAGTAAGGCCCAAGTAAGGCTGGAGACTGTAGATTTTTGTGGCTTTGGTCTGCATAGTTCTGTGATTTTACTCAGGACCAAGCGATGAGGGGGGCACTGGGAGTACAGAGGATCAGTTGGGGTGATGTTCATGAGGATCAGGACTGCAAAGGATGGATGCTATGGAGAGATGACTCTTAGGACAAGAGTGCAAGGAGCAGAAGGCCCCTAGAAGGTGAAAGAGCAGAAGTTTGGGAGAGCAAGACCAGGGTAGGGAAGAGTTGGAAAGAGGGAGTGGGTACCATAGACTAATACATTTGAGGTACATATAGCAATCCAAGGTTGTGACAGTGATGGATTAAGAGATATTTATCAAGCAACTACTATGTACAAGCACTCTGCTAAGTGCTGGATATGCAACAATCATGCTCAACACAGATAAAGTCTCTGCCCTCTTGAAGTCATGCTCTGCTGGGAGCACTCAGTGTGAAACCAAAAATAACCCCCTACAAAGCAGGATATGTACTCTAAAGAGGAGGTGCAAATGGGAAATACAGGTCAAGAAAAAAGACCAAAGGAAGTGACATTTAAGCTAAAACCTGAGGGATAAGAGGAAGTTAGTAAGATGAAGTCAGGTGAGGATAAGGTGACGGGCAGAAACAAAGTATTCCAGGAGTGGGGGCTGCTCAGGCAAGGGCACCAGGGCAGGGAAGAAGATGGAGTGTTTAGTAACTGGAAGAAGGCCAGTCTGGTGTGCAGTGAGTGGATGGTGGTACTGAAAGAAGCCCATGAAAGAGATCGGCGAGGAACAGATCAGGCTCCCTTAAGGGATTTGGATTTTCTCCTAATTGGATGAAAACCAACAGAAGGGCTTTGAAAGAGGGAAATGACATGGTCATTCATATTACTGGAGGAGGTTGGGAGGGACTGTGGCTGGATCTGAATACTGTTGGATAGCCAGTTTATGGAAAAAGTCCCTCAGGAATAGGGTTCATGTGCCTTCTGACTGTGACACTGTTCAATCTGACCTCTCTCACCAAGGCTCACCTGGGCATAAGAAGAATGGCCTCGCTCTTTCCTAGGTAGTTCCTGGCTGATCCTTCATTTCAATTCTCTACCTGGGTAGGGATGCCTGTGCCTACGGGGTCTATTTTTGGAACCCAGAGACGACAGGCAGTTTGTGTGTCTAATGAGGACCCAAGAGCAGAATCCTTGGATAAAAACACTGAACTTAAATACTCTGGTTTTCTGATATCCCAAAGGATTCCTCTTCCTGAGTGTGGGAAGGGCCACTTCTCCTTTCTTTTCTAAGCTGAAAGGCAGTTTTGAGTTTGCAGAATCAGTTGCCACTTTTAGAAAGGCAGCCTGTTCAGTGCCGAAGCGTGCAGACTGGGGGTTCTGCCACTACTTCCTGCATGACTGTGCACACATTACTTGCCATTTTCATGCCTGAGTTTTCTCATCCACAACATGGAGATAATAACAGAACCTCATCTGGAGAACAGGGGTAATGCCTGATCTTAGCTCAGCGTTCTTCTAGGGACTGAACGATTTAAATGAGCGATTAATTGTAAATGGTTTAGAACAGTGCCTAGCATTTGATAAAAATGTGTTCCCAGATGAAGTTCAATATACTTAGAAACAGCAGAGTCTTCTTTCTTTTGCTGTATCAGTGAGGTTCTCAGGGATAGCTGTGAGGTTTTCTGGAGCCCGGGGGAGGGAGGGGTGGAAAAAAGAAACCCTTGCTCTTAACTTTATGGTTGTCGGTGCAGGCTTCCAGAAACTACATGGTTCTCTATTTCCTTTGAACCTTTAGCAAAGCCTTGCTAACCTTTTATCCTTTTCTCAATCCAGCTTCAAGGTTTGGTCCAAGAAACATTAAGAAGGGAAAGAGCTCTCTTGAGCCACATGGCAGGGCCCTGGGGACTGGAGGACTCAGCAAGAAGGTGGAAGTGACTGGCAAGCGGGAGGGGGGACATTTTTAAATGGACTTGCTCTACCAGGTGCCAGATAATTTCCCATTTTCCTAACGTATTCACATAGTTCCCTACCACTTTCTATTTTGGGTATTGACACTATGTTCTTTCTCAGCCTTAGCTAATCACCAAGAACTTTGGTTTTTGTTCTCTCAAAACCGCCAGTAACTTTAAAAGCCACCCACAGCACACACAAATAAAGCCAGAGGCTTAAGATATTCTGGAACAAATAAAATTCTTAGGTGAAAAGGTTACTTATAGAGTCAATAAATATTTAGTAGTTACAACAAAAAAAATGTGATTTCTGAATAGCAAGAAGCGGAGGCTCAAGGTGAGAGAAGGGTGTGTAGATTTACTTGTAGTTGTTCAGTTTAGTTTGAGGATTTTGAAAAGAGAAAACACACCTAACAAAGTCATTGTCTCTAAGAATGATGAGTCACCTGTCCATTTCAAACGCATGTTATTAACTTGGGGGCTGTAGACTGATTCCCAGTATAAATTTATTCCTTTCATGAAAGGAATTTATAAAGCTCTTAACCATCAAAGGGGGCTTTTAAGTGAACAGCTTGTGCCAAATGGGTATTTAAAAATTTTAAAGGAAACTTCTGTTTATATGCTCAGGTAAATGGGATCTGTCTTTAGCCTTTTTTCGCCCTGCCTCAGATTATTCTATTTAGGATTTTGATCCTGTCTGAAGCCAGAGGTGGAGAAAGCCCCTTCCAGGGTTTACCCAGGTTCTGGGGCAGATAGTTATGCAAATGTTGGCTTCTCACCGTCCTCAGTTCTCCGCAGGGAGAAATCATCAGACCCACCATCCTAGGATGTGGTGCAGATTCTGGGTGGTCACCACATAACACCGCCGATGTCGCTGATAATCCGGACGTCGGGTAACACTCTCCGACATTAGCTTTATCTCTTCTAGCTGAAGCGTGAAATTTTCTCGCGTGTAAGCTGTCGTGGCTTCTGTCTCTGCGGGGACGCAGCTCACGTTCATCTTCCCTCCCTGCCGGAAAAGCTCCTTGCTCTTGGGGGCACATAGTTCTGGGCTGTGCAATCAGCCGACCAAGGCTTCCCTGAGGACTCTCCAGCTGATGAGCTGAGCGACCACCTGAGGCCAGTAAGTTTCCTAAGACGATTTTCTTAAATGGACCAGGCTGTCTTTAAAAGAAAATAAAGGGGGGGGGGCAGCGAGCCTGAGAAGTCTTCGGCAGCCTTTCTTCCCACACTTGTGGTATCACAACAATGATTCACCTCAACACAGGGCGGCAGCTTCCCTAATTAGCCTGGAGACGCTCCGGACCCGCACGGTTATAAAAACAACAACAACAACAACAACAACTTTTACTTTTATTAAAATGCACACTTCCCACCCACTGCGCCCACTCCCTTCGGCCCCGGGCTCTCGGGCCGCCTGCTTAGCGAGGCGGATCCGGAGCGCCCCAGGCCTCGCACCGTCGCCCGCCAAGCCCCCTGGTGACCTGGAAGGTTGAGCCTGGAGTCGGGCGGAATCTCTCCCCTCCAAGGAGCGCCGGGCCGCCGGGGCGTGGACTCCTCGTCCTCCAGGCCCGTCGGGGTCGCCGGTGGACCCCGACCTCGCCAAGGTAGGGGTGGCCTGGAGGGGAACCCCTACAGCGCCTCCGCGTGGGCCGGCCGAAGGAGGGCGGCGGGAGCAGCCTCAAGGTGGGGAGTGGTCCCGGCCGGGCGCTCGGGGACAGCGAGGGCCCGCCGGCGTCTTTCCCCACTAGCTTTTGGCCGTGACTCGGCCGCCGGGGCGACTCGGCGGCGGCAGCTGCGGCAGAAGCGGCGCGCCGCGGGGGAGGTGCGCGCGGCGGCCACGGGCGAGCAGAGCGGAGCGGCGCGGCGTCCGCCCCCGCCGAGCCGAGCCGAGCCGAGCAGAGCCGGCGCGCCTGTCGCTGGGAGCGCGCGCCGAAGCAGGCAGAGGGCCGTCCGCGCGAGGGTCGCGCCCGCGCCCCGCTCTCCGGCCCCGGCCCCGGACTGTGGCGAGGCCAGCGGCCACCTGCTGCGTCGCGCCGCGGGCCTCAGCGTTCCGGCGCGGGCGACTGAGAGGTTTCGGGCGGGGGCTGCCGGGCGCGCGCGCTCACGGCAGAAGCCTACCCCGTACCCTGCGGACGGTGTCCCTCCTGCGCTTCGCCGAGCCCGCGCCAAGCTCCTGCGCCAGGTACCGGGGCGGTTCGAAGCGGGTTGGCGGCGAAGCGTGCGTGGGCCGACGACCGGGTGGCGCGGGGAGACCCGGGCGGGAGCGGCGCAGACCGAGTCGCGCGCGCCCCGACGTCAGGTCAGGTGTGGGACAGCCAGGACAGAGCCCACTCCGCCAGGTGCCCCTCGGACCGGGGGTTGGGGGCGCGATCCCCGCGGCCCCCTCTTGGGGCAGGGCGGGCACTGGCTGAGGGGAGCAGACACGCTCACCCAAGTGCCCGAAGTTTTCCTTTACTCACTTTGCTGGACTTAACTTTGAATTGTGAGGTGAAGCTTTTCAAGCTTTAAGAAAATACAGGAACAGGAAGCCGGTCTTGCCGGGTTTGAACTGTTAGGGTACGAAGTATTTGTGCCTGCTGTCTCTAAAGGCCGTTGCAGGAGAGATTAGTGGACAAATTCATTAACTGTCTTTCTTACGCTCTAGTTAATGGTTTGTTTGTAAATAGGTTTAGGTTTCTATTACAAGCTACCAGTAAGCGATTTGGGGTTTGATCTAAGAAATATTCAAATTAGGGGGTGTGATTTTTTTTTTTAATCATAGTTGACATGCAATGTTATATTAGTTTCCAGTGTGCAACATAGTGATTCGACAGTTCTATATGTTATGCAATGCTCACCACAGTGTTCAAATTTTAATCGATAAAATAGATCTTGAATAGATGCTTCATATCAGGTAGGGCTTTAATTTGAGGTTAACAAGTGATCAGAGCATAGGTAGTTACTCAAAGGAGCTAACATTTGGCTTTTGAAATGCAAGGAAAAAGGAATGCCACCGTTTGAATTGGACTTGTGTAGGTACAGGCTGACAGCTGGCATCGTGTCACTGTCGAACACTTAATTTTGAGCCAGGAAATTTATCAAGTGGGAGACAAGCAGCTGTTTGATCTTTCAGAGCCCACCCCATACCTTCTCAAGCTGGTATCTTAAAATATCCTACTCCCTTATTCAAGCCTGCAAGCTTCCTTCATTTACATAACACACGCTGGGGACCACGGAATAAATCTCTTAAGACCTCTGGTCTTCAACCTGGAACTCAGCCACCCCCCCTCATCTGGATTTATGGAGCATGATGGTCACTCCTAAGAGCCCTTTGAGGTTATAAAATAGTGAGGGGAAGCATCTGGAGAGGGCCCCTGCAGTGGTATCTGGGATCCCTGTCTTTGGGGGCTGGTGGAGAAGGATTGAAGTGGCTGGTTTCCTTGCTCTGCCCTAGTGCTGTGCTGAGCCATTTTGGAGCCTGGGGCAAAAGGAAAAATCACTAATATGAATCCTGTCTTTATTCAAAATTGTGATATTTAGAACAATGTAGATTTTGTGTTCATTTGATGTTTTAAAACATTGCATTAAAATGTTTCACCTTAGGGAGTTTTTTGATATCCCCCTAAATATTGTGCCTGAGGTGCATGACTCACTTTCCTCAGTCTAGTTCTAAACTTGCCTGTGAGTCCAGTTTCTTAACCTCTGTAAGCATCAGTTTCCTCATTTATAAAATTTTTTAAAAAGTGGACCCTCCATAGATGATGCACAGCTTATGCATGGCATGGGGCTGTTGCATAGGACTAGCCATGTAGGGACAGTGATGGGTGGCTGTTCTATTGGTATGGCCCCTCAGCCTGGTCATCTGAGCTAGTCACTGAATCCTGCTGAGTCTCAGTTTGCCATTCCACAAAATGGGAGTAATAATAGCCAGCTCACAGGGATGCTGGCGGGGTTCAATGAGAGAATGTGTGTGAAGGCACTGGCCCTCCTGGAGGGTAAGTTTTCTGTGATGGCTTGGGGGCCTGGATTTGCCTTGCAAGCTTGCAACCACTTGCTTTTCCTGTGGAGGTTGTGCCTTGCCATACACAGACACTCTTAAGTTCTGCTTGTGTTGCACAAAGACCCTTCAGAAGCAGCTGAACCAAAGTAGAGATGTTTCCTGTTGAGGGTTTATTTTGGAGTGGTGAAGTTCACCAGCCACAGGTCATACTATGCAAAACATTTTATAAATGAACTTAATTTTGCTACTGCAAACAAAATGACTTTGGTTCCCTTTTGGTATATTTAGTCCTCATTCATGATTGTAATTTTCCTGAGCCCAAGTCAAGTAGTATTATCTCAGTCACTAGCTTAAAGCAGCTTGTCCCTTGTGAGTCAGTGTCTCAGTCTGTGTTGGTAACCGTTGGGGGCCCCTTTTCCCCACAGGTGGTCTCTGGTTACCAGGAGAAGGTTGTAGTCACATCAGGGTGTGTGGGAGAGTGGCCTCTTGCCAGTCATCTGGTCCTCTTGCTGTCCTCTGGGGAGTTTCCCCTCCTCACAACTGGGCCTCCTTTCCCTGTGTGTGTGTGTTTTTTTTGTTTTTGTTTTTGTTTTTTTTTAAGATTTTTATTTATTTATTTAGCAGACAGAAATCACAGGTGGGCAGAGAGGCAGACTGAGAGAGAGGTGGGGAAGAAGGCTCCCTGGCGAGCAGATAACCCGACACGGGGCTCGATCCCAGGACCCCAGGATCACGACCCAAGCCGAAGGCAGAGGCTTTAACCCACTGGGCCACCCAGGCACCCCTCTTTTCCCTGTCTGTAGAGGATGGTCCGGCTGGGTTTCCCTGGGCTAAGCCACAGCTGGGACCTGGTTCCTGCATCTGGTCTGGAGCTCTGCACACTCTGGTTCTCTTCAAGGTCTCTCCTGGGCACATGAGAACCTGCCCAGGTTGGGAGGCACTATATGCTAGGCTTCCATTTCCACTGTCCCAAGCTGTCCCCAGTGTTCCCAGTAGGAAGCAGGATGAAAACTTCCCATGCTTTCTGTGTCCCCCTCAACCTACAAGAGATTTTTCTTCCCTTACTACCCCTTCTCTGGGCAAGGTGCATGGGAAGGGGGGAGAAGGGACTCTGTCCCTCCAGGTTCCTCTTTTCTCAGTACCAGTAGAGCTTTTTAAAAAAATTTTTAAAGATTTTATTTTTAAGTAATCTCTGCATGCAATGTGGGACTCAAACTTACCACCCTGAGATCAGGAATTACGTGCTCCTCCACTGACGGAGCCAGCCAGGTTCCCCGAGAGCTTTTTCTTTTCTTTCTTTCTTTCTTTTTTTTTTTTTTTTTTAACTTGTGGGGCCGGTCTTCATTAGGTCATACCTTCTGTCCTCTCTTCATTATGACTTAGAATAAAACTTTGGGATCAACCCTTCTAAGCTCTCCTCTTGATATGCAGAGGGAATTAAAACATCTTTTTCTATTATCCACCCCCCCACCCCGTTCCCTGGGAAAAATCAGATGCATCCTGGTGGGTGTGGGAAGGAGTCAGGGAGGAACAAACTGGGAAAATAAAGAAGTTGTTCCCTTCCTCTCCCCCTTCTCCATCTTTCTGGCAGGCTGACCTGGGTTATGTGTGCTGGACTTCCTAATATGTGAAAGCTGTAGGACCCACTGGAGATGCCAGTGACAGGCTGGGAGGAAATGGGGAAAGAGCAGCTTTGAAGATTTGGTGGTGGGTGGGAGAAGAGACTAGCTTTTGGCTTGCACATTACCTAGTCCAGCCCAGTAAACCAGTTTCCTGTGGATTAGCGTCTTTCAAACTATCACCCCATTTATGTTGCTGTTTCTTCATCATCAGAATGATGTGCCGTGTACTTGGCATTTACTAAAAGCATAGGAGAAATACAGTAAAATCCAAGTCAAAATTAGTTGCTTCTTCAGGAATTATTTGGAGAATAAGATTAGCCTTTAGGAAGCCTAAACCTATAAAGCTAAGCTCTGGGTTTTGTTCAAGTTCGGTTGGAAGGTGAAGTAGTCAGGAAAGGCTTCTTGGAGGAGGTGACCTTAAGTAACATTAAGACTTGGTCATACATGGGGCCCCTGGGTGTCTCAGTCAGTTAAGTGGCTGCTTGGACTCAGGTCATGATCCTGGAGTCCCTAGATTAAGCTCTGCATCAGGCTCCCTGCTCAGCAGGGTGTCTACTTCTCCCTGTGCCCTTCACCCCGCTCATGCTGTCTTTCTGTCACTTTCCATCTCAAATAAATAAATAAAATCTTAAAAAAAAAAGATTTAGCTACCTGGATATGAGATGAAAGAGAACTTTCCATGAGAAGTTCTTGAGTACCTAGAGACAGAAGGGCTTCCCACCCCTGGGATCCACTTGTGGCTGGACCCTTCCTGGGGTCATGCTTATCCCTTTTGTTGTCTAGGTACCTGTAAACACTGGCATAGTTACTGTCATTTGTAAGTAAGACAACAGGAAAGGGTGGCATTCAAAGTTCCTTGTGTTTTCTCTACACAGTGGAAATCAGAGGAGTTTCCAACTAACCCTGTTTTCTTAGATAGATATTTATATGTAGAAAACACTTTTAAACTTTTAGGTCAGGTCAGTGGTCCTTGAGACCCATTTGTAATTCTGAGGAATTACCTGAGAATTCTTTGTATTGCTTTAACAGGCTATCACCTAGAATTCTGAGCTCAGCAGATCATGAACCAGAAGATGCCATAGGAATTTAGTGGCTAATTGACACGAGACAGGTGTAACCGTGCAGCCAAGAGACCCTCCTCACTGGTGTCAGCCCCTGACTCCATGCAGACCTTTGCAATGTTCCTGTGCACATTCCTGGGAGGAAGCACTTTCATGTATTTTCCTTCTGATTAAGGTATCTGTGAAAAGAAATTACCAAAGCTCCTTTTGAAAGGTGAAGAGTAGAAAGTTATTTATTTTCTCAAGCCTCTTCCTGGCCCTGGTGAGTGAGGCCCATTTGTAAACATATGAAGTTTGAGAACTTCCAGAATACTTGGCCTCACCTCTGAGGTCCATACACCAGTCTCTCTGGTTCCTGCCCCCCCCCCCCCCCCATAAATTCTCAGGTCTGTGGGAGGCAATAGAAGCTTTAACTGTGGTGTGCAAGTTTCCCAAGAAACTGCTCTCAGAACAGCCGTCCTGAATGTGGGATATGAAAATGTCAGAGGAGTTTTGTTTTCTTAAAGCACATGGTCCAGACAAGAGTCACAGTCAGGGCTCTGGTCTCAGCTGTGCCACGCAGAGTCCCTGCAACCTCGGGCACCCCAAGAATGGGGTGGGGGGTGATACACACACATACACACACACAAGCGTCACTTGAGGTACTGTATCAGCAGAAGAAATGTTTCATAAATTATTTATGACTCTTATTCTTCCATTATCTTTTTTAAAGAAGGTGCAAGGGCACTTATTGTATTTCCCAGTTAGAACCCCCTAATAAGTACCCTGAAGCAATAAAGGGTCCTTCTGCATCCGAGACCTGATGGCATTGAAGGAAGATGGGCAGATCTGCTGCTGAGTACGTCTGAGCAGAGCTGGTGGTCGATGGCGTGTGGGAAGCATGCAGTGAGGAGGAGGGGGAAAGGGACGCGGAAGGTAGCATAGGTAGGAGAGGGTGCGAGCTGGTGGAGCCTCAGCTGCTCAAGTCCTGGGGTACTCCATGTTCACATGTTCCATCCCTCTCTGCAGCCTTAGCTTGCCCTGCTCATGTGTGGTTACAAGAAGCAGAGTTCAGATACTAGCAGCAGGTCGACCAATGGGAGGTGCCCTGAGCCAATTGTCTGTCTGTCTGTCTGTCTGTCTCTCTCTCACACACACACACACACACACACACACACACACACACGCTTGTTCTAGTGGCAAGACATAGGGATGATTCTGCCCTGGCACATCTGTGGCTCCCCAGTGAGCCTGATGAACTGCCATGGGTTAGAGGATCAGAATGGGCATCAGTGATGAGTAACCAAATCGCAACCAATATTAGGTTCCTCTTATATGTTTAGTCTCATGCATATGAGTATATCGTGAATATTTACTACCTTTATACCATTGAGTGTATCATAAATATTTACTGCCTAGCTGCCTTGGATATATTTAGTGCCTCATGAATATTAGGTATCTCTTGTCTTTCCACACCTTTCTATTTTGTTCAATACACATGTGCTCCCCTTACTGAGTTTCATCTGTACTAAACATACCTTACAAGTCATCCATCCCCTCTGCTGTCTTTTTTTTAGAATTGAATATTCTCAAATAATATCTATTACACTAACTTAGTCTCTTAAAATCAGGTTCCAGTTGAATATATCTTTGTGAAGCCACTGTCCCATCAAGACGGGTGAGTCCAAAGTGCATGGGGACCTCTGGGACCAGGTGTAGGTCTGTATAGGCTCAGACAGCTTGCTCATACCCACTTCAGATTTGTAGACTGACGCTGAACTGCACGCACAGGGCTGCTTTCTGCCCTTGGCTCCTCAGGAGATAAGTGCCCATGGGCCAGTGCCCACCTTTTAGGCTGTACATGCTGCTCTGAACCTTGGGCAGGTTAGCTCTTTTTGGTTGGTTGCAGCTGTGTGGCCAGGCACAACATCTGCACCCAACAGGTGCAGGGACGGGGCCTTGGGCATGGGGCCCCTGTGGTCCCAGGGCCTAGGCTCAGAGCTGGGTGTCTTGACTTCTCCTTACTGTCCTGCTGCTGGTGGTGTGGGTCATGCCATGAGCTGCTCAGAAGCTCCGTCGCCTCTCTGCACCTGCTGTTCTCACCTGGGTTTAGTACCCCACTCCTCGTCCCAAAGTGTGTTCCATCATCTCGCCTTAATACCTTAATTACTCATCTTTCTTGCTTCCTCTCCCCAAGAAGTGGCAATAAGAATGTTTCTGTGGGTCCTTTTCTGTGTAGAGGGTTTAGGACTTGAAAGCCGCGAGTGCTAACTCCACTAATGGAAGCGAGGAGGAGGATGGGGTTTGTTGGCGGGTCAGACCCACGCACTTGACGTCTGAATCACTCGGTCAGGCCGCTTCACCTGGTGATTCACTTTGCAAACTGGGATTACTTCCACAGTAATCTGAAGCGGTCATGAATGGTTGGTTGGTTGCTGGGTGGCAGCTGCTTGCTCCATTGGAAACAGATCTCCAAATCACCGTGTAGTAGCATCTCCAGTATGCTGTCTGGGTCAGACAGGTGCTTGAAGTACGAACACAGAATATTTGGCAGATTTGAGTCACTGTTTTCTGAGGCTTGGCCCATACCATCTTGTTTCCCTCATGGCTTCGTGAGCAAAGATGGTTCTTTCAGTTGAGGTGTTCAGGTAAGTGAGGCTTCCCCGGGACCACATTTAGAACCGAAATCACTGGGTATGTTCCGTGGGTCCTGAGGCATCCAGGGGCACCTCTTGGTGGTGAAGGAACAACCGCACACAGGACTCAGCCAGTTCAGCAAGCAGGGAAGGCCTAGAAGGCAGCAAACTTGGCGCGGAGCAGGCCTGCCAGCCGTCTGGAGTGCCGACCAGACTTGTGATTTGGCTCGTCACAGTCAGGCTGCTCTTTGGCTGCTCCCTCAAGTGGCACGAGGCCAGGAGCTACCCAACACGCGTCTCCACCACCCAGTGAACCCCAGGGGTGGAACATGAGGGGGCGTCTTGATAGGTTTGCGCGCGTATCCCTCCAAACTTCTGTCTGTGCTATATTGAGTGTGTGTGTGTGTGTGTGTGTATGCACAAAAGTATATCTTTGATACAAAGAAGTAATGTCTGTATTGTTTTGTGCTGCTTTTTCAGAATTAGTAGTATGCGTTGAGTCTCTTTCTCACATCGTTAGATGTTTTTCCTTCACATCATCTGTGAGGAAGTCCCATTGCATGGGTAGCCCCAGCTTACTTATCCAAGCCCTCTGTTGGATGGATGTTTACTTGGGTAATTTTCAACCTTTTTTCTCTTAGTAACAGCAGGACAGTGAACATCCTTGTCCACGCTCGTCAGCATATTGTCTGGTTGGGTCCTTCCAAGTACTAGCTCATAAGTAGATTTCCTGTGTATGTACCTATCTCCTCCTTTGATATGTCCTGCCTGGAATGATCTTTTTTCACACTAAAGGTTTATTTATTTATTTATTTATTTATTTATTTTTGGATGAGATTTCTTGCATCTTGGTCAACAGTGGTTTTAGCATCTGTGTTATTCAGGACTTGCTCTAGTTAGTTTAGGCAGAAGAAGATTTAATGCAGGAAATTCAGGGCTGACAGAATTGTTGGAAGCTTGGCCCTTGGCCAGACCAGCAAGAGTGACCCCCAGAGCCCCTCCCATCCCAGACCTGTTCCACGGAGGTCCCTCCTTCTACTCCGTGGATATCCATGAAGCCGGGGAAGAGGCTCTGGGACTTCCACCACTCACCCCCCCCCCACCAATTCTCCCATGGGAAAACCTGATGCCTCTATGTTAGCAGAGATGCACAGTAAACTCCTCCGTGTGGGGGCCTGGCAGGCAGGGAGGCTAGGAAGTGTGGTCCTTGGTTTTCTAGCCTCCAGCAGGCTATATTATAAGCCGGACAGTGTCCATGGCATCTCAGCCTTTATTTGTTTTTCTAATGTTGAGCTTTTAATATTGTATTTGATGCAGGCAGAGGTGAGAGATTCATAGACTGTAGCCAAAGGTACAGTGGGCCTGGCCCCTGTCTCACAGAATCCATCATTCTGCTCTCACAGAAGGCCCAGAATCTTTGACGGATAAGGTTTTCATTTCAGTCCCCGCTGACATGAGCCCCAGCCTCCTTCCTGCTCTTTCTCAGAAACCAGATTAGAAGCTTCCCCAGCCTGAGCTTTGTTCAAAATAGGTGGCAAAACAGCATGAAGCCACATACAAAGAGTTCCTGCGCACTTGCCCGGTCCATAGACCACGTAGTTCAGAATTGGATCCCCAGAGACCTGCCTCCGTCGGAGCGGCATGGGCTGTCTGGTTGTTTTCTTTCGGCCCTGGAGACTCTTCACTCACTCCACTCCTTTCCTGGCGGTGTCACGTTCACGCTCAACAGCCCTCAGTTATTAGGCATGGGGAGGAAACACAAGTTAACATGCTGCTAAGTTAAGAGCCAGGTTGGTTGGTTTGTTTTTTCATGAGCCATAACTGATTAACAGCCAGTTGTTGAACTATATTTCTCTTTGCCTCTTCAAACAGGCTTTTTTGCATAATCACTATGAATTCAGGTGTTTGTAGGGTGCCAGGGCCCCCCTCTTGAGTGGATTTCTGTGTTTTCAGTTGTTCAAGAAAAGCATTGCTAAGGCATGGTTCTAGGAAAGACTGTCTTTAGCGACTCCGAGCCCCTTGGTGGGCCTGGGTGTTCTGGTGACTGATGGTGCATACCTTTCTGGCCCTAAATGGGCCCTTTCCCACTTAAGGTCAGAGAGGGACTATTTAAAGCAAGCTGGTGGCCCCTGACTCAAAGCCTCACAGTGGATGCTGGGCATGAGGAGAGAAGAGCCCACCCTCCAACTCAAGGTGGGGTGTGACAGCCCTTGGGACTGCCCCGGGGAGGGCCTAGTGGATCAGGTGTTAGAAACCCATCAAAGAAATCCACATCTTTTGAAAAGGGGAAAGTAACAGACACTCCATATATCCCAAGTGATTCACCTCGGATTTCTACAGCACCTTCCTTCTAGGAATTAAAAATAGGACTTAACTTATATTTAATCCTGTTTCTCTTTCTTTAATTTTGGGGGGTTATACCCTGACTGTATATTATGAAGTAAACCAGAATAATAATTTTACCAGCAACAGATGTTTTTCTTTCAGTTCCTCCAACCATATAAAATGAGATTCTGAGGGGTGGGGCGGGCATGTAAACACTGGATGATACAGGCTGCGTGTTGCATAATCCCACACACCTCTCCACTCTGCCACCAATCTTTTAAAGTAGTAAAGTGTGAGTATGGGCATATAAGAAGAGTCCCTTTCCAACCCAGAGTCAGTGATGTCAGAGCCGGTCACTAGATTTACTACCTGTTGAAGGCCGGTGTTTCACCTTCTCTCATGGAAGACTTAGAGTCACCCTGTGCCTCTTATAAATAAGGAAGCTAGGGCCCAGAGAAGTGAAGTACCTTGGCCAAGGTCCCTCAGCTAGTGAGTGAAAGAGTTGTGAACTCAGCTTCACCACCCACCCCATTTCTCTGAGAAGATGGTTTCCCCTTGAAAACCACCCAGGCACTCACCCCTCCGCTTGCACAAGTGCTGTGTCGTTTTTGGCTCTATTGCTGTTTGTTAGCTCGAGCTCACACCAGTTAGCAAACACACCCAGGTGCTGTCATGGTTGCTTCACCACTCTCTGTTCTTATCCCCATTTTACAGAGGAGCAAACTGAGGCACACACAGGTTATAGGACTTACCTAAATCACCAGTACACAGTGGAGCAGGGATTTGAATCCAGTGTCTTTTCTCTCCTTTTTTTAAACCTGTCTTGAACAGTTAACTTGGCAGAGAATTGTCTTTATAACCACCGCCCCACAGGGTTTTACTTATTGAGTGAACACTCTTGTCAAATTATTCCCTTGGGTATGCACAGGGCCTGGGGCATGGGAGGGCCTCCTTATTCCCTGGGCAACTTCCCGCTGAGCCACTTCCCTGACTTACCACCCACAACTGGAGTCTACATGGAGACCCTTCTTCCCTCCCGCCTCGTCTGGCCAGCCTGCAGCAGCTTTTGCAGGAAAGGAGAGGAGAGGAAGGTCACAGGTAGAGGTGGCAGGTGGAAGGGGATGGCTGGGGCCTGGGCTGACCAGACCCTGGCAGGTCTCTGGCTGTTTGGGTCACCTTGAGCACAGCCTTGGGCTTCTTTTCCTCCTGCACACACTGGGAGATTGAGATACACGCTTCCCAGGGGTGTTGGGAGAAGCGAGGGCAATAGTTCATGTGGAAATGGCAGATAAACTGTAACCAGTGGACAAGAGTGAGTTAGAAATGACATTTTCTAATAATTAGGCCCTTTTTACTTCTAGTTAGAATAAGGCCTTGTGACTGGGGGCTCTGAGCACAAAGGCTGACTCTCCCATTCTCCAGCCGTGTGGTCTCTCAGTGCCTCTGTTCCCACCCCCAGAACTGGGGATGGGACTAGTGCTCCCCTCAGAGGGTAGTTGTGTGGACTGGCTGGAGTGCTGGTGTTGGTAATGTGCCTGACCCACGGTGAGCACATAATTAGCCCCTTGCCACCTGAAGGAGTAAAAGCTAAATGGCTACCACTGAGGTGGTCAAAGGCCAGAGAAATACAGAAAAAAATTAAACTTCCTTACAACTTACAGCCCATTGTCAAGTCCTCGAAATAGGTGGAGTGACTCCAGGAATTCAACTGCCTTGATGTTAATATCCTGCTTGTGCCCCTCTCTTGCTGTGTCTCTGTCAAATAAATGAATAACATCTTAAAAAAAAAAATACTTTGCTAGAGGCAAAAGTCAACCTTAGCTTGACGTTAGCCTGATCCCCAGGATCCTGTAAGTCTACTTTAACATATGAATATCCCTTTGGAAACTTCCCTTTATCTCGACCTCCCCACCCCCAAGATATATGTTGGCAATCATCCTCCAGGCATATGGCCCATGATACACTTCTGAAGGGTCTCATGACAAAGGGTTTACTGGACAGTAATAAATGACCTTTTCCTAACAACAGCTAACCCTTAAGGTTGCTTCCAGATTCCTTAGAGACTCAACCCTATCCCTAACCCCCTCCCAACTTGTAAGTATACACAACCCCAGTGAGGCTCTTTCTGTCCACGAATCCTCACCCCATGCTTTAATAAAACCACTGTTTTTTGCACTGAAGGTGTCTTAAGAATTCTCTCTCTGAACCCCAACATTTCACATCATTACCATCTGTGAGAATAAAAACTGAAGAGGCACAGTGAGGGAGACTGGGTTGGAGCCACCATTGGCTGAGCATGTATGGTACTGTAGGCACTATTAGGCACTTAAGGAATCTATTACCCCACTAATTCTGGGAATAACATTGAAAAGCAGAAATGATTATCCCTGTCTTAAGGTGAGGAAACTAAAGCTCAGGGAGGTGAAAGTGAAAAGCCCGTCCCACTCCGAGGAGACCTAAGGTACTGGGTCCCAAGTCTTTCTGGCTCCAGGGGGCCATCCTATGGGAACTGTTCACCATGTACCAGCATGATTAGCTGTAGGAGCAAACACTTCCCAAACATCATCTGTTCATGTTTCTCCCCCATTCCCAAATAAACACTTCTGTTGTGACATCGTGCTGATATTCTACCAGATCTTTTTTCTTCTGGTGGACATAGAGTCTTTTGTACAAAGTTATGGTTTAAGCCCCTTACTGCCAGCCACACTGGAATTCCCATCTGACCTCACATCAGTGAGCAAGGTCCAGAATGGCCTACCATGGTGTTTGGTTTTGTAAAGGCTATAGCTTCTCCCCTAAAGCCAGAGTGCCTGGTTTTTCTGAGAATGAGGGTCCCTTTGTAACATCAAACAATTTGAGAAGACTTTCAAATGACAGTAATTATATTTTTGTGAGCCATCAATGAGGGAAATATATGTAAACAAAAACACACAATGAATTTTGAAGCTCATCTTGATAACTTTGCATTTTATTAATCACATCTACAGGTATTGAAAAAAAAAATGACCTGTATATGTATGCGATGTAATATCGATGCCTTTTCCAGATAAAGCTTGTAGAACAGGGAGTCACATGTAAAGGACTAAGGATATATGTTTGGAAATTGCATATCTGTAGCCATTTTAAAAAAAAGTGGTTGTACCCTTTTGCAGTTTACTTTTTCCTGGTGGGTACTTTGCTTGCAATTTCAGTATGTTCCACCAGGGGGTGCCTGGGATTAGGATGCTTCCGCAGGCTTTACCGCAGTGATGGGACCAAGTGTATGTAGTTTTCTCTTCCCAAATGTCTTCTTTTTAGGACAAAAATACTTTAGTTGCAAAAAAATATATAAATTAAGAGAATATGGTTTAGAAGAAGTAGCCAAACATGAAGACAAATTTAAAAGATGTAGCAGGCTGAATAACACCAAATTTCCAGTGATTATTTTTTTCTAATAGTTTTCTAATAGAGCTTAGTTTTTTATAATTCCATATTTACTTTTTTCTTAGCTCACAAGCATTAAAAACAATCCAAACCATTGGCCCCTGTACTCCTTCCAAAGGGTTTAAGGTGTCACAGCCCAGTATAGTTTTCATATTAAAATTATACAGATTGTCTTAGCCACTTGGGAACCATGAGGCACCTCAGACCCCTGTCTTTCCCCTGGACCCCAGCAGAAGGCTCTGGGACTCTTGTTGCCATATTTTCCCCCTAGTAACCCAGTCTCGAAGGGTACCTTGGCCTCCTCTTCACCTGTGAGAGAGAGCTGGGTGTTGAGCTAGTTTGAATATGAAATACACAGCCACAAGAAACTCAGTTCATCTGGTTATAATTCAGTCTGTTTATTTTATTCAGTGTTCTTTCAGTACACACTTATCAGGGCCCCTGTGAGCTCCCAGCCTGTACAGTAGCTCCAGATATATCCGTGTAAGTGCAGCAGAGGTGACAGATGAGGAGAGTGGATTCCCCTGGGGCAGGGTCTGTGGGGTCTGGGTGGTGGAGACCCTGGCCAGGCTTGAGCGGGGTCTGCCACGGGGAGTTTCGAGGGAACTCTCCTGGGCTCATGGTCGGATGGGGCTGACTGGCCCACTAGATATGGGAGGTGTGATGCTGAGGGTCTGTAATAGTTGCAGGGGCCCACAGAAAGGTTTTAATTTCTTTTAAAGTCAGAAGGGAAACATGAACTTTAGGTTTGACAAGTTATTTTAATACATAATTGTCTTTATGCTGAGGCAATTGTAACATATACTTCCTAATTGCTCTTTAATAGAGGAGAGGACCTATATAGGCAAAGGTGCCAAGAGCCCAGAAAAGTCATAATGCGGCCCTGGGTGGCAGAGTGACTGGTCTGGGCAGCAAGTGTGACAGAGGGACCTCCTGACTCAGGGAACTGCCTGAGCAGAGTCACACAAGCAGGGATGACCAGGGTAAGGTAGGGACCACTTAGTGGCCTCAGTCAGCAATGCATGAGTGCGGACTGGGGCTGGAGGAAAGCAAGGACCCTGGCTCCACCTTGGCCACAACCTGTTCATCAAAGGCAAACAGCCCTTGGGTTTGCATCCAGGTGCTTGGGTACCTCGGGCTCAGATGTCCCTGGGAGGTAGATGCTGGGGAATTTTAGGACTTTCAGAGTATTAGCTAAACCCAAAAAGGTTGGCTTTCTCAAATGTGGGGTATTTTTTTTGGTCTTAGTCCCAACCTGGTCCCTTGGGGGTGAGACACACGCCTTGGAACGTGTTTCCTCATCTATAAGTTGGGGGCAGTAACCTATACAGGTTTGCTGAGGGAATGAGCTGATTCATCCCAAATGCCTTCCTAGCCTGGTGCCTCGCCTCTGGCCATTGTCAAATGTTGGTTTCCTTCTTCACTTGTCGGCTTTGCCTGTTCGGGGCAGGCCAACAAGGTGGAGGTGCCTTTCCCTGGGCCGTGCCTTGGCCTGGTACCAGCACCAATTGCAGCTGCCCCAGCCTCCCCACCAGGCTGACTCAGGAGGTCTGGGTGGGACCATAGTTTGTGTTTAACAAGCTTTACAGGTGAATCTTCTGTGTGGCCGGGGTTGAGGCCTTTGGCCTTCACCGGAGCATGTCTGGGCCATGGCTTGGCAGATTTGACTTCCAAGACGGAGGCTCTCACCTTCTTGAGGGAGGGAGGAGCCCCAGACCTGGGGAGAGTCCAAGAGGGCAAGACTGGGCTGGCCTGCATCCCATTCACTCTGAGAAGGCACAGGAGCTCCTTTGTCCTCAGCCCCATGGGCCTCCCTGTCTTCCTGCAGTACTCCTTCCTTTTGGCTTAAGGAATGAGCAGGGACGAGCAGCTTCTGCACACCCACGTTTCCAGTTTCCCTCATCTAGTTTGTCAACACATGTTTGCTACAGCCATGTGCACAGCACTGTGATTTGAGGCAGGGGAGCTTAGACATGGGTCAGGCCTTCATGGCATCACCTGATAGAACGGAGACGTGTGAACACCCCTTATCATCAGAAATAGGGGTTCCTCCACAAGATGCCCAACCCGTGGGGCCTAATGAGTTCGATTACAGAGGCAGCACTGTGGATCCGGAGGCGTGAATGACACTTCCACAGTCAGGGAAGCACAGGGGGATGAGGGGTGTGACATGTGTGGAACGAACCAAGTCTGATGGGACAGAAAATGGATGGTGTGGAGGGATGAGGTGGGCTGAAGAGTTTACAGAAGTAGGCTGCAGCTGAACAGGGAAGGTGGGCTCCTTGCAGGGGTCATGGCCCCGGGGGTCAGGGTGATCCCTCAGTAAGGGCTTGGAACCAGCCATGCTTGGCCTGGGGGACGTCGCGGAGACAGCGCCTCCATGTGGAAGTGTGCGCACGGGGAAGCTGTTCCTTTCCTGACAGCATCAAAGATGGCAGACTTAGGGAGGGCACATCCTAGGAACTGTGTAGAAGCTATATGCAGAACACAGGTAGCGCTGGAGACACAAAAGTGGAATTGTGTAAATAAAAATGTTCAGTGTGCTTCTGGAAGGGAGGGATCAATACTTTACATATTTAAGTTGTTCCCAAATTACGGATTTAACGCAACTCCCAGCCAGGATCTGGGAGGATGACCCACCAGATAGTAAAACATTATAAGTTTGTCATACTTTAAACATTTTGATATTGAGATAGTAATAGAAAACATGTCCGTGGAACAGACTAGAAAGTCCGGAAAATAGAAGTTAACAGATACAGTTGATATTTAACCATGTGGGGGAAACCATCAGTTCCCTCAGTCATCAAACCTCAAAATATATTCCCCAAATATATTAAATTTGTAAATTATTAAATTCACCTTAAGTATATGAGAAATTATTGGATGAGAAACATCTTTTGATATATGATGCTAGAGGCAAAAGCCACAACGCCACAATTGTTTTGTTTGTTCATCAGGGGAAATAAAAATTTCAATATGCCAAGAAAAGAAACCCAAAAACAAAGTCAAAAGTCAGTTGATAAACTAAGAAAAAACTCCTGCAATGTGTATGACACATACTCTTTTATGGAAACAAATCTCATAATTGATATGAAGAAGTCTTTTTACAAATGAACTTATTGGTAGGAAAGTGGGTAAAGGATATGAATTTGTTGGTGTTTTTTTTTTTAAAGATTTATGTATTTGAGAGAGACAGCGAGAGCGTGTGTGCACACAGGAGCGAGGGGGAAGGGCAGAAGAAGAGGGAGAGAAGCAGACTCCACACTGAGCGGGGCTCCATTCCAGGACCTTGAAATCATGACCTGAACCGAAATCAAGAGTCACACGCTCAACGAGCTGAGCCACCCAGGCGCCCCCTGTGGCAGCAAATGTGAGAAAGGTCAGTCTTACAGTAATAAAATAGATGCATGTGAAAATTAGGTACTAATTTTTGCTATCAAATTAGCAAGTTTTTGGTGTATATTGTTTTTGTGAATGACAGTGCTCCGCACACGTGGACACGTGTGGCAAGGACTCCCCTGTGCCTTTAGAAAGGGACGGTAAGAGCTCTCTGCCAAGCGGCTTTGGAACAATGTCCCAAAACCCTTAAAAGAATTCATCCCTTTATCCTGGTGATTCTGCTTTTAGGAATTTTTCCCCAGGAAACAATGAACTCTGCAGTCAAAAAGTTTCCGTGCAAGGATGTTCCTCACGATGTTATTTATAAAGATGAAAATTTGGAAGCAACTTAAACATCCAATAACGGGGAATGAGTCATTCTCATGCCAGAGTGTGGTCGAGCCCTTGAGAGCTTTACTCAGGATGCTTGGTGAAGGGAGCGTCATGGTCTAAGGCTAAATGGAGAAGGCAGGAAGGATGGTGGCTAGAGCTGGAAGGGAAATGAAGGGAGAGCAGGACCGGAGGGAAAGAGCTGGGGGCCAGAGTGAGAATGGGAGAGATGCTGGGTGAATAGGCTGGTCATCACATTTTTTAAGACTCCCTTTGGCAAATTTTGATGGAATGGGTAATGGGTACATGGCACTGTCATTTCAGCTTGATCTAGAGCACAAGAGGGTTTGGGTGGACTGAGCCAAAGGAAGGGGTGTGGACATTCCCAGAAGTTCAGGCAGGTTGTCACTCAGGGTCAGGGACCTGTGCCCTGCTGTGTGTCCACCCAGCCCCTTTGGACAGGCTCGCTGCAGGGGCTCTACCCCTCGCCTTGCTGCTCTTCCCTTCCTGGGAGCTGCTTATTCCCACCTCCTCTTCTCAGCATGCCTGAGGGATTGGTGCTTAAAACCCAAACAAAAAACATTCAGGAAGGACCATTTTAAAATTAAAATAATAATAATAATAATTCAGAACATAAAACTTTCCAAAAAAAGAGATTGCCTTCTACATAAAAACAAATTCAGATATTATTTATGTGTATAGAGAAAATAATGCTCTGATAGAATTATGGGAGATATAATATTTTTCTGTATTTTCTCTTAAAATCAGGATGGATGAGTTTTTTTTTAAAAAAACAGCTGTATTGGGATATAATTGACACATAGCCTGCAGTTTAATCTGATAAGTTTTGACACATGTACATATCCATGAAACTGACACACACTGTCAAGATAATGAACATAGGGCGCCTGGGTGGCTCAGTGGGTTAAGCCTCTGCCTTCAGCTCAGGTCATGATCTCAGGGTCCTGGGATCGAGTCCCGCATCGAGCCTGCTTCCCCCTCTCTCTCTGCCTGCCTCTCTGACTACTTGTGATTTCTCTCTCTGTGTGTCAAATAAATAAATAAAATCTTAAAAAAAAAAAAAGATAATGAACATACCCATCATGCCCTTCATAATCTCCTCCCTCCATCCCCACAAGGTGACCACCGACCCACTCTATGTCGCTGTTATTCAGTATATATTCCCTAAAATTTTATGTCAGTGCCATCTTACAGTATGGAATCTCTTTGTCTGGCTTCTTTGAGCCTCTTATTTTGTAGTTCATCCATGGAGATGGTGGGTTTCAGTGATTTAGTCCTTCTTATTGCCAAGTAGTGTTCCATTGTGTGCATGCTGCGGGTTTCTTACGGCCCTGTGAATTACTTTTATAATTAGGAAAATCCCCATTTTTCTGAGTGTACCCTGAGATTAGACAGTGTTGTTGGGGTTCCTACTGTCCATCCCCCTCTAGAAATGTGGGGCAGTTTTCCAAGCCTGACACAGTGGCTTTAAAAGGCAGCAATCTGGAAAGCCCAGAAGGACCAGGTGCTATCATTTGCCAAATAAAGGCTTAGCCAAGCCTTTGAACACTTGTACTGTATATGGTCGGAGTTTGGTTTTGGTTCTATGAGATGAAGTGCTGGTTAGCAGACATTTTCAAGACCTGCCTTTGTGCTTCTTCTCAGTTCTAGAGTCAGAAAAAGCTGTGTTGAAGGAACTTGACCTCTTGTCACAAATTGGCATTGAGTGTATAACTTTGACCTATCACATGGACCCTGACTGTGCCTGCCCAGCGATGCCCAGCGATGACCAGCCTGCCTGCCTGGCTTCCTCAGCTCAGTGAGCATGTTAGAAGGGGAGGACGGGAAGGGGCACTGGCTGAGGATGAAGAGAAGGAGGAGAGGAGCAGAGAGCGAGGAAGAGGGCGGGGAGAGACAGGGCACGAGGGGGAGCATCGGAGAGCTGCCTGGACTTGCGACACAAATGGCAAGGAATGAAAAGGGCAGACAGCTGGGGGTGGACACAGAGGGTGCCAGAGTTTTGGTTATAAAGTGGTTTAATAGAGGTTTATTTCCAAGGCTTGTTTTCCATGAAACAGTCAAAAAAATACTTCACAGAAGTAGACGCTTAAGGCTCTGTGGGGATATGGACTCTCCTAGACCCCAGAGGCTGAGGGCGGGGATGGAATCCCAGGCTTCCCTGATACCAGTGGGGTGGCTAAAGGTGGTGGCACACAGGAGGGGGAGGGGCAGCAGGAGAGGGGCCTGGGCCCCGAAGAATACAATAGGCCCCCAGGGCATCTACGGTGCTTGAGGACGGTGGGTGGCCTGTGGGGCTGGTGAGTCACAGGTGGAGAGACAAGGGCAAGAAAGGGTCGCAACTCTCTCCATTGTGCCCCAGCAGCCCCCTCTTCACCTGCCCAGTGCAGCCCCTGTCCGTCTCCCTGCAGCTCCTGTCCTTCCCTTGGACAAAACTGACAGCCCTCCTCCTTCCGCTCTCAGGTGATTTTCATGAGGTCTCCCTATCTCCTGGTTTAGCACAAACCTACGCAACTCCTGCAGGACTCCAGACTCCTGAGGTCTCAGGAGAGTCATGTTCTCAGGTCTCACTTGTCCTTGTGGGCACAGGGATGGGCATTAGCATGTTCTTGCCCCTATTTGTTGTTGCCTTCATCACTGGGGGTACCAGAAGGTGTCTCCAGTGTGCTCAGAAGCCAGTGCACTGTGACATTCTGCTCTGGCCTCCTCTAGATAATCCAAAGGAAGGCCCAAAGGAAGGACTTAGCTACTACCCCTGTTTCCTTGCAGAAAGGAGACAGTGAGGGGCAACCCCTCTCCCACACTCTGGATACCTCCTTGTCCCCGAGCCCCAGTCTCCTAAGGTCTGTTATGTGATGTCCTTTTCTTTCTTTATCACTCTGAGTAGGGGTTAGACCCAGTCCCTGTGCCAGACCAGGAAATGGACACTCCCAGCCTGCTGCCTTCCCTCCCTCCATTATATCTCTACCCTGAGGGCCCCATGCCAACTCCTATACCAAAACTGCCCATACTGGAAGAGACCCAAGACTGACAAGGGGGCTGATACCCAAGTGCCTGGGTCTCCTGCTCTGGGCTGCACCCCTTTGCCCATTGTGCACCTGCTGATTGCCAGACATTGTCTCAAGGGGCTGGGACAGAATGTCACAGTGCTCTGGGAACAGCATGGGGGAGCTGAGAGTCACATCAGCCTTCCTTCTCTCTCAGAGGTCTTAGGTTCCAGGATGAGACTGTCAAAAACAGAAGCAGGAGGATGGGTGGCTGGCTCTCCCTGGATGGGTGCTGGCTGATGGGCACCTGCACCCAAGGCTACCCCTGCCTCCTTGCACAGGGCCCTCCTGTTTGGAGACAACAGGGGCCTGTTGGTGGTGAGGGCCCAGGTCTCCTGCTAGTGAACAGTCACCCAGAAGGTGGAGGAGGGGATGGGAGCAGGGCTTCTTTCTCCCCAGCCCAGACTCCTGGTTTTTTTGTTTGTTTTTTTTTTTAAAGTCTCCTTCAAAGAGGATGAAAACAAACAGTAGGTTTGCCTGGACGATGTCCAGCTCGTGTAATCTCAGAGCCACTGTGGGCGGCAGTGACAGGAGCCAGCCTCTGTAACCCAAGCCTGGAGCAGCGTGGGGGCAGTTTTTCAGGGAAGCTCCGCCGCACTCCCGTGGGTACGCATGTCGCTGTAGCCCACACCAAGCGGGGATGCCACCTGCCTGCCTGCCCACGCAGGAGCTCGGTGGGGCAGGATGTTCAGGGAGCCTGTGGGGGAGCACGCCAGCCCGGTGGGCTGGGGGCCACCCTCAGCATCAGGGTGGGCAGGACCCTGCTAGGTTTCTCAGGGGGCCCTCTCTTGTGTATGAAGCTGCCCACATGCACTTTCTCTGCATGTTCATAGCATCAGCATTCACGCACGTGGGTGCCACAGCCTGTGTTAGAGGAACCTGCCCCCTGGAAACCCGGCTCCGTGGCACTTCCTGTCTAGGGTGGAGGGGCAGAGGCCACCTTGAGTAAATTTCCATGCTGCCTGGAGCTGGCTAGGTTGCCATGTGTTGCCTGAGGAGGCAGGAGGAGGTGACCGAGTAGCAGGTTCCGTAGAGGAATTCCAGGAACACGGTTACCCAGGCTCCGGCCTGTGCTTGACTTTGAATCCTGGCTTCTGACCACAAGTGGGGCATGTGTGCCAGCCTGCCCGCCCCACTCTGGCTGGTGGGTCCTGGGGAATGACAGAATGATAATAAAAGCCTGTAAGGCAGAGATAATTTCTAAGCCTAGTAACAGGTCACTTGTTTTTGCCCTTCTTGTTGATGAGGCTGGGGCTTGGAGGTATGAAGTAATGTTCCCCAGGTTGTACTGGTTCTTGATGGTGGACCTGGGGTTTGACTGCCAGCCTGTCTGACGCTAAACTGTGTATTGTCCCCATCATGTCTCACTGGGTCACTGCAGGATCACTGGCCATGGGCCAGAAGCTTTGCCAGGGGCTTCTCCATAGCTTATTTAATCCTCAGAGCAGCCCTGAAAGGTAGGTTTTGTTCTGATTGTTTATTCTGATCATTGTGAGGCTCAGAGCATGGGAACTGCTTGCCTGCTGTAGGCATTGGGGAGGGGAGGTCTCTGTACTTCTGAAGCCCACACCTTCCCTCACACCTTTGATGCCCAGACCTGCATTCTGCTGGAAGGGACGTCTTTACAAAGGGGCTTGGTGTCTGGCCATGTAACCACTTCTGACACCAGCCCCTCCCCTCATTGCCCAAAGGTTGCAACCTTTATACTCCTTGCTCTCCAGACATCAGACCTGTGTCCTTGCTGCCCACAAGCTGCCCACTGGATCCACCCAGCGGCCTGGCCACAGGTCACTCTTTCTGCTCCCTCACCTCCTGGGCAGAAGTGACTGTTCCCTGTGGCTTCCCCCTGTCACATTATATGTCCCTCCATTATAAGCAGACTGTAGAAATGACTATTTCCTCCAAAGACTGAGATTTCTTGAGGGTAGAGACTGTGCCTTAGGTTCTGGAAACACAAAGAAGAATAATGCATAATAGGTGTTCAGCAAATGGGTTTTTTTTGTTTTTTGTTTTTTGTTTTAAGATTTTATTTATTTATTTGACAGACAGAGATCACAAGTAGGCAGAGAGGCAGGCAGAGAGAGCGGGGAAGCAGGCTCTCCGCTGAGCAGAGAGCCTGATGCGGGACTCGATCCCAGGACCCCGGAATCATGACCTGAGCCAAAGGCAGAGGCTCCAACCCACTGAGCCACCCAGGTGCCCCAGGAAATGGTTTTTGAATTAGGTAGAATTGAGCTGCTCGATGTAAATATTCTCCTTCTTTTCTGATCTCATGCTTTTTATGTTTGAGAGCTTTAATAGGGTGAGAATTTTCCATGTGTCAGAATGGGTCCTGGTGGTAAGAGTAGCATAGGTTTAATTTTTAATTTTAGATTTTAACTCCATGCTATGTGTACTATGAGTCTATGGCTATGAATATATGAATCTCAAGATATTCATGGAGTTTAAAATTTAGGCTCATCTCCTACCAGTGTGATGGGGTCGTGGTGGTTAGAGGTCTCAGATCTGCCTCTGGTTCCACTGCCAGGCCTAAAGACCCTGGGCCTGGGCTGATGGGGTGCCTGGTGGGTCCCTTGCATCCTTTCTCCTGGCCCTAGCTTTGGGAGCCTCAGAAATGAGTCAGAACATGTGCAGCGTGGGCTTGTGCGGGTGGCAGGGAGCCCAGAATTAGCTCAGCTGTGTTTTAGCAGGGTTGCAGCAGGGAGGAGGTGGCTGTGCCAGGCGTGGAGGGGGGGCCCAGAGGCAGCAGTCCTGAGTGGCATGGGGGTCAGCTCTCAGGAGCCAATCCTGGCCCCAGGGTGTTGGGGGAGGGCCTGCTCTGTGCCTGGCACACACCCAATTATAGATGAGCAGGGGTTCCGAGAAGCAGGCTTGTGCCAGCACAGCTGGTGTAGCCTCACTTGCCAGGAGTGAGTGGCAGACAGGTGTGGGCACCACCGTGCTCCCTGCTCCCCTTCTGGTGGCTCCGTGCCTTTACCTGCCCGCCTGCTGCACACTGAGCCAGGCAGAGCCCAGCTGCCCCTGAGCTGACCCCACCCCGAGGCAGCACGCCCTCCTCCTCTGCCTGGCGTTCTCTCTTTGTAAGCTGCCTTTCTATTCCCAGGGAGGGATTGGTGAGCATGGGTATTTTAACAGATTGCAAAATGCTTTGTTTTCCCTTGCCCCTTTCCCTGCTCTCTCCAACCTCTGGCATTGGTGTGTTGCCCAGGACGCCCGCGGTTGTCACTGGAGACAACAGGGCAGCAGTACCGCTGCTGCTGCTCCTTGGTGCAAAACAAAGGAGCAGGCTTTATGCTTCCCAGGAGCGGGGAGGGGACTGGCACTTGTGGTGCCACTGAATGAATCCGCTAGGTGGAACGGTGGGATATTGAATCACATGTGTGTCAGCATTGTTCTAGAAAAAACATTTGCAAAGATTCCAGCATGCGGCCTGGGTACCCGAGGTTGCTGCTGTGGCTTCCCCATTGCTGCATGAAGCGCTCACAGTCTGAGTGATTGGTGTGCTGGGGGTTGCTGTGGGTGGAATCGCGTGAGTAGAACAATTTGGGGAAGAAAACAAAGCATCCGAAGGTTTTCAGGGTGGCCCAGCTTTGAAGCTCAGCAACTGACTTCCTTCCGCCTTACAGCTGGGCCTGCACTGCATTTGTGCCCCAGAGGCCACCACGGGCTGGCTCTGCGCACAGTGAGCCCACCACCGGTGTCCTGTCCCACAGAGGACCAGCGCTCCCATTTCGCAGGTGCCTTCCCTTCTTGCCCTAGCACTGCCACTTCAGTGTTGATCCGGCCAGCCTTGTCAGCTCTGAACACAGGATTTCAGAAGGGATGTGTTGGGCCACACCTAGACCTAGCACGGGGAGGGAGTAGTCCCCTGCTGGGACAGTTGGAGACCAGGGACCATGCTTCTGCCAGCTTTGTCCCTTTAGTGCCTGATCCAGTGTTCTTCACACAGAGGTCCAGGACCCTTACGTTGTACCTACAGGCTCCCTCTGGTACCTGGGTCCAGTCCCTGGGGACATTTGTGTTAAGGGTCCCACAAGTCTTGAAGAAACTTTCCTGTTGTTAGAGCCATCTGGTTTTTTCAAGGCACACCGTGTACTCAGCTGTCTTGTTTGGGCCCCACATCAACTGTGAGGTGGGCAGGGCTGGAAGTAACATTCCCCTTTGAAGGACAAGGTACCTGAGGGCCAGATGGTAGAAAGGATGTGCCTGTGTTGGGGGCAGAATGACAGGCGCAGAGGCTCCCCAGCCCCTCACTTCAGCACCTTGCCCAGGGGCCTGCTGCTCGCCTGCTGCCTGGCATCCCATCAGACTGTCCCTCCAGGCTGCACCCAGAACTCTGGGTGTCATGACCCCACTGGTGAGCCTCAAACTGGGGCAGCTTGGAGCAAGAATAGATCCAGAGATTGGACAATTTCTGTATTTTCCAAGTATGAGCACCGAAGCCAACAAGAGTGAAGTAATTTGCAGTAGGTTGAATGTTGGAAAGAATTCTCTGGGGAGAAATTAAAAAAGAAAATCCCAGTCAGGGTTTCTAATTCTTTGCCAGTGACATTGGTATGATCCTTGTGTAACAGCTACTCTCAACACTGAGACGCCTCGGGCCGGGGAGCCTAGCGGTATACTCTACTTCCTGACAGTCCTCTGGGTTTGAGGACAACTTCTCAACCTTTCTCAAAAAATAGAAGGTTTCTTAGGGTCTGGTTCTCTTTGCCAAGCTCATTGACACCTGAGTCCCAAGCTGCCCCTTTCACCCAAAGGGACTTGTGTGCAGACTTGAGCTAACCCATTGATCTGTACCACCATATTGAACCCCGTGTGAACCCCGAGAGAAGGTGCAGTTCCTAGCTCTGCTTTGTAGAAAAGGAAACATGCCCTTGCCAGGGTCACCCACGTAAGCAGATCTAGACCTGGTGTGCTCCAAAGCCCATACCCTAGCACGGGGTGGATGTCGGACACCCTCCTCTTTGAGGCTCCTTGTCAGAGGGGAATGGTTTTCATCATGAGCCAGAGCCGATCCAGTCCTGAGAGGTCCTGAGAGCAACAGTTTGGGAAATAAGAAACTTCTCAGAGTACATTTTTAGAGAAGATGTGCTGACTGCTTTTCTCAAAAGGTATGTGGGGTCTCCTGCCTGAGCTTGGGTCTGGCCCACAACCCCTCTTGGTGAGAGGTCATTGAAATCTGCCGCCTGCAGGGGCCGAGTTGGGAGGCCATGCCAGGCAGGGAGGGGGGCCAGGGAGTAGGATTACCCCAAGTGTGATGTTGGAGACCAAGGACACAATGAGGAAGACTGCTCCATGTTTTGTGAAGCTGGAGGGTTGAGATTTGTCCAACACATAGCAGTTCCCCCCTTCAGGGTGAAAGGACCCCTTTACAAAAGCCGCCAGAGCCCTGCTACCTAGGCCTTTGGCTCTGGTCTTCCCTGAGCCCTTTTGCTGGCCCTTTGCCAGGCCCACTAATGGGCTGCAGACCTGGGGAAAGGCTCCCTGAGATTACAGGTGGCACAGGAACACGATTCCTTTGGCCAAAAGGGAATGAGGGTAAAGGAGCAGCTGGCCAGGTGGCTTGGGGTGTGCCACCAGATGGAGGGCTCCATGCCAGGGCCCTGCTCCCCTGGGAGGCCGACCAGCCTCAGCCTGGGCATCAGATTTCAATGGGCCTGAGCAGGTCAGCAGCAGGAATGCGTGGGAAGGAGGAAGTTCCGTTTTGCACGGCCCGGGGTTTGCTCCTGACAGCTCGTTTCGTTTGCATTTGCAGTTTTTATGAACTTGAGTTTGATGACAGTTGCTTGGGACCAGATTACTTGGAAACACTCAAAACGTCCTCTGGTGTCCTTTACCCAATAATCATGAATGTTTTCGCAGACATTTCACGGGGGCTTTCCCGTACCTGTCTACCTCTTCTTATAAGTTACAGCAATTACATGGCACAGCTGCTACACTTAAATCAGAAGAAAATTAGAACAAATAAAGAAAATAATTTTATGAACAAATAAGTATCCCTTGAGAAGCACAGGGCATCTGATGCAAATATCATCAGGGAAATTTAAGAATTTGCTACTGCTGTCTAGGGCTCTGGAAAATATGAATTTCATGGTGTGCTCAGAAGCCTTCCACAGAACTTGCCTGATGACTCTCTGCCAGTCTGTCCTTAATCTTCTCTGGAAAGTCCTCCCAGGCCTCCGTGAGGCTGAAAACCAGGACACATTAATACAACGTCTACACTTCGAGTTCAGATTCAGCCTTTAAACAGGGGGTCGGGGAAGTCAAGTTTCAGGTCGTGGGCTTTTACTGTGTTGACCTCTGAACCTTTAAGACTATTCTGGCTAATTGTACCAAAGAGAATAGGGACCCAGACCCCAATGAGAGAAAATAGGCCAGGTGTAAATGAAATTAATTTCTATATGAAAGGGCATTTAGTAGAAATGGTGAGGTGTGGTCGACATCTCAAGGGCAGACCTTGGCCTTTCGTAGATGGCAAATGCTTCATTCTGTGCCTTCTCTGTTGGAGGCAGTGCCACGGAGCGGGGAGGGGGGGCGGGGCTGGCAGGGGAAGGTTGGCAGGGGAAGGTCATTGGATCTGTAAGCCACCTTGGAAACCCGAGCCTTGGTCTGTTGTCCAGGGCAAGCAGCAGCTTGTGCCAGGGAAGGGAGGGGATGGCTCATTCAGCTATTTATCTGCTGATAGACATCCACAGTGATAGGGCAGGTTTGAGTTTGCATTTTTATTTGGGCTGATAAAATCTTCCTGTACACATTTAAACTCTTTGGTTGACAAACTATCCACAGGATTTGGATAGGAGAAGCCACAGAATCCTCTAGCTGGGTGGTCAGGAAGGACTGCTGGCCTGTTAGCCACCCATACCCCTATTTGCAGTGCCACGGCCAGACATTTACAAGGAAGATGACTTGTTGGAGGATTAACTTGGTCATGCAGTTGTAGGAGAGAGACAGCACGTGTGACCCGACTCCTGCCCCGCAGCTGAGGACTTGGAGTCATCCTGAAGAGACCTGATACTTGAGGGTGACCTCAGAGCTCTCCAGGCCATACTTTTGGATTCCTCTGCCCTTGTGGCTGGTCTTCCAGATGAGATGGCCAGTCTAGCAGATTGTGGCCAGTAAGCTCTGAACAGAGAAGGAGCTTCAGGGACTGCCTCCTGCTGCTCCAACTGTAGCTGGGCTAGGAGAGGGGATCCTGTCTCTTCAGACTTCCAAACCATAGGTCTGTACCTGGCGTCAGAGAAGAGAACTGGCCTCATGTTCCCGTGGGTTTATCTACAGGTACGCATTTGACTCCTGATGCCTTGCGGGATTTGCATGGATGTCTAGTCAGTATCAGATCATTTGCATGTTCTGTGTTGAGAGAAGCTTCATCATCAGTCCTTTTTGTGGGGTCTCTCATGGTAGGTCATCTGTGTTATAGCCTCTTCTGTGCAGCAGCCAGAGCCACCATTTAGAATATAATCAGACTTCTGATTCCAGCCATGATGGACTAATAAATGTTGGATTTATTCTCCTTTCCTAAACAATTATGACATTGGACAAAACAGATGAAGCAACTGTTATTAAGACTGGGATGTCACTCCTTGCCAGTGTGTGATGCAAACGGAGGCAAGCTGTGTGTTCCTCCTGGCTTGCTGTTGGCTGGGAAGGGGGGTTGGGGAGTGTCTCTGCAACCAAGGCACAGGGAGGTGGACTCAGGCACAGAGCTCATTGGAGGGAATGGGAATCAGAATCCTGGGGTGCTGAGGCAGCTGGCATTTGGGGGGAGGGGTGTTGTAGAGGAGAGTTCTGAGCAGAGCAAGGATTTCAGAAATCTTCCAAGTGGTCCCCTAGATTCTTACCTAATACTAATCTGTGTTTACATAGGACAAGGCTCTCCCAAGGGCTGGGTAGTGAGCTGAGCAGAGATTCTGGGGGTCACACGGTACTGGGAGAGGTAACGTTATAACCTGCCAGACTGGGAAGACTTTATGAGCACCTCAGTCTTTTACCTGAGGCCACAAAAAGGCCACCACCTCAAGAGTAGGTCTACTCTAGCCTGGGCTAAGCACCTCACTAAACCCACTATAGCAAAACCTAGAAGAAAGCCCTGTTAGGATCAGATGATGGGCTAGCCAACTGTCTGGCAGAATAAAACTCAACATTATTTAAACAAAGTATTATCTGCAACAGCAAGCATAAAATTAAAAAAAAAAAAACCACTAGGCATGCAGGGTAGTATGAGTGATAACAAAGAGGAAAAGATCAATAGATTAAAAACCCATCCAAGCATAATGAGCAAATAGGAATTTCAGTAGAGAAATGAAAATTTAAGAAATAACCAAATAGAAATTCCAGAACTGAAAAATGTAGTATCTGAAATGAAAAATTGGATTGGATGGATCTAACAGCAGTTTGGGCACTATAGAAGAAAATACCCAAGAACTTGAAAACAGATCAATACAGACAATTCAGACTGAAGCATGGAGTGAAAAAAACATAAATAAAAATGAACAGAACCTCAATGACATGTGAGAGATAATATCAAGTAGTCTAGTATAGTTGGAATTCTAAAGAAGAGAGGTTAGGGCAGAGAAATATTTGAGGAAATTCCCTCAAATTTGATAGGAAAAGAATTTCAATCTACAGGTTCCCAAATTTCAAGGAATCCCAAGCAGAGTTGACTTGGAGAAAACCACACCTAGGCACACCAGAATTAAATTGCTGAAAGGAAAAGAGAAAAATAAAATATTAAAGCAGCCAGAGGAAAGATCTATTATATATAAGGGAACAAAAGTAAAAATACGGCCGACTTCTTATCAAAACAATGCAAAGCAGAAGACAGTAGGACATTGTCATTAGTGTTCTAAAAAAAAAAATCTTTCAAAAATAAATGTGAAACAAAGACATTTTCAGATTGACAAAAGTTGAGAGAAGCTGTTTGCTGCGACCATTAAAGGACCATTAAAGGAAAGTCTTTGGCCTGAAGGGAAATGCCACCAGATAAAATGGATCTGTATGTAGGAATAAAAAGTGCCATAAAAAGGGAAATGTGTTGTAAATATAAAAGAATTAATTTTCTTATTTTTAAACTTCACTAAAAGATAATTGATGGTTTAAAGCAAAATAATAGCAATTTATTTAGGAGTTTATAATATATGTAACAGTAAGATATATGACAAGGGATGAGAGGAGGGTAAATGATAAAACATAGACATGTGATAGGGAATAATCAATAAAAACAGAAGTTGGCTCTTAAAAAGATGAATAAAATTGATAAACCCCCAAGAAGACTAATGAAGGAAAAAGGAAAGGAAACTAAATTGCCAGTATGAACAAGGAAACATTTTCCAAATAATTAGAGAAAAACATGTCCCATATAATTTCTTGAGGCCAGCATAACCATGTTAAAAAAATGAAAAAAGTTACAACCAATATTTCTTCCAAAAATAACAAAACCCCTAGCATATTGCATATAGCAATCATGATACCTCATACCCAAGTGGGGTTCCCCAGGAATACAAGGTTGCTTTAACATGTGAAAATTTAGTGACTGTAATACACCACATTAATTGAATAAAAAAGGAAAATTATATGATCTGTGCAGTAGATGCAGGAAAAAAGCATGTGATAAAACTCACAGCCTATGATCAGAAATTCTCAGCAAACTCAGAATAAAAGGGAAATTCCACCATATGTTAGAGGACCGCTTTCAAAAATCCACAGCTGAAATCATTCTAAACTGTGACACATTGAATTCTCTCCTCCTCAATCAGGAGTAAGGCAAGGAAGTCTGTGTGCGCCACTCTGTACAGCACAGGACTAGAAGTCCCAGTCCATGTAATCAGGCAACAGAAAGAAATAAAAGCCATAAGGGTTGGAAAGGAAGAAGGAAAATTATCTTTGTTTGTGGAAGGCAGAATTCTAAATAATCTTAACTAGTAAGTGAATTTAGCTTGATTTATTTCACCTAGCATAATACCCTCCAGTTCCAACCATGCTGGCTAATTGCACTTAATTAAAAAAAAAATGAATTTAACAAAGTCATAGGATCGATGGGCAACATGCAAAAATTTATTGTGTTCCTGTACACTAGCAAGAGTAACTGGAAAATGCAATTTCACTGTGTCCCAATGGTGCCAGCATTCCACCTGGAACCTTCTGATGACATCTTAACTTCATTCAGAATGAAATTCAGAGTCCTGCCTGTGAGCTAAATGGCCTGCTTGCTGGGTAGGCTCCTCTCCCCAGGCACCTACCATGTCTCTGATCTGTCCCTATTGTCCCCTTGGCTCCCTCTGCTGTGTTCAGAGGGACTTGGCTCTCCCCTGTGCCTGCACACCCATTCCCCACAACCAGCCTTGGCTCACTGCCTCATTCCAGTCAAGTCTCTGCTCAGCTGTCACCTTCTCAGAGATGGCCTTCTTGATCACCTTATTTAAAATAGCACCTCCATGGAACACTGAAAAAAAAAAAATTAAGATGTGGAGAAAAAAAAAAGCACCCCCTGGGGCTCCTTGGGTGGTTCAGTGGGTTAAGCATCTTCCTTGGGCTCATGTCATGATCTTGGGGTCTGAAGATTGAACCCTGTGTCGGGTTCCTTGCTCAGTGGGGAACCTGCTTCTCCCTCTCCCTCTGCACCTCCCTCTGCAGCTCTCTCTCTCTCCCTCTCTCTGAAATAAAATCTTAAAAATAAAATAAAATAGCACCTCCTAACCTTGCTTTGTTTTTTAAAACATTTAAAGGCGAGTCTTTCCCTCATCACCACCTGGCATACTGGACACATTTGTTCCTTGTCTCTTCCCCTTGGAACATTAAAACAAAGATTTTGTCTTTTGTGGTTGTTTGTTGCCCAATCTGTAGTACCCAGCATGGCCTGGACCTTAACAGCAGTCAGTAAATATTTGTTTACAGGCGATTCAGAACAAAATGTTGTGCTAATAAGGATGGAGCTTGGGGGTAAACCCTGATGGGCAAGTCTTTGGTGTGGTATGCCCTTGAATCTGCCATTTTCTTTTTTGAAAAATCCATGTATTTTAGTGTGAAAGAAAATTTTCCGTCAAAAACAGTGATGTCTTGTCAAGTCCTGAGGTGGGATAGTGGGACAGGCGCTTCTGTAGGGCACGTGTTATTTGCATGGCACACCATCATTTGCAAAGTGCTTTCCTGGGCATTGCCACACTGGATCCGCACAGCGTCCGGTGATGCAGTGGGTTGGATGGTGAGTCAGAGAGATTCTGTTACCCATTCAGGGCTATACAGAGCTGCTAAAGCCAGGAGTCCAGCATTTCCATCCCATGTCCCTTTCCACTGTGTCCTATGTTGGGAAACAGCTCCTGGAACCGAGTTCTTACATGGTCACTCGTGGGCAGGCAGCCCCCAGTTCTGATTTTCATGAGGTTAAATGTTCTGGTATCGCTGCTTTGTGCACCTGTGCTGAAGGTGAGGCAGCAGGTGGAGGAAGAGAATGTTGCTGATTTTTGAGGTCTGCTTTGAAGACAGGCTCTATGGGAATGGAGGCTGGGGTCAGCCCAGCAGATGTTTTCATAGTAGAGGCACAGGAAGGGTCCTGCTGGCCCTGGGGTTGAATGAGGGCCCCCGAGATCCAAGTCCTAAGGGTTCCAGAACAATGGGCTGGCTTCAGCTACAGGTGGAGAACCCGGGGAGACTGTGGAGCGGTCCGTGGGTGTGAGCAATTCCGTGAGGCCCTGGCTTTTGTAATATATGCTCCCTTGAGCCCTGTGGGAACCCAGGGGAAGAAATAAAGGTGGCCTCTTTCTTCTCTGATTGAAATTCATATCAATAAACACTCTTGGGACCTTTGCCAAATGAAAGGGGATTGGGCGTTTGTGTGCATGGTATCTCATTGGATCCTCGAAATAGACAAGAAAAATACCTTCTCAGTCTCAGATGAAGAAATAGGCAGGGAGCAATCATATGGATTTCCCAAGAGTATTTCCATATTAGGAGGCACATCTGGGACAAGGACCAAGTCTTGGAACTCCTAGTCAAGTGCTCCTTGGAAGGGCTCCACCCGAAATGCCTCATGCATTGGGCAGATCACCAAGAGTGATGGGGACAAAGGTATCATATCATGACTAAAACCATGATAACCACAGTGGGGAGGCTTCCTAAAGATTGTTCTGTAGGCAAGGATGAGGGTATGCACCCAAAGTAAGGAAAGGAATTAAAATGAACTCTCATGAGGCGTGTGTAAGGAGGTAGGTACTTTGATGCCTACCTGTATATTCAGGGTCAACTTTTCTCAGTGATCTCTCATACTTTTTTTGATTGTATATGTTAGTTTTTTAGTTCAATTTTATTTTTTCAGTGTTCCAAGATTCCTTGTTTATGCACCACACCCAGTGCTCCATGCAATACTTGCCCTCTTTAATCCCCACCACCAAACCCACCCAATCCCACACCTTCCTCCCCTCCAAAGCCCTTGGTTTGTTTCTCAGTGTTCACAGTCTCTCATGGTTCGTCTCCCCCTCCGATTTCCCCCAACTCACTTCTCTCCTTCTCCCAGTGTCCTCCGTGTTATTCCTGTTCTCCGCAAGAGTAAGTGAAACCATATGATAACTGACTCTCTGTTGACTTATTTCACTCAGCATAATCTCCTCCAGTCCCGTCCATGTTGATACAAAAGTTGGGTGTTCATCCTTTCTGATGGAGGCGTAATACTCCATTACATATATGGGCCATATCTTCTCACTTTTTAAAACTCTATTGGGATCACTTTACCTTGTCCTCACCAATCTGAGGCTCTGGTCTGCATGGAGCTAATGGGAGCTCGGAGTATTGCCCACAGCCCTGATGAGCCTGGCTGGGGCTCTCTTACGTGAGCCTGTGGGCCGTGCTTTGCAGATGTCACTCTGGGTGTGAGGCCAGACCAGAGAGTGCCACCCCGACTGAGGGCCACAAAAACAACACTTCTGACTACAGCAGCATTTCTTTCCTTTCCTTTCCTTTTTTTTTTTTTTTTGAGATTTTATTTATATGACAGAGGCAGCGTGCACACGAGCATGGGGAGTGGCAGGCAGAGACAGAGGGAGAAGCAGGCTCCCTGCTGAGCAAGGAGTCCAATGCAGGGCTCAATCCTAGGACCCTGGGATTATGACCTGAGCCAAAGGAAGACACTTAACCAGCTAAGCCACCGAGGCACCCCAACAGTACCATTTCTGAGTGCAAGACCGCATACCTGTGTGTTTGTGTGTGTGTGTGTGTGTAATGCTGAAAAGAATGGTTTTGCACTCATGATGTAGTGATACGTCAAATAAAAATTACTACTAGGATAAACTTGCAGAGCACTTGTCAGGTGAGGCATGTTAAGAAGGCTTAGCTCACTCTCAGAGTTTGGATATAATCAAAGCCCAAATGTGTTTTTGTTGTTGCTATGTTGTTGCTTTAGGAAGAAAAAAAAAAATCTATTCCTTGATTTAAGTGTCTGTAGTAGTTTAAATCTCCTCCTGGGTCCTGGTACCCACTGAGATATGGCTTCTTCCCACAGGCGGAATCATATGACACAATGAAGCATGAAGTCCTCTCTTAGAGTTCACTGAGAAATCGTAAGAAGACTCCATTATTTTTTTCTTGGGCGAGATTTTTGGTCAGGAGGGGGAAAATAAAGTGCGTTTTCAAATCAGGGAATTCTGGAAGGTCATGTGTCCCAGAGGCAGGCACGTGGGGGGTTGAGGAAAGTCAGTCCCTCTGCCTAGTTGTTGCCAGGCGCTCGCTGGCAGGCCTGTCCTTGTGTTAATGTGCACAGTTCAGGGAAATGGGTGGGAGTGAGCTGCTTCTGCTTCAGGCTGTTTGGATTCAGGGTGCTGGCTCTGCTGGTTTGCAGGAAGCCTCAGGGAGCTCTTGCCTGCCTCTGTGCTGTCCTGGAGATTCACTTTCCAAAGGGAGGGAGGCTGAGCCCACCACGTACCAGATGGGAGCGAGCACCTGGTCTGTGAGTATGGTCCCCCTCCCCCATGTACCTGAGGCAGGTGAGGGTGCCAGCGTGGGCCGCCGCAGAGGTGCGCCCCAGGGGGATGGGTTTTGTCATTTCAGGACACTGAGCTCCCCAGAAAAGACACTGGTAAAGCTGGTTGTGGGTACTGGGACAGTTAGTAAATTTTCCTTAATAGGTCTGATAAACTTGGAGCTTCTTGGCTTGTCTTAGAGAGATGACATGTAGATCAGCGTGTGTCCTCTGAATGAAGAGGTGACAGTTGCCCTGAAATACTGAACCCATAGGTCAGCGGATGATACAGGGTTGCAGAGTTTATGGAGGCGGGCCATGGCAAGTCCCTGGAGTTGGCCTTCTCAGGGTGTTTCCGCCCAGTGGGGAGACCCCTATCTAGGGCAGGACTCTAGGTCCTACTGAACTTTCCCTCCAGCTTGAGGAGTGATCGGGCCTTGGCCATGACCAGGGATCTGCCCGTCACCAAGCTCAGTCAGAACTGCTCTGAAAGCTGACAGCCTGGTTGGCAAATTTAGGAGAACACCTGTATCTGTGCTGAAGAGCAGCGACCCTGTGCCTGCCACTCTGAGGACACGTTCCTGGGACCCGCACGCTCGGGGAGCGCACTCAATACACCGGAGGTACGCTATGCACAGAGTCTCCCGTGAGAGCTGTTCATAGTCTTAGGCAAAGAGAGGGGCTTTTTTTCTGGCTGTGGGAGAGGGGGCCTCACGGGGGCCTTGCAGGCCGGAGCATGGGTGAAGGCTTCCAGGGACCCCTTCACCATATCTCTGGTGACACTCAGAGAGGCAAGCCCACTCCCATGTCTGTGACTACATCTGTCCCGACCCCTTTCAGTGATTCCATGGGGGCTGACATCTAAATCTCCTTTGCCTGTGTTTCCAAGTCATGTTTTAGGGTTGGTGAGCCTCCAAATGGCTCCTTCTGTTTGCAGACGCCCATAATGTTCTGTCTTGCTGTCCAGTCATGAAACGTTCTGCTGGGATCTGTTCCTGGGCTTCTCTGCTGTTCGTGTCTTACTACTTCCGCTCGTTCTTGGGCTCCTTGTGAGGAAAGGCTGTATTTGATTCTGCCTGGGGCTGCTGGGCACAGCACGTTCTCAGCCAACTGTCATTCACATTTGCTGATGCTGGACTCCACTTGCCAGTGACGCACGCCCAGATGAGGCGCACCAGTTTTGCCCATCCTGGACTCTAGTAGAGATCTCACCCCTGAGTCCAGAATCTCCATAGACTGTGTCATTTTTGTGATTCAGGACTTTAAGGAAAGACGGAAGGATTCCTTGTGCAGCGTGGGCCCTATGCTCTGGTGTGTGGTGTGTCACACATGGGGAAGCACCGTGGCCTGGGTGCTCAGTGGATGTGACATCAGCCTGCACCCCCCTGGCTGAGGTGCTGGTGCTATTCTGTGTCGGGATCCCCAGGGCACATGGGATGTCCACTCCGTCCTCCAGGCCCCTGAACTCTCTGGAGAAAGGGAGCCCTGGGACGATGCTTTTGTAGATGCCCTGTGTACCAAGGATGGGCAGACCCTTGCTAGGGAGACTACTGTCTCTGCCATGTGGGAACCAGAGCCAGAAAACTGTTTGTGCAATGCTGGCAACTTTCCCACTGCTGCAGGGACTCCAAGGCTTCCTGATGGTCGAAAGGGTTCCTTTTTATTGAGCCTATCCTAAGACCAGGCCCTAAGCCAACACATCTTCACTGAATTCTCAGCAACCCTGCCAGGAGGCATGGTCCCATTTCACAGATGAGAAAGCAAGGAGAGGCCACCTTTCTCTAAGTGGCAGAGCCAAGATCGAAACCCAGAGCCTGCAAAACCCTGTGTTTTTAAAGCTCTAAGCCCTGGGCCCCCTGCGCCCCCATCCTCTTTCCTTGTTGAACCACTTCCTTTCCTAAGCAAGGAGAGGGCCCGGATCTTCTTCCTGTGCTTCTTCTTCCTTCCCCCAGCCATTGCTCTGGTCACAGAACGTGGAGCTGGATGCCAGGCTCCTTCTGAGACAGGGCTCTGTCTTGGCAGCCACCACCAGAGGGGAACTGAAACCATCCCTGATTGTTTCCTGTGGCTGACGAGCTCTGCCCAGCGAGGCTTTGGGAGGAGGCACAGATCCCTCCTGGCTTGGGCTGGGGCCCTTGAGTCATTTTCGGGGCGCCAGTCAGAATGGGATGAGTGCACATGGTTGCCCTCCTCTGTGGTTTATAAAACAGCCCACTGTCCCATGGCTCCCCGGGGGCATGGTTGACAGCCAGACCCTGAGTCCCACCTCTGCTCTTTTTGGGCCCTGGCTCTCTGTGACACCTGGAAGAGTTGCCGTGTGGGTTTTGCGGCCTGGCTGGGGCCACAGGGGAGACCAGGACACGCCACACACCGAGCCACCTGTCCAGCCCTCGCTTTCCTGTTGGGCCAGGATTTCCCAAACACACGGCGGGGGGCCTAGTCTCCAGAGCTCTGTCATTGGGCTGCATCCGCTTTCCAGCCTTTATTCTTTCACGTCCTCCTGAGCCATTTTTTCTCCTGTCCGATGGGGCCAGTCCATCTGCCAACCACATCTTGCCCTTTGCTCTCGGGCGCTCCCCCAGGGCTACCTGCAACCCTCACCCCTGCTTCTTCACCTGGACATGGCCTTACCTGTTCTTTGGAGCGTGGCTGCTGTCCGTGTCAGAGGCCCTCCCCACGGTTCCAGACCTAGAGCCACCTCCGTGCTCGCCCATCCCTCTAGCACCTGCTCCTGGACTGCCTTCAGGACATTTTTCCTTTATCCTGGGGCCTCCTTGCACTTTTTGCATCTGTCGTCCCCACAAAATCTACAAGGTTGTATTGGACTCACGTTTGGTAATTTTTGTCATCCTGGGACGCGTACGAAACAGTTTTCACTTTGAGAAAAAGGACCAACACCTTGAGGTTAAGAGACCTCGTCTTACCTCTTCACGTTACCAAGTGGCCAGTGCCAGGCCCAGGGCCGTCTCTGGTCAGTGGACAGACGGGCTATGTGAAGCAGAGTGGCCGCATGGAGTCTTGTTGGAAGTGGAGCCTGGACTGGAGGACCCGGCTCGCAGGGCAGCAGGCTCATTCCACGTCCTCTGCCACTGCTCTGCCTGCAGCGCAGGTCACTCCTTCCGTCCTCACAGTCCCTCTTAGGTTCCATGAGGCAGAGGGTATGTTTGGGGTGTGCAGGCCTGGATTGTGACTCCTCTGTCTTCCTTCTGTTGGAAAGAAGTACCCTTTCTGGCAGAAATTAGTGCATTCTTCTATTTAAGAAAAAGAAGGAAAAAAAAGGTGTGTGACCTAGACTTTTGCTATCCTGTGAAGGAAAAGAGTGTGCCCTCATGCTCTCTGAGCACAGCGACATTTCTGTAGCCTTTGGCCATCACAGGTTATGGTTCGCAGTGACGGGATACAGGGCCTCCCTTCCGCACATCCGTGGAGGCTCCATGATGTGCTACTGGGGTGGTGGAGGCAGCAGGAGGGTGTCTGGAGGGTCCTGCTGAGCTCTGGACAGCGTGGGAGCCACAGGCAGGTGCTGTGTCTGGCCCCAGGAGGTCAGACTCTCAGTGGCAACAAGCCCCTTTGAGCCAGGGGCATGTGCCCTGGACCCAGAGAATGCTTATGGTGGCTGGGGACGAGGACTCCAGCTGTGCCCTGCCTGGTGGAGATCCTGGAGGAGCTGACTGGCCATTCTTGTAAGCTTCATGGCGTTGCATTGGTGCTCAGCACGTGATGCCGGGCTTTGGTGTTTTTCTTGTAGGCCCATCTTCTTTCCCCCATAACTTTAGGGGAGTAAGGACGCAATTCTCCAATCTCTTCAAGACCCCAATATTGCCTACCAAGTTGACTTGCACATGGCCCTTTTAATGAGTATTAATTATTGACTTTTTTCTTTTTTGTGTGAAAAAACACAGTAAAACTCCCCAAGATAGCCAGCAGTAACACTCCACTTTCCAGGCAAGTGACCCATAGAGGATTTCCCTTCAGCCTATCCCACAATCTTTGTAGCTTGCTCTTTAGAGTACTTAAACCCTAATGCAGTCAACTCTTCACTGTTACGTGTGAGGTCGCTATGTGGGATTATATATGACAGACTGTAAATCCCATATTGATAGTGTGAGGAGCACTGTGGTTTATTTATTTATTTTAAAAGCTTTTATGTATTTGTCAGAGAGAAAGCACACGCACACAAGCAGGGGGAGGGGCAGACAGGCAGAGGGAGAAGCAGGCTCCCTGCTGTGCAAGGAGCGTGATGGGGGACTTGAACCCAGGACCCTGGGATCATGACCTGAGCCAAAGGCAGAAGCTTAACCAACTGAGTCACCCAGGCGCCCCAGCACCATGATTTAAATCGAACCTAAGCAAGTTGCAGTGAGGGAAGTCCACTAACTGCAGGAAACCTCACAGTGGGCTCAGGGTTTGGGGACCATCGGGAACCCTGTCCCTTGAGGGCAGAGAGATGTACCACCTCTCTGTTCCCAGCACTGTGCTGTGCATATGCAGGCACTCAGTAATGTCTGCAGAAGAAATGGCCTGATGAGCATGCCCTCCAGAGTTGCCTTGTAGCTCAGACTGCTATCAGTTGCTGAATACATGAGTGCCCTGTGCTACTTCTCCTCTCTGATATTGTAAGGATGGGTTAGGAAAACCTGTAACTAAGACTTAACTGTGTCTCCCAAGTTAGGTTTGTAAAGAATTAAAATAAAGGCTAATTTTTCTTTTCATTGGGTTACATGGAGCATCCTTAAGTTTAGGAGTTAAAAATGATCAAAAAAAGTTATACCTAAAAGAACCTGCAGGGTGTTTGTGTTTTACTAATTTAGCAGAAGTCACTGATTTTCTGTGTACTCGTTACTAGGGATCTGGTTTGCTTCTCTCGGGGCACCTGTGGCAGAGAGAGAATTTTTCTGGCATCCATGAAGGAGACAATGTAGGTGATAAAAGGAGCAAAGCAAATATAGATTTGCAATGCTGTTGGTTCTTTTGCATTTAATTCCAGAAGGGTGAAAGGAACAGCTATTGATCTCTGCATTGGCTTGGACAGATCTTGAAAGCATCATGCCTAGTGAAAGAAGCCAGTCTCAAAACGTTACACCCTGTACGATTCCATTTCTGTGACATTCTCAAAAAGGCAGGACTGCAGTGGTAGAGAACAGATCGGTGTTGCCGGGGAGCGGGGGAGGGAGAGTGTGTGAGTGCAAAGGAGCAGGCTGGAGGAGTTTGGGGGGTGGTGGTGATGGAACTGTTTTGTGTCCCGGTGTGGTGGTGGCTTTGTGAATCTATACATGCATCAGGATTCCTGGAACTGTGTGCCACGGACAAGTCAGATGGCCTATGTGATCAGTGACAAATAAAATAATGCCAGAAGGGCAATCGGTGCCTGAATTGTATGGTCACGGACAGCAGGTTTGGGCCCCCACACCTCTCCCAGAAGTAACCGCCTCTGTGCCGAGAGCTTTAGAAAGGCATCCAACCCCTGGCTCAGGTCAAGGTTGCCAGTGCCATTCGGCAGACCATTGTTGGGATGTATCCAGGTTGTGATCTGGGTTTCTCTGTTGTGTGAAAGATTGTGGCATTCACCCCTCTGCTCCAGACTTGCCCCTCCAGATGGACGTGGGGTGCAAGTTTGAGGGAACTTCTTGGCCACTCCAGGATGTCCTTTTGTAAGTGCTTCTATGAATGTTTACAGGAATGTGCTCATATGAAATTGATAGATTTAGAACATTTACTCTGTCGGTTGTTAATTTCTTTCTTCTCTAAAAACATGCATCTTCGTTTATCTCTGTCCCTCACTGCTGAGACCCCTGTCTGAGCGAGGGATCCGCCACCCACCCACATGTCTGATTTTGAAACCCAGAGTTGCTCCCTTTTATTCTTGACCAGCCCTGTTTTACACTCCATGTCTTGTATATTCTCTTTCCCAAACAGCCCTCAGATCGGCCCATTCCTCTCCATCCCATGCTGCCACCCTCATCCCCACACACCCCTGACTCAGCCCTTCAGCCAAGGGGATTTTTCTGACACTCAGATATCATTCTCCTGCTGAAAATCTTGTCAATATAGAGCCCAAACACCTTACATTGTTTAATATTCTAGAATCATCTAGCTTTCTCCTGCTTAGTTCTCTAACTCAATGTCTTTACCCTCCCCCAGTCCAGTGCTCACACTTCTTAGAGTAGCTTGTTCACTTAGTATTTGTCTGACCAATTTTCTATTCATTTCCCCATCCTCAGGCTGGGTCCCTCTTTCTTGTGCTGAGCATCCCTCCTTCCTGGCATCAGAGTTGCCTGTTTCTCTATCCTAGCATCTGCCATGCTGTATCATAATTGTTCCCGGATCTTTGGGTCCTCCCTGTGTTGTCACTCTTGTGTCCCAGGTGCCTGGCCTTGTGCTTAGAGCTAGTGATGGACAGTCATCTGCAAAACCCCAGAACCAGCAGGCCAGCAGGAATCTAATGACTTTGAGGAGCCAGTGCCCGCCTTCGGAATTGCTTATGGTCTGGTGGGAGAGAGAGTAACTCTTAATCCATGTGACACGGACTCCAGGGTCCCCACAGGAGAGCCTGGGGGCTAAAGTGGCATCTGGAGTTGAGGCTGCTAAGGAACCTTCCCAGAGCTGCTTTCCCCACAACTCTCTGCCTGTTGTGTCTGCCTCTCACTGTGGACTGACACCCCCCTACACACAAACACTCACCTTCAGTGAACCACGAGGGCCAGCCCCTCGCCCTCTGTGGGTGGCTTCAGGGGTTTTCTTGTCACATCACAGGGGGAATTTGTTATGTGGCCCCTGGACCCAGCACCTCTCTCTCCTTTGCACTGTGTTTACATGGCATGCTTGTGCTATTGCTTCTCTGCCCTCATCAACCTGGAAACACTTCCCAAATCAGCCTCTGGTGAGCTATCCCCCTCCTGCAGAGTGGTCCTCAGCCAAATGTCCATAGAGATGTGGTGGGACAAGGGCTTCCTCTCCCTTCTTTCCTCTTCCTGCTCCTGTGTACTTCTCCTACACCTTAAAAGATGGCTTTCTGCTTGGGAAACACAGTGTCTTCAATCAAAGTTTGAGCACATGTACTTCTGATTAGAACCCAGGAGGGGTTCCGAAAGCAGTCTTTATCTTGTGGTCTGCCCGGGAGCTGTTGTCAGAAGTGCCTGTGTCCAGCTCTGTTTGTAGGGGATTTCTAGAAGCTCTGAGGTTGAGTCTCTGGCTCCCGTGCTCCGGCCCATGACCCACGTGATTGTAGGGTGCTAGGTGGGGTGAGCCGCTGCTCAGACCATCCGCACTGCTGGACTTTGGGGCAGGGAAGGGGGTGTGCTTTGTGCATAGACCTGGATCAGCCATCTCTGAAGTTGGGTCCAGTGCTGGGCTGAGCCCGCCTGCCTTCTTGGTCTTAGCATTTTCGGAAAGTTTTGCTTTGCTCTCACAGCCATCAAGATTGTCACAGAGAGCTGAGAAGCTCTGCTGGCTTCAGTGTTCTGCCAGGGCCGGGGGCATATACGTGTCCTTGTTTAAAGCCTTGTCTGACTTCCTGATTACAAACAGACCTCCAGGAACTGGGAAGTCCCGTGGTCTTGGCTTACGAGCATTGCCTGTGTGGCAGGACCCTTAATTTGTCCTGACTTCCCAATGACCAGCTGATGGGACACATCTCTGGGTCTCTGTTTCCTCGCCTCTCCAATGAGCAGTTCAGGTGAGGTGTGGTCACTGTGATTCTCTTCAAAAGTTTGATTTAATAAACTTACTGTTCCTGGGAGTTACAGGTTTGGGATGGTAGACTAGGCACATCCACTTTCTTCCCTCCCTGGTCCCAGTGAAAGGATAAACAGTGTGAAGCCAAAAGAAGTGATGTCCTAATAGCCTCAGCAAACTGGGAATGCAGAGGAATCTCTAGAAAGTAAAAACAGATTGGAATGACAAGGAAACCAGAGCAGAAGACACTACAGCCTAACACCCTAGACATGAGTCTTTCCTGGGAGCCCTGGAGATGCCCCAAGCACCAGTCAGTTAAACAGAATTAGAAGAGTCCTCTATTGGGGCACATGGGTGGCTCAATTAAGTGTCTCCCTTCAGCTAAGGTCATGATCCCAGGGTCCTGGGATCAAACTCCACAGCAGGCTCCCTGTTCAGTGGGGAGCCTATTTTTCCCTCTTCTTCTGCCCGCCACCCCCCCACTTATGCTTGCTCTCTCTCTCTAGTGCTGTCTCTCAAATAAATCTTTTTTTTTTTTTTTTTAAAGAGTCCTCCGCCAAGATGACTGCTGAAGTAGCCCAGGGCAGAGCTTGCCCCCAAGACAGAACCCTGAGAGCTTTCTCTTCAGATTGCTGAAGAAACTGGGCATGTCTTGGTGGTGGTGTTAGGGTCTGAGAAAGAATTACTGCACACCCTGAGGTGACCTCAGACCTTGAGGAGAATAAAAAAGGGAAAGATGGTGCTGTCCAGGAGTAAAAGACATCACACCCTTTCCACCGAGAACTGAAGCAGTTTTCTTTTTGGCAGTTGTGAGAGAGTCCCACTAACCCAGCCAGAGCCACAGCTTGCCTCCCATTCAAAGGAGAGGCCTGAGGGAAATACATTCCAGCAAAACTTCAAGATTGTAAGGGTGAAGAAATAGTGTTAAAACTTCTGGAGAGACAAAGTGGGTTGCCAACAAGAGCAGACTCAGACTGGCCACAGACTTCTGGTCAGCACCATTGGAAGCCACAGTGGCGTGACATCTGCCAAGGTCTAGGGGAGATGGTCTCCAGCCTAACACACTAAACTGTCTCTACTAAACTGTTAATCAGGTGCAAGGACCAGTAAAGACATTTTTGTCTTTACTGCAAGAGCTCAAAAATTTGCCTTTACATGCCATTTGGGGGGTGTGGGCGGGGAAGGGTAATCAAAGAGACCTTCCAGACAAAGAAAAAAGCAAAACAAAATAAAAACACCAAAAACACATACAAGGATTACATGATGTACATGAAACAGTGGCAGCTGATGATCAGAATAAGTGAAGAAAGCTGAAGAAAAATGGGAATGCTTTAACAGATCCTGACTCTTGAAGGTTCTGAGGTCCCACTAAAAGGGTCTCCTTTCCAGTGGACTAGCCATAGCATTCGGTGGAAAGTGAGTGACACTGGGGCTTAATGTCAACCCTCCCATGCCTGGCTGTGGGCTCCCATAGATTCATCTCACCAAATGCTACTTCTACCTCTGCATTGTCTCTCCAGCTCCCCTGGGTGAGGAGGAGGTGGTACTGACCCAGGTAGGGGAGCATGAGGTGGGTACAGGGATGGCTAGGAGCGTTTGGGCCCTGTTGAAAGGAGCAAGCCTGTTACTTCTTAACCCTGGCTGCACATGAGAATCCCCTGGGGAATTCCTAACCCATCCTCATGCCCAAACCTCTTCCTCACCGAAGACATCAGAATCTCTGGGGATGGTGCCCCAGTGACTCTCTCAGAGCCCGGGGGATTCAGGTGGACCTGAGGTTTCACACCCTTGGCCAGGCTTCTGCTGATGGCATGGGTGTTGTCAGCAAAAGACAGTGTGCTTAGGCTGAGAAGGTCAGAAAATAGACTCAGGAGACATTTTGGGAGGGGGGGGTCTTTAATTATCTTTTAATTACATGAGTAATTAAAAATAAAATCAAACACTACAGAAGCATATAGAGTAAAAATCTATAATGCCTTTTCCAGAGATAAGCCATTGTGTATCTTTTCGATTTTTTTCTGTACTTTGACAACAGAATGTGAAGCAGCATTTCCTCCTGCATTCTTGACTGAGGACATTTGTGTGGTACACACAGCCCTTATTATTTCTACAGTATGGTGAAGTGGTGGGGCACATTGGCCCCACCTGTCTCCAGCCTGCTGAAGACCTAGAATCTTGGGGGAGATCATTTCTTTGGAGACATTATCAAGTGAGCCCATTTCCTTCCCTGAACCTTCCCATTGGAAGGAGAAGGTGCCTTCCTGGTACTTTGTGCCCAGAGGTTGTGGAAAGCTCTTGGGAAAGTCTCTGGACTGATGGCAGGCCTGCCAGGGGTGTGGCCATGGTGAGGGCTTCCCAAGAGGGACTTGGCCAAAGGGATTCCTGGACAGTTTGGGAGCCAGAGGGGAGGTGGGCCCAGATCAGGGGCAATAATGCTGGAGAAAGGTGGAAATAGGGATAGAGAGGGGGATTTCAGACCACCTGGAGGACCCTGGCCCTGGACTGGGCCTGCCTTCGGGACCCTTTGTCCAAGTTCAAGTCAGGTGGTGGGCCAGGCAGGGAGGTGCCCACATTTTCCCCCCATGAGCCTCTGGGCCTCTGTTAGCCAGGGAGTAAAGACATTTTCTTGTGGAAAGGACTCTGCCTTCCAGTCAACTGGAACTGGAAGTGCTTGGTGCCAAAAATAGATGGTCTATTCATCTATTTCAGAAAGCCTGGAAAAGCTCTGGCTGAGATGTGTGGAGGTGGCAGGAACAGGTCTGCAGAGTGAGTTTAGTAAGAGTGTGAGGAAGGACGCTGTAGGTTTCTGCTTTTACTCTGAGAAGTCCAGCTTGGTCTATAACTGGTTATTTTTACACACACACACATACATACACACATATATTGGGGTTCACATTTTTTGCAAAAATTAAATACTATGTTTGCATATTTTCCTACAGATCCTTATTTAAACTTCACAGTGTATTTTATAAATACTTCCCTGTCAGTAAATAGATATACTTCATTTCTTTTAACCATTCCTTAGTATTCTAAATAATTTGGTTAACCATTCCCATATGAAGGAATATTTATGATATGTCTAAATTTTAATACAAATCTGGCTGTGGGGAACGTATTTGCTCATTTATCCCTATGTGCTTCTGAATATTTCTATAGAATGAATTTCCAGAAGTGGACTTGCTATGCTACATTTAATATTTTGATAAAAACTGCCAAATGGGTGTTGAAAAAAGGTGCATCATTTTTTTAACTCCTAACAGGAGCATATGGGAGTACCATTTCTCACACTCTACCAGTGGTGAATAGTATCTACCTTTTTTAAAATTTCTGATAGTCTTGTTACATTTGGTTAGTGGAGTTGGCCATTTTTTATACACTTACTGGCTATTCCCTATTATGTGAATACTTTTACATATTCTTTGCCCACTTTTCAGTGGAGTTGTTTATATTTTCCATATTGCTTTATAAGAGTTCTTTATAAATCAGAAATATATGTTCCCTTTCTCATAGATATTGTATATATTTCCTCCTCACCTGACTCATGTCTTTCAATATTATCAAAAACTTTCACAGTGTAGGAAAGGTTTGGAAGAGATGAAACAGAAAGTCACCTACTTTTAAGATTAAAAAAAAAAAGATAGGGGTGTGTGATTCACATACAACGATCCAAATAATGTTCAACTTTATCAAATAAGAAAAAAAAAAGGTCCAGGAATTACATTGTTACAACTGTACTAGATTGCTTTTGTTTTCCAACCCTTTCTAAATAATTGAGATATAATTCACAGATCCCACCAGAGTCCAGAACATTTTCATCATCTCCCAGAAGAAAGTACATATCCATTAACAGTCAGTGGAATTCACCAGGAAAGCCTGAGCCTGGGATTTTCTTTGTGGAAGGTTTCAAAATTCCCAATTGTCTCCTTAGTTGTAATAGGTCAAGTCTGAATTTCTTCTTGAGTTAGTTTTGGTAGTTTGTGTCTTTCTCAGATTGTGTCCCTTTCATCTGGTTTATCTAGTTTGTGGGCATACAGTTGTTCATAGTATTTCCTTATAGACATTTTTATTTCTGTAAGGTCAGTACTGATGGCCCCTTCTTCATTCTTGATTTTAGTAAGTTGAGCCTTTTTCCTTTTTTCTTGCTCGGTCTAGCTAAAGGTTTGTCCATTTTGTTGATGTTTTCAAAGAACCAACTTTTGCTTTTGTTGATTTTCTGTATTGTTTTTGTCTTCTCAATTTCATTAATTTCTTCTCTCATCTTTATTGTTTTTATTTTTCCTCTTGCTTTCAGTTGAGTTTGCCCCTTTTTAAATTTCTTAAGGTGGGTTATTAGGCTATTGATTGAGATCTTTCTTCTTTTTAAATATAGGCATTTACAGCTGTAAATTTCCTTTTAGGTACTGCTTTAGCTGTATTCAGTAAGTTTTTGTTTTAGTTTATCTCAAAGTATTTTCTAAAGTCTCATGATTTTTTTCTTTGACCTATTGTTGTTTAAGAGTATGTTATTTAACTTATTCTAGACATTATGAATTTTCCAGATTTCCTTCAGTTATTAATTTTTAATTAATATGTGTTGGGGAACATACTTTGTATAATTTTAATCTTTTAAAATATATTGAAACTTGTTTTATGGCCTAAAAAATGTCCTGTCTTGGAGAATGTTCCGTGTGCCCTTGAGAAGAATGTGCATGCTGTTGTTACTGAGTGAGTGTTCTGATCTGTTAGATCTAGTTCCTTCATCATGTATTCAAGTTTTCTGTTTCCTTGTTGATACTATGTCTAGTTGTTCTATAATTACTAAAATGGGACATTGAAGATTCCAGCTATTACTACCCAATTGTCTATTTCTTCCTTCAGTTCTGTCAGTTTTGCTTTGTGTATTTTGGAGCTCTATTATTAGGTACTTATATGTATATAATTGTTAAATTTTGATGAATTGACCCTATTATTGTATAATTTTCCACATTGTCTCTAGTAATTTTGTCTTGGAGTCTGTTTTGTCCGATACTAGTATAGCTACCCCAGTTCTGTTTTATTTATTCTTTGCATGGTGTATTGTTTTTCCATCCTTTCACTTTCAGCTTATTTGTTTCTTTGAATTTAAAATGTGTCTCTTATAGACAGCATATTTTTGGATCATTTAAAAATTCATCCTGTCTCTGTATTCTGTTTGAAGTATTTAACCCATTTCCATTTAATGTAAACATTTGCCTTTAATTGTTTTCAACAAATACCTCAGTGGGTGGTGGTGGGGAGAGGCTTTTCACACTGAGTGAACTCTGACTTAGGTCAGATTAGGGTTTGCCAGGGAACCACCAGAGAGGTAGAATGATAGTTCTCTGGGAATGGAGATTTGAAGAAGTTCCAGCTTGGTTCTTCCCCCTCTAGTGGCTGCTAGACTGCTGATTTGCAGAGTAATTGTAAAGCTGTTGGCTTTCAAGGCTACCATAAAGCTGGAGAGCAGGGGGTTGGAATAAGGCAAGTTAAAATGCTACAAAGCTCACTTCATACCAAGATTCAGCCATGTCTCTTGATTAATGCTCCATGGAGTACTGCAAGCCTTTGGTTAATTTCCAGTGTTGTAACAAAGTTGATTCTAACATTTTCCCCAGTTTTCTCATTGCTTTTTTGGAGGAGAGATTTTTTGGAGGTCCTTAGTCTACCATTTTTATTGATATCACCTGCTTACGGTTTTATTATTAAAAGTATTTTGAGGGGCTCCTGGGTGGCTCAATCGTTAAGCGTCTGGCTTCAGCTCAGGTCATGATCCCAGGGTCTTGGGGTCAAGCAAGCCTTGCAGGGAGGTGGCGAGGAGGGAGGTTCCTGCTCAGCAGGAATCCTGCTTCTCCCTCTGCCCCTCCCCCTGCTTGTGCTCTCTCAAATAAATAAAATCTTTAAAAAAATAAAAGTATTTTAAATTACACTGAATACTTGGCATCATCATATTTGATTAGCTAAGAGAACTCAGTTTTGTCATTAATTCACTGTATCCTGGGCAAGTTACACTATAGAACCTTTCAGCTTCAGTTCCATTGCTTGAAAAATGGTTAGTTGTCAAGTGAAGACTCCAGTGTTTCCTGCCTCCTAAATTCTGAGCTTCTGATGGCCATATCTTCATCTGCATTCTCAGTTCTTCCTAATGCAGCTTTTACTGAGTTAACTTTTTTTTAACCTCTTATCACACTCTGTCAATCATATTGTAATAATTATTTTATTCTGAACTGTAATATTCTTCCAGTAGCATCACTGTGGCTTTTGGCTTTTGATTCTTGCTGAGAAATTAAAAATGCAGCTGTTGTGTGTTTTACCATAATAAAAAAATGCAGTTGTTCTTCCCACCAACATCACGGGTTAGCAGCTCCTTCGCATGAAGTGGAAGGAGAGGCCTTTAAATCAGCCCTCCTGTGCCAGGGGGATGATCTCCAAGTCTGGAAGCAAGACGCCATGTTCCCTGAGCCCTTTCTTGAGGCTGCCGGAGAATTCAGTCACTGAATGCACTGTCCAGTCATGGATTTCAGTCACCATCTTGATGGAATCATCTCCGTGAAGTGCAGCCCCTTTTCTTGGGTTCCAGCTTCCTTCTGGTGGTTCTGTAGTACAGATGCCCAATGGACAAGGACATAGACCCCCTCCCCACACTCTTGTGCATTTTTGTTCCAGGTGCCCTCTCACTTCCCTCCTTGTGAGGTGAAGCCAACCCCGTGGTCTCTTGTTTCTGGGGTTCGAGGTCAGGCCACCCCTCTCAGGTTCATCCTCCCATTTTTCAGGAGACTACAGGTGGTGGTGAGGGGGTGGCCAGAGCATTATCCCTACTTTTCTCTCCCCACCGAAGTGGGGCTGGCTGGCACGGATGAGTCATGGATGTCCTGGTGGTATGGCCAGGTGAGCTGGCCGGTAGTCATTGTGGGAGAGAGTGGCCTTCTGATCAACCCCTCTGCCGCATCTTAACATCCCTTTTCACCGGCTTCCAGCCCGTGCACGCTTGTTTGCAGAAGGCCAGCACATGAGCCTGTGATGGGTCCGTGGCTCCACGGGGCCCCTGCCATGTCCTGTCCGTCTGCCCTGAGCCCCACTCCTAGCTCTGTGAGCTCTGCAGGTCCCTGAGTCATCTGGCCCATGCAGGGAATTTGCTGCTGATCCCTGCTCACCCTCTTCAGCATGGCTCAGTCCCCAGCAGGCAGCAGGGAGCAGGTGTTTGCTGACCGGCACCAGCTTCTAACCCACAGGGCCCCTTGCGCCCTCTGCCAGCCTCTGTCTCCATGTGGACCCTGCCCCTGTGGGTCTGCCACCCCTCTCTCCCGCCCACCCATCCTGTGCAGGCCGCTCCACGGAGCATCTCCTGTGGGCGGCACTATTTCCACATCCCCGCGAGTTAGGGATGGGACAGCCAGAGCAGGCCTCTTGTGGAGGTGGTGTGGGTGGGCACCCATGTGCTGCATCCCGAGAGATGTCAAAAATAACAGTGAGCAATGATCCCTCCCATTAGCTCCATCCTTCTCTTATGCATTACATCACCTCCTTCCGTCCTGCACATGCCCATGTGACTGCTGGTGAGAAGTGGGAAACTGAGGCCAGACTGGAAAGTGACAGCCAGGACTCCAGTGCAGACAGCAGCTTGGTGCTCTTTCTGTTCTACTCAGGCCCAGCTTTCCCCTGTCTTTCTTTGTGGTTTTTTAAAGTTTTTATTTAAATTCCAGTTAGCATGCAGTGTGGTATTCGTTTCAGGCATACAATAGAGTGATTCGCTACTTCCATACATCACCTGTGCTTGTCACACGTGCTCCCCCCTATTTGAGTTAGAATTTTATTGCCTCTGGCTCTTTGTGCAAGTTGCACTTTGTGTTAGCATCGGCCAAACGCAATCTCCTCAAGGTGGTGTGAGGCCCCGGGGAGCCACTTCTGCCCCAGGCAGGGCCCCCTAGGGGCAGGTCTCTGGCCGCCAGTGTAGGTGCCTGAGAAACAGCGTGGTTTTCCTGCAGCTCCGCTTCTTTTCTGCTTTGAGCTCCGAGGGGTGCGTGGGCTCCAGTCTTGACCTCAGCCAGTGTGGTGTTTCTCCCAGCCCTCGGCACCCAGGGAGTAGCACCCGTGTTCTGGGAGGTGGCCTTGGTGCTTGGTATCCAGATGGGAGAAATGCTTCTGGTGCTTGGCGCCCTGACCCATCAAGATCCCTGTCCTCCCTCTTCTGGGCCAGTTGCTCTGGGCTGGCATTGAGGCTTCCCTTACCGTCGTCCCTTGGAGTTTGGACACCTGCCTTACCCCAGGTCACCCCTGAGGTGTGGGAGTTCTTCTGCCCCGTGCTTCTCCTGGGGCTTAGAAGGCCCCTGGACAAAGTAAGCCTTGCTCTCCTGAGCACTCCTCATGGCTGTTTCCACCCAAGAATCTTGCTGCCTGCATCCACCTGGGTTTATGTCACTCTAAGGCCCTTGCCCTTCATCCTTTGCCAGGCTGTTTCCCACCAGAGGGAAGAGGCAAGGCCCCCATGACCCCATGGGCACATGCAGGGAATGCCACAGGGCATAGAGTTTGCTTATTCTACCCACCTCTGAGCTGTACATCAGTAACTCTGACACAGGGGTTATGCCTTTGCCCCCATGCAAATCTACAGTGAACCCTGCCTTCACTCACCGATACCTGCTTTATCATGTATTCCAGCCTGTCCTGCGTGCAGCTGTCCTGAAAGTACACCAAATGCCCTTGTCCTGCAGATCTTAAAAAGTGGAGCCAAACAAAGCTTATCTGTGACTTCAGAGGGTCCAGATAGTTTGACCTCTTTTATCCAGCCCGTTTGCTCAGAGAATTAGTTGGGACACTTTCTTTTGTACATAAGGCTTGAAAAGCCTTGTCTGGCATTTAAAAAACCAGGGAGACAAACTTTGTGGCTAGAACATCATGGATAGCTGGCTTTAGGAATGGCTGGATCCACGACTCTAAAGAAAGTGCCCGGGTGCATTTGCGGTTCTCTCGTCGTGTCTTGGTACCGCTTTCCTCTCTAGACTCACATCTTCCCAGACTCAACAGGAAAGAATTATTTTCAACAGTTCCAGAAGAGCTCTGACTCTCTCTTTGGCCTGAAATAAGTCGTGTGTCTGTCCCTGCAGCAGCCACTCTTGCCTAGGGGCTGGAACTACATTGACCTGGCCGATCGCTGTAGCTCCTGTCTTGGGCCACACGGTGGCCTGAGAGTCAGACCTTGGCAGGTTCTTACTGAGTCCATGAGCTCACATGGTTTCCACCCCTCCTGCACCCTCCCTGTTCAGCAGTGCCCAGGAATGGAGTTGCTGCCCCTTCCAGCCAGTTGAAGTAGCATGCAGCCTGGACAGTTTTAACCTTCCCCTGCTGCATGGGTTTCTGTTCCTAAGAGGCTGCGGTCCTCAGTTTTGCTTTGTTTGAACTTCAGTGACTTAAAGGAAAACCTTTTGTTGGTGGAGGCTGTAGCACTGGATGCAGACCCATGTGCTCCCCACTCCACCCCCAGTTTGTGCTTTAGCTGCTTCAGCCCTACTATTCCCTGGCGCTCCCCTGGGGGCTGGGAAGCATTCTGTCCCTTCCCCAGGAAGTCCAGTTTTCTAGCCCTTCTGAGTGCAGCCTAGCCTCGAGTAGGCAGGTAGATCTCTCTGGGCTACCCTAAGCCTGTATTGTAAGCAGCATCTCAGAAGGGGGCTGGATCAGTGTGAAGAGCCCTCCTCCCCCAGCCAGTGATGCTGTGTGCCCAGCTCCCACCACGAGGTCATGGACACTAGCATTGCCTGAATGGTGCGGGCACCAGTCTTGCATCTGCTTCTTATCCTTATGGGTGAGCACTGTATCCTTACACGCGTCCTGTGTGTCTCACCAGAAGGCTCACCTAATGATGCGAGGGCCACACTCACAGGTCTTGACACACCTGTGGGATAGTGGTTCTCGACCCTGGCCGCCACTGAAACCACTAAGCAAATACTGACACCTGGGTCCCATGGCCAGCAGTTGGGCTGGGGCATCACCTGAGTATCAGGAGTTTCAAAACCTCCCCAGGTGATTCTGATGTGCAACAAGGGTTGGGAACAACTACCCTAAACCTGTGGTTCTCAAACTTGGACACGCAGAGGAATGACCTGGGGGATCTTGTTCCAGTGGGGATTCTGCGTCCGTAGGCCTGGGCGGGGCCTGACAGTCTGCACCACCCCCCAGCTCCCAGGCAATGCTGAGGCGGCTGGTCCCTGGGGGTGGTCAGTAGGGGCAGGAGGGTCCCTCCCTTGGATGGCAGTGGGGGTGTCAGATTTGGCCACAAGGTTAGCTGATGCAGCTCCCAGAGAGAGCTCCGGGAAGTGGGCTCCCCAGCACCTCTGTCCTCCCTCGGAGCCCAGTGCGACTATCAGGTATTCTGGGTCGCTTCTTGCCGCGACGCCCTTGCCACTGGAGAGAAATTAGGTGGAGAGGGAAGCGAGCCTCCGAGCTGTGCGGCTACCTGATCTGCTGCCGGAGACCTGGAAATCCTGTTCTGCCTTAGGAGCAGGCACCGGGCAAACATGCTCAGAAACAGCAGCCCCATGGTCTCAGCACTCCCTGTGCCTGGGCTGCTGCTTCCTGCTTTGCCCACTGCCGCCTGGTGACTCTTTCCCTGATTAACAACTCAGAGTTGCCTGGCATGGACAAGACACTCATAGTACTCAGTTCAGCCAACATTTAAAGAGTAAACATATATGAAATATTTACAGCAATTCTTGGCATGTGGTGAGCTGCCATCACTCTCAGGCAGAATCTGAGAAATCCTCAGTGTTCTCACATGTTCACGAGGTCTTGCCAGATCGACGCACCTGCCTCTCTATGGTCACTTTCCTGTGCATCAGCCAAGTAGAGAATGCATGCCGTTCTCCCTGCAAGACTCGAGTACCGTGCTTAGTCCTGTGTCTGCAAATGACCCTGGCCAGTGGGAGGAGAACATGATTTATGTGTTGCACTGTGTTCATCACTGTGCGTTTATTAAGCACCTGCTGCACACTTGGCACCTTGGGATAAAAAGAAATAACCAGATTTATTGGTATTGTCCTCAATGAATTCACAGTCTAATCGAAGAAGCCAGCTATGACCCATGAGACTGCAAAAGTCGTTAATTGCTAAGTGTTGTGGCAGCTCTGTGTACTACACCCAAATCCTATGGAAATATTTCAGGAAATGGGGATTTTGCTGCTTTTTAAAGGTCTTTAAAATCCAGAGAGGCTGGAATAATTTGGAACATTAAATATCTTCACGTAACCAGCCAAATATAAGTTCACATTGCTCCATGTCCTTACTCCAAGCGTGGTGTCTCTAGATTATAGCATAGGAAGATATTTATGTCAAACCTGGCCAGCCCCCACATTTGAATCACACAGGAGCACTTTGTCAGGGAATCTTACCAAATGGCTGAAATAAAATCAACTATTTGAGATTTTTTTTCTTAGATATTCCAAAGAAAGTTAACAAAGTGAAAGACCTCCTTAAAAGTGATTATGGATTTGTTACCTAACGCAAGCTGCCCTTGGATTTTTGCTGCATCAGTGGTGAGGCTCAGTCACTGAGAACACATTTATGAAGCGCCTACTGTATGTAGGTGAAGGCTACAGAGATGAAAAGACCTCATCTCTGCTCTTAAGGAACACAAGGTCCAGGAGCAGAGATGTGTAAGAATGAACGTGGTGACTGGCCAGAGGTTCCCAGGAAGGACGCAGGGTGCCAGACAAGCACAGAGTTTTCCCAGGGCCTGGGTTGGTGGTGAGAGTTGCTGATGAGTGTGGGAGGTGAAGAGCAGGAATTCCAGGGAGGTGTGCTGCGTCTCGGGCATGGCTGCCTGTGGTTTTGTGGGGGAGAAGAGGGGCAGGAAGGGGGGATGGGCCGGACGGGATGGTGGGATTACCATCGTACTTCCATTTGTGGATCACAAACAAGCAGTACTTTGAGAACCTGATGTGGAAAATGTATTTTGGGGGTGCCTGGATGGCTCGGTCAGTTAAGCATCTGCTTTCTGCTCGGGTCATGGATCTCAAGGTTCTAGGATTGAGCCGGGCATGGAGCTCCTGGCTTAGCAGGGAGCCTCCTTCTCCCTCTGCCTCTTCCCTTCCCCTTGCTCATTCTCTCTCTCTCTCTCTGACAAATAAATAAAATCTTTAAAAGAAAACAAGATGTATTTTCACTATACGTTCTCCTCAGCTCCAACATGTTTTATATGTTGACTGACTCACACATCTTCGCAGAAAGAGGAATGTGTGCTAATTTCACAGACCTTTATCTTTCCGAAGTAACTTAATGGTCTCTTCCGAGATCAGATACGAGTCCAAGCCACTCCTATAGTAATGGAGACTGAGGCCCAGAGAGGGAAATGATTCATTCCAAGTCATTCAGCTGGTTAGTAGCTCTTTAGCGGTGGAGCCAAGGCTAGAAGCGTTCTATAGATAGGTTGCCATTTCTGCCAACAGAGTTGCTGCCCCAAGGAACAGGCAGTAGCTTCCCGGAGTCCTGTGTACGGAGTCATTCTGATAATGATGCTGGGCTTGGTTACTGATGTGTGCCAGGGGCAAGCCATGGGAGAACGGCCATGGGCGTGGCCTGTGTTGCCATTCCACCTTACCTTTCCTTGTGATGATAAAAACAAAGTAGTACAAAAAGCAGAAACTGTGGTTTGTGGTCACTTTAAAAATGAGGCTTCCAAGATATTCATGTAAGTCAATAACCACATATTGGGCTCTGACACAGCCCTCGGTGCTGGGGACACAAAGTCGTATCCCCTGTAGCTTGGCCCTTACTAAGCTCAGCCTCAGGGCCAATGCCGTGTTCAGTAAGGAATGTCAGCAGCCTGTATGAGAATGGGAAAACTCTGAAAAGTAATTTAACAGATTTACGCTCTGCAGTGCATTTGTACTGGTTGTCTAAATCAGCTGTTTTCTTCTAAGTCAACTTATAAACTAAGTGGATACTGTTTTAATAGCTAAATCAACAAGGCAATGTGAGACCTATTAACGCATTAAAATAAGATTACCTGTATCCTTACACAGTTCAAAAAAACAAAGGCAAACAAGTCCAGATCTAGAATTTGTTTTCAGGGATTTTACACTTTCCTCAAAGCTTTGCATCTAACTCCAAACCTGAATGTTCTCCAGTTTGGACTGATCACTGGAGCATTCTGGCTTTTGCTCTCAATAATGTGAAGCTAATTTGGGGGCTCGTGGCTTAACCTGGGATCAAGCTGGCTAATGGAAAAATCTGAGAAATGACCCAGAGGCAACTGAATGGGCCAGCAGGCCACATTTGTGCAGTGACCAAAGGTGTCACACATGCCCACGAGGGCAAATCCTTGGCAGCTCCAGCTACCAGGTAATGATTCAGCGTGGGGCATCAAGGGTTTTGGGAAACAACACAGAGAATGGGCTTTGCTCATGCTGATGGAAGTAAAGAGGTACAAGTATCTGCATTTATATAAAAATATTAAAAAATAAACCTAACAGGAATGAGGCAGCCAAGGAAATGACACATTTGCCCCAGTAGGCTTGCACTTGGGAGAGCTGGTTACCACACTGTGATATCTTTAAGGTCCCAAGAGTGTGTGGGGGCTGTTCTAGAGGCACAGAGGCTAAGTGCCATATGTCCCATGGAGTCTCTCCCAGTCAGCTTCTTGGCAGGCCCTGCATCCCTGTTTCGGGGCAGGGGGGCGCAGAACACGGTGGGAAGGGCCCACCAGTGGGACGGGAGACACGGTGGGACCAGAAGAAAAGCTGCGTCCTGTGACAGATGCTCACTGTGGGCCAGCCTGCCTGGACGTGCCTGGCAGGCGTGGCTGAGAGGATTGCCTGCCTTTAGAGGTACTTTCTCCTCCAGCTCGGACAAAGATATGATGTGGAGACACGGGGAACAAGTGGGAAAGTACCTTGGAAATGATAGGCATGGCATCTCCCAAATGAGCTCTTGGTTCCAGTGGATGAGAGCCCTCGGTGTGCCCTGCCCTGGGCAGGAACTTGCACTCCGGAGCTGCCGCAGCTCTAGCCCCTCCTCAGGCTGCCAGGTCAGGAGACCCAGACTCAGGGAGGGTAGACCCCAAGTCCTGGTCACCTGACAGCCCCTGCCTTATCTTCAAAAGAAACTATTGGAGCATCTCCTAATTATGAATAAAATACAGTTTCAATCAGAAAAATTGCAAAACCTTGAAAAGCACAAAAGGAGATCTTAAAATACCTACAATTATGTGACCCAGAAATAACTGCAGGTCACATCTCTTTGTGGTCCTGCCTGTGTTCCTCATATACATCCAGAGACTTTCAAAAAATAGTGGGTTTTGCTGCACACACTCTTTTAGAGAACAGTGCTCATCTAGGGAGGGCCCATGGACAGCATCCCCGGCATCCCCCGGGGACCTGGTAGAAATACAAGCCTGTCAGCCCCAGCCCAGGTGGGCTCAAGCAGAATCCGTTCTAGGAGGCTAGCGGGTGGGTGGCTGGTACCACACCTGGGTGAGGTACAGGCTTTGATCTGAGGATCAGATTTTCTACTTCTTGGCTGGGTGATCTTGGGCAGGTTGCTTAACTTCTCTGATCCTCTTTTCTCACCTACAAAAAGGAGATGAGATGTTGCTGTTTAATTCGGAGAGGTTCGTGAGCATTCTGTGAGAGAAGGTGTAAGCCATCTGAGACCTGGGACCTGCTTTAGTCTCTTTCCTCCGAATAAAATGAGCCCAGGGTCCTGACACAATGATGTCCTTGTCCTTTGATGTCCTTGCAGAAAGATTTCCTGTTGGAGGTTTATAGACTCCATTAGAATAGTAGTGCACCAGGGGCATTACTGGCCTTTTGGTTTGGTTCTCCCATGTCCCAAGGGATGTATGGCTTTGGCACTGCAAAGATGGGCAAAGAAAGCAGCAAAGAAAGGAAATTCCTGAACATTTTTCTTGAAATTGAACAGAGGTTTAAGATCCAAACTGTGCCGCAGAGCACCCACTGGGACATGGTACAGAGGAATGCCTGTGCAAGCCGCCTGGAGCCCATCTTTCCCCACATAACTCTCGGGCCCAGGGACATCCAGCACTGTGACCCCAAGATGGGGCAGGCCATAGCAGGTGGCAGTGGGGTGGGTTCAGAGCTTAGTGTGGCTAGCAAGGCTGGCCTAGAGCAGGAGTGGGTTGCTGCCTGGGTCTTGCTGGGTTTGACCAGCTCATGCCTCTGGGGGAGGGCTGCTACCTGGGACCCCAGAGAAATGAGCCCTGAGGCCATCTCTGGCCCTTCAGTAGTTCATTCTACCTCATAGGCCCCTGAAACACCTACAGGAAATGAGGGACCCTGCCAGCCTGTTGTCCCTCTTCTGGGAGGAGGCTGAACCTTTAGCAGCTGACTCCTGCCAGCATCGAGGCAGGAGGCCTTCAGGTCTAAAGCACATAAAGGCAAGTATATATAAAAACCTTCAAAGCTCTTGGTGATTATTTCCCAAGTTCTCTCAATTCACTGCTTTCTTTTGTCACCATCACATACACGGCTCATGCTTTGTTGTTTAAATTGTGAACCGTCTGACAAGAACTTTATATAGATGCATTTTGGATAACAGAAAAGCAAGCTAGGACTTTCTTAGAACCATCTTCCAAAGTCAGCCCCACCCCCTGCTGCCTGCCTGCTCCTTGGTTTCAGTGATAATACAGAATCACGCTTGTCATCTAAAGCCTTCTGCCAACCCTCCAGACGTTGCCTGGAAACTGCTGACTGTCCTGGTTAAGCAGCCTTGAGACATTGGACAAACAGGAGACAGGTGTCATTGCTAAGCCAGGTTTTGGGAGTCTATCACTCCTAAGTGGCCCAGCTGCAGGTATCAGAGAGGACATCTCCAGGGAGGGTGGCGTTGTGCTGGGGAGAGGCTTGGGAGCCTCGCCAAGCAGGCAGCAACTGGTGCTTTCTCCAGTGGTATGATCTGTGCCCCTGCCAGGGAGTAGATTGAGCCAGTGCCCCACTAGCACAAGCATTTGGAGGATCCCAGGAAAACAGACCAGAAAGCCTGTCATGGACCCAGGATAACATGATGGGTCTTTAAAAATAAAGAACAAGAAAGCAAAGCTAAGGAGTGTGTGTTCAGTGGCAGAGACAAAGGTGTCCCCAGCAGTGGCCCCTCGCTCCGCAGGTGTCAGCACACTTAAAGGAGGGCAGGCTGTGCTGTGTGTTCCTGGGGCCGGAACGGGAGGGAGGCATACAACTTGACTGTGTTAGGCTCAGAATCCGCTTGGGAATTTTTTCAGCATTGGATCTTACTTCTTCCCGGGGTCAGCGCCTACCCAGATGGAAAAGGCAGCCTTACCCTGTCGGTGCCCTCTGCCCTCCCCTGTGGCGAGCCCAGTGAAACAAAGCCCAGTGAAACAAAGTTGGTTATTTTTCATCCAAAGCCATTTGGCAGTGACTCAGAGGAGGCAGGTGCCGGCTCTGGACCAGCTTCCTGCGGTGCCGGGCCACCCCCACCGACCTTCCCAACTTGGAATGAAAGAAGCAAGTGAATGTGTTCTTAGCTTTTACTGCTGTGTGTTTCACCCAAGTGGCTGTGCTTGGCAGAGGCCCCACTTCTCATGGCTGGGGAGGTGACAGTGTTGCCAGACCCAGTGAAGCTGCTTGGGGACACAAGGAAGAAGGCTCTGGATCAGCACCCAATGGTGTCCCAAGGGCCCCGGCCACCGTGGGATATGGGGGATGGGACTGGTAAGGCCCCTCCCTCCTGCCCTGCTGCTGGTTTCCAGCAGGACGAAAGTGCAGGGGGGTTAACTCAGCACCCAGAGGGTGGCTTCCTGTGAGCAGTGCCTCAGGCCTGAGCCCAGGTGGGCTTCTGAGCACAGAGAGATGGGAGGCAGGGGGTGGGAGGCCACAACTGCCATCCCCTAGGGCAAAAGAGTAGACCTTCCGCATCTCTTGTCATGTTTTCTAGTACGTTTATGCCCTCCTTCATTACAGACATTAATTTATCTCCTTGACGTGTATGAACTATTTTTCTTTGTGGCACATGCATATGGAGAGAGGAGAAGCAGAGAGCAGAAGTGGTGGGGAATGAAAGGAAGGGAGAGGGAAAGAGGACTGGGAGCATTTTACTCTTCATGCGCCATGCCTGACACTTGGATCCCCATGGCACAGTCTGTACACTGTGTTGGGGGGAGGGAGTGAGAATGTAGCAGAGGCCAGAGTAAAAGACAGAATTATTCCTGCCCTTCAGACCCAGCTCCGGGGGCTTGTCCCCAGCCGACAGACGGGGCTGTGGGAGCTGCCCTGCTGCCCATGACCACATCCTCTGAAGCTGTGTGGTTCCCAGTGCAGTGGGTTCTGTCACAGTGGTAGAGAGCCGTGGCCTGACTGAGCTTCACTTGCTCAGGAGAAACAAGTCATAGGTCTCGTTCCCCGGATAGAGATTTCTCAGTGTGGCGGCCTCTGTCAGTCAGGTGACTGTCACATCTGCGCGTCACCTGGGCTGGTTGGATGGTCTTGGGATGTAGATGGTGTGCCTTTGGCAGCACACCCCTTGGCAATGTGGGGGACGTTCAGGGACTTGGGGGCAGATGGTCTACCCTGCCGAGCCTCACTCTTCTTCTGTTACAAAGGGGCAGCCACCCAGCAATTTAGGATTCCCTGTGAAGCCAGGCCTTTGTGCTGTGTAAAGCCCTATGTGTGGGAGTCCTCCTCATCATTGTTCTTATTTCAGAAAAATCTTTTTACTGATAATTATTCAGCCTCAGTGTCTGAGTCTGCCTATTTTGAGTGGGCCAGAATGAGAGGTGGTGTTATGTCTCCTTATTAATAGCCCTTAGAGCATGACTTCCTACCAAAAACAAAAAAAAAATCTCAGCTCTGCATCTGCCGTGCTGCTGAAATGCCAATCACATATGTAACATCCTAGATAAATGAAGCTGTAAGAACTTTCTTTGTGTCAATATTTTTGGTATACGTCATTTAAAAAGCAAGTTTATGGGGGAACTGGGCGGCTCAGTTGGTTAAGTATCCAACGTCAGCTTGGGTCGTATCTCAGGGTCCTGGGGCTGGGCTCCATCTTGGGCTCCCTGCTCAGTGGGGAGTCTGCTTCTCCCTCTCTTCTGCCCCTCCCCCTGCTCATACACATGCATGCACTCCCTCCCTCCCTCTCTCTCTGTCAAATAAATAAAATCTTTCTGGAAAATGGGGAGTTTATTATCTCAGTAAACTGATGAAGTTAAATGTGATCCAGCTCTGGGAAAGCTTCCCTGGGCCTTGGGTTCTAGTGTCCCTTGGTCAGATGTGTGTGCGGCTGTCTGCACAAGGTACAGCTCTCCCTTCAAGACAGAAAGCTTCTAAGTCACACAGCATCTTGGCAAGACATCCCCAGCATTAGAGTGAATTCATATGCTGTTTTACCAAGAACTGTGCAAATACAGTATCTACATTAAGGTTGCAAAGTTGGAAGGTCTTATGCTCACCTCTTTTTGAAATAATAGTTTTGTAGAAGTCTCTAACAGAATTTTTTTCACTTTAATAACCCGAGAATGTCTAAACTAGCATTCTTCAAATTTCATATGCAAACTTTCACTCCTGGATGTGTAAAAGCAGGTTCCTCCTGTGAGAGCTGCCATGTTCCACAGTATGAGATGTAAGTTTTATTGAGGAATATTCACGGAGGCTTAGGCTTCATATGTGAACACAAGTTCATGTGTGCCTGTCTCCATGTACACACTGCATCGTATGCATTCCCAGCTAAGTAGCTTATCAGTTTGCCCATTTACGAGGATTCCTAATACCATGAAATCAACTGTTATGTAAATTTCAAAAAATGGCATAGGTTATCCAATATAAGATACTTGTTTATATGCTCATAAACTATGCTGTTTATCTTGTGGATGACCGAGTTTGTTTGAATGAAACTTCTTTCTTTTCTTTTTCTTTTTAAAAATTTTTAATTCCAGTATAATTAACATACAGCATTATATTCGTTTCAGGGGTAAAACAGTGATTCAACAATTTTTTAATAATTTTTTATTCTATTATATACAGTACCTCAGTAGTTTTTGATGGAGTGTTCCATGATTCATTGTATGTGTATAACACCCAGTGCTCCATGCAATTCATGCCCTCCTTGATATCCATCACGAGGCTAGCCCATCCCCTCACCCCACTCCCCTCTAAAACCCTCAGTTTGTTTCCCAGAGTTTATAGTCTCTCATGGTTCGTCGCCCCCTCCGATTCCCCCCCTTCATTTTTCCCTTCCTTCTCCTAATGTCCATGCTATTCCTTATGTTCCGCAAATAAGCGAAACCATATAATTGTCTTCTCTGTTTGACTTCTTTCACTCAGCATAATCTCCTCTGGTCCCATCCATGTCTAATGCAAATGTTGAGTATTCATCCTTTCTGATGGCTGAATAATATTCCTTTGTATATATGCACCACATCTTCTTTATCCGATCCTCTGTTGGAGAGCATCTCAGCTCTTTCCACAATTTGGCTATTGTGGGCATTGCTGTGATACACATTGAGGTGCATGTGCTCCTTTTTTTTTACTATATCTGTATCTTTGGGGTAAATACCAAGTAGTGCAATTGCTGGGTCATAGGGTAGCTCTGTTTTTAACTTTTTGAGGAAGCTCCCCACTGTTTTCCTAAGTGGCTGCACCAGCTTGCATTCCCACCAACAGTGTAAGAGGGTTCACCTTTTGCCACAACCTCCCCAACATTTGTTGTTTCTTGTCTTGTTGATTTTTGCCATTCTAACTGGTGTAAGGTGATATCTCACTGTGGTTTTAATTTGAATTTCCCTGATGGCTGATGATGTTGAACATTTTTCATGTGTCTGTTAGCCATTTGTATTTCTTCTTTGGAGAAGCATCTGTTCATGTCTTCTGCCCATTTTTTGACTTATTTGTTTGAAGGTGTTGAGTTTGAGACATTCTTTATAGATCTTGGATACCAGCCCTTTATCTGTAGTGCCATTTGCAAATATCTTATTCCCATTCAGTGGGTTGTCTTTTTGTTTTGTTTACTGTTTCCTTTGCTGTGCAGAAGCTTTTTATCTTGATGAGGTATATATATAGAAGAATGAAACTCGATCATTCTCTTGCACCATACACAAAGATAAACTCTAAATGGATGAAAGACCTCAATGTGAGACAGGAGTCCATCAAAATCCTAGAGGAGAACATAAGCAGTAACCTTTTCGACATTGGCCACAGCAACTTCTTTCAAAGCAAAACGTCTCCAAAGGCAAAGGGAACAAAAGCAAAAATGAACTTCGGGGACTTCATCAAGAAACTCGTTTCTTGGGCGCCTGGGTGGCTCAGTGGGTTGGGCTGCTGCCTTCGGCTCAGGTCATGATCTCAGGGTCCTGGGATCGAGTCCCACGTCAGGCTCTCTGCTCAGCAGGAAGCCTGCTTCCCTCTCTCTCTCTCTCTCTCTCTGCCTGCCTTTCCGTCTACTTGTGATCTCTCTCTGTCAAATAAATAAATAAAATCTTTAAAAAAAAAAAACAACCTCGTTTCTTTGCAAAGAAACAGGCCAGTGAAATGTGGCCAGTGCCTCATTCTTTCCGGAATTCTTTGCTGTTTCTGCCCAGCCTATAGCCAAAGGGAAGCCTGAGGATGGGGCCAAGGCACCTGAAGCAGGGCGGTCCTCTGCATCCATATTCCTTCACTCCTGAAGGCTATCAAACTTCAGCTCTGCATGATTGTCCCTCAGTAATGTCTAAAGGAAGACAATGGACAGGCAGAACTCAGACCGAAGAAGTGTGACATAGTTGAGCTAAGTGGAGTGAGAAGTAGCCTTGGGAAATGACTGGGTAATTGAGGCTGTCTCATTTTTATCAGGAGGTGATTCTTTTATCTAGCAAGTGTTATACGTGCATCTGGTTCCTTCCCCCCCCCCCCTTCTTCCATTCAGCAGTATTTACTGAGCACCTGTTATACATTCCCAATGCTGAGTTAATCTTCAAGTTTTGATATAGGATGACTCGCTTCCCTAGGCCAAGCCTAATTTTAGTGTTTCATAAGATAAACAATTACAGGATACTGGACACTTCAAAACTGACCACCCAGTATGTTCCTTTACTCTCCCCTCTTGCTCCACTCAAAGCACTGTGACTCAGTGTCTGAGTTCTTTGGTTTCAACCCTTTGCTCGTAAGACTTCTTGGCTTTCTTTTCTCCCAAATGTCAAAATGGATCTATCCACCACTCCCCACCCCTGGTTCCTTTCAGACAGGTGGACAGAGAAGGTTTTGTGCACATGCATCTAGGTGTCAGAGATGGCTGTGGTGAAGCCAGCCTTGACAGCCCTGTCACTTTGGGGTGGATACAGTGGTCAAGGCTGCTCTGGAGGATAATAATATCTATCATGAATCACGGAGCTGCCACAATTTTTGAAGAGAGATTTCTCACAGGAGCTTTGCAAGCATTACACATTCCATTTGCCTCAGTAATGTGAAATTTACTTTTCTAAAAAAGGTACAGGCGGATCCTGGTGTGACTCACTAGAGAACAATAGTTAAGTCACAGTTTATTTTTATCTTTTTTCCCAAGAAAAGGAAAAATTGATTAAATGTATAGGGAATGTAAGCAGGCTTAAATCTATAAAACAGAACTGGATCAAAGAATCATGCAAACACAGATAATGATTAAAATTGGCAAAGGCTGTCACCAGGAGGTGTGCTGTGGGAAGTCCTGGGTCATCCTGAAGGGACACATCGGTCTTGGTGAGGAAACGAAATTGAGGCTAAGTTGGTGTTAATAAGGAAAAAAAGTATGGTGTGAGGGTAGGGAAGAGCATGTTTGAGCAGAGGAACAGCATCTGCAAAGGTCCTGGGCTGGAAAGAAATGGAACGTTGTGTGAAAGGAGAGGAGGGCCAGGGCACACATTTGTGCCATCTGTGCACAGGGCCTCTGGCTGAAATCCAGACTCCTTATCCCTCTTGTCCATACTCAGATTTACCCACCTATATATTGCTCTCTGTTCCTGTCCACATCTTCAGCTTCCATCTGAGATCATATCCTTCTTCCTTTAGCATTTGTTTTAGTGTGGGGTTGCTGGAGACAAATTGTATCACATCTTCTGTTCCAAAAAGCTATCTCACCCTTTTTTTTTTTTTATTTCTGGTAACACTTTTTTTTATCCAAGAGCTTTGTTGACACATAATTTATGTACCATAAACTTCACCTGTTTAAAGTGCACTGTCAACAGGTGTTGGAGTATTTATATAGAGTGTGCAACTATGAACATAATCTAACTTTAGAACGTACTCATCTCACCCAAAAGAAACCTTGTGCCCACTAGCAGTCTCTTCCCACTCCAACTCTCTTCCCCAAGCACCCCACCCCCCAGCCCTAGGCAAACACTAATCTACTTTCCATCTCTAGGGATTTGCCCGTTCTGGGTATTTCATTGAGGTTGTGGTCTTTTGCGACGTAGTGTTCACAGTTGATCCAAATTGTAGCATGAATCAGTACTTCATTCCTTTTTATGGCTGAATAATATTCTATCATATGTATATACCACATTTTTAAAAAAGATTTTATTTATTAAAGTGAGTGTGAGAGAGAGAGAGAGCAAGCACAAGCATGGGGAATGGCAGGCAGGAGAGCAGCAGGCTCCCTGCTGTGCAAGGAGCCCAATGTGGGGCTCAATTCCAGGACCCTGAGATCATGCCCTGAGCCGAAGGCAGAGGCTTTAACCAACTGAGCCCAGGTGCCGCCATGTTTTTTTATTTGCTCATCAACTGATGAACATTTGGGATGTTTATACTTTTTGGTTATTAGAAATAATGCTGCTATGAACATTGGTGAACAAGTTTTTGTGTGCCCTCTTTTTCATTTTTTTGGTTATAAAATACACACAACAGAAAATTTATCACCTTAACCATTTTTAAGTGTGCTGTTCATTATTAACTATATTCATATTGTCGTGCAACCATCCCCACTGTCTGTCTCCAGAATGCTTTTCACCGTGCAAAACAAGAAGTCTGTTCCCGTTAAACAGTCACTCCCCATTAAACAGTTGCTCCCCATTACGGCTCTCCCCAGCCTCTAGAAACCACCATTCTACTTTCTGTCTCTATGATTTTGACTCTTCTGAGTACTGGAATCATAGAGCATTTGTCTTTTCATGATCGGCTTATTTCACTTAGCAAAATGTCAAGGTTCCTCCACATTGTAGCTTATTTAAGAATTGCCTTCCTTTTAAGGATGACAAGGAAAAACTTTCTTCTGTTATTTTGCTGTTTTTTTCTATATCTTACAGATTTTTTTTTATCACTAATTTCATGCATTACAGTCTTCTTTTGTGTTTAGTTGATTTTTTTTTGGTAGTGAAATGTTTCAGTTCCTTTCTTCTTTCCCTTTGTACATATTCTGTAGCCCCATCCTTTGTGGTTCCCATGGGAATAACATTTGACATCCTAAAGTTATAACACTTTAATTTGGATTTATACCATCTTAGCTTTAGTAACACACAAAACCCCAGTCCTCTTACAAGTTTGTCTTCATCTGTTTCAGTTGTTCATGTCACAGAATAATATCTTTATGCATTGTGTGTCCAAAAACATAAACTAATAATTAAAAAAATACATCATTCTGTTATGTAATGTAGAAAACAAAATGAGGAATTACAAACCAAAGCTACAACATTGCAAGCTCTTCGACTACCAATTCCTTTTTAAGAAACATTTTAGGGTGGGGCACCTGGATGGCTCAGTCGGTTAAGAGTCTGCCCTCAGCTCAGGTCATGATCCCAGGTCCTGGATTGAGCCCTGAATTGGGCTCCCTGCTCCATGAAGAGCTTACTTCTCCCTTTCTCTTCCCCTTTCCCCCTGCTTGTGCACACCCACTCTCTTTCAAAATAAAAACATAAAATCTTAAAAAAAAAATAGTACCTCACTAAGTCAGTAGAGCATGCAACTTTTGATCTTAGGGTCATGAGTTCAAGCCCCATGCTGGGTGTGGAAGCTTACTTAAAAAGAATTTTTAAAAAAGCAAAGAAGTAGATTAATTCTTCTCAAAAAATAAAATTAAAAATGTATGAGACTGGAGTTCGGTCTTTCCACTACTATGGCCGCTGCCATGCTTGGCTTTGGAAGAGGCTTACCTCCGGTGTCCTCCATTGTAGCAGAAAGAAGGTCTGGTTGGATCTCAATGAGGCCAACGTAATTACTAGGGCCAACTCCCATCAGCAGATCTGGAAGCTGATCAAAGATGGGCTGATCATCTGGGAGCCTGTGACTATCCATTCCTGGAGTCCATGGCAGAAAAACACTTTGGCCCCACGGAAAGCAGGCATATGGGCACAGGGGGAGTGAAAGGCTACTGCCAGCACTCAGATGACCAGGAAGGTTACCTAGATGAGGAGGATGAGAATTATGTGCTGGCTGCTTAGAAGATACTGTGAACCTAGGAAGACTGACTGCCACATGTGTCACAGCCTGTACTTGAAAGTGGAGGTAACGTGTTGAAAAACAAACACATTCTCATTGAACACATCCATAGGCTGAAGTCATACAAGGCTGACAAGAAGCTTCTGGGACTGAGCTGAGGCCTGCAAGTCTAAGACTAAGAAAGTACCTAAGTGCCTTGAAGAGCGGCTCCAGGCCAAGAAGGAGGAAATTATGACTCTGTCCAAGGAGGAAGAGGCCAAGAACCAAAGTTCCCCCTCTTTTGTCTATACATAGTGGCCTCGGCATTTACATAGATCAGTCATTCAATAAAACAAACCTTTATTCCCCCCCAAAAAAGAAAGGTATTAGTCTCTTAAGTCACACAGAAAATAAAAAGCGGAGTTATAAACCCATGTGCCCATGTGTTTACCTTTACTAAGATATTTCTTCATATGGCTTCAAATTACTGTCTAGCACCCTTTCATTCACCCTGCAGGATACCCTTGAACAAATATTTCTTGCAGGGCAGAGCTAGTGGTAATGAACTCAGGTTTTGTTTATCTGGAGATATCTTAATTTATCCTTCCCTTTTGAAGGGCAACTTTGCCACATACAATGTTCTTGGTTGACATTTTTCTTTTTAGCACATTGACTATATCAGCCCACTGCCTTCTGGCTTCTAGACTCTCTGAGAGAAATCTGCTTTATTGGGGATCTCCTGCATGTGATGACTTGCTGCTTCCGTGATTCTTTTTATCTTTGGACTCCAACAGTTTGATTATAATGTATCTCAGTGTGGGTATTTCATCCTGTTTGGAGTTCATTGACTCCTTGAATGTTTATATTCATGTCTTTCATCAAATTTGGGAACTTTAGAGTCACTATTTCTTCAGATATTCTCTCTGCTTCTTTTTTTCTTTCTCCTTCTGGGACTCTCACAATGCCTAGGTTTGTTTACTTGGTGGTGCCCTTATGCTTTGTTCATTTTACTTCAGTCTTTTCTCTTTCTGTTCCTCAAACTCAATAATTTCCATTGACCTGCCTTCAAGTTTTCCAATTCTTTCTTCTGCCTGTTGAATCCTGCCTTTGAATCCTAATGACTCTTTCAATTAATGTACTTCTCAGCTCCAGAATTTATTTTTGTTCCTTTTTAGGTTTTCTCCTTTATTAACATTTCCATTTTGTTAATACGTTGCTTTATTGACTTTCTCCACATCTTTCTTTAGTTCTTTAGATACTTGTTTTAAGGTCTTTGTCCAGTAGATCTGCCTTGGGCCTTTTTTTAGGGATAGATTCAAAACTGGACATTTGATTCTAATAATGTGATAATTCCAGAAATCAGATTTTCTCTCTTCCTCAGGATTTGCTGGGGTTTGTTTTTATTTTTTCAATTGCTGTAGGCTCTCTCTGTGCCAAGGGATCAGCCATTAAATTAGTTGATTTTCATATAGTAAACCAGCCCACATTCCTTGCATAAATCTCACTTTTACATTTTCTGGATGTGATTAGCTAGTATTGTCTTGGGAATTTTTGTGTTTATATTCCTAAGTGATGTCAGTCTATAGTTTTCTTCTATTGTGAGTCTTTGTCTGGTTTGACTTTCAGGATAATATTGGCCTCATAGACTGAGTTGGGAGTTGTTACTGTTTTTTATTTTTTGAAGAACAATTTGGAAGGGAAAGTTTGCTATTAATTCTTTTATAAATGTTTGATAGGATGCAACAGTAAATATAACTGGGCCTGGGCTTTTATTTGTGTGAAATTTTAAGTGACTAATTCAGTCCTTTTACTTATTGTAAATGTAGTCAGATTTTCTGTCTTGTTGATTTAAATTCAGTGGCTTGGTCTTTCTAGGAATTTGTCCATTTCATCTAAGCTATCTATTTTTTGAAATATAATTATTCATAATGTTCTTTTTTTATCCTTCTTATTTCTCTAAGACTGGTAGTAATGCTCTTTCATTTTTTATTTTAATAATTTGAATCTTCTCTCATTTTATTTAGCTGAAGGTCTGTCAATTTTGTTGATCTTTTTTAAAGAATCAACTTTGTTTCATTGATTTTTCAGAATGTTTTCCTATTCTGTATTTCATTAATTTTTGCTTTAATATTTATTATGTTCCTTCTTCTGTTTTCTTTCAGTTTAGTTTTCTCTTTTTCTAGTTTCATATAGTGGAAAGCTATGATACTGGTTTAAGATCTTCTTTATGTGGGTGTTTATAGGTGTAAGTTCTTTTAGGCAGTGTTTTAGTTGTATCTCACATGTCTTGATATGTTGTGTTTTTTGCTCATCTCAAAGTATGTTATCACTTATTTCTTCTTTGACTTGATTGGTTATTTAGCAGTACATTGTATAATTTCTGTGTATTTGTAAATTTCCCCAAATTCTTTCTACTTTTGATTTTTAACTTACTTCCATTGTGATTAAAGAGTGCATTTTATTTGAATTAACTCATTCTAAATTTATTGAGTCTTATTTTATGGCCTGCCATATGATGTCATGGATAATGTTCTATAGCAGGGAAGGCAAATATGTATTTTGTTGTTGAATGGAGTGGTATGTATATACATATATTGTAATTGATTTACAGACTTGCTCAAGTCCTTTACATCATTGTTGAGTTTCTGCCTATTTGTTCTATCCATTTTTGAAAGTGAGGTCCCCAATTATTAAAGTTGCCACAATTGTTATTGAATTGCCTTTCTCCATTTTATCAATTTTTGCTTCATGTGTATTGAGGCTCTGATTTTAAGTACATACCTGTTTATAAGTGTTCTATCTTCCTGATGGATTTACCAATTTATCATTACAGAAAGACTGTTTATCTCTGGTAACAGTTTTCTCTTAAAATCTGTTTTTCTCTGACATTAATACAGCCATTTCATTGGTTATTTAGGAGCATAGTATTTAATTTCCACATATTTGTGACTTTCCCAAATCTCCTTCTCTTATTTATTTCTAATTTCCTTCCATGGTTGTCAGAAAACATACTTTCTGTAATTTCAAGCCTTTTAAATCTATCTGGGCTTGTTTTATGGTCTAGTTGTGGTCTATTCTGTAGAATCTCTCATGTGCACTTGAGAAGGCTATTCGTTCTGTTGGGTGGAGTACTCACTCTATAGATTTCTATTAGATCCAGTTAGTTAATGGTGTTTTTCAAATCTTTTGTAACATTGTTGATACTCTGCTCAGTTCTATCACTTATTGAGAGTAGGGTGTTGAAATCTTCAGCTATTGTTGCATTTTATATTTGTCAGTTTTTGCGTCATCTGGGAAGAAGCACTAGCTCTGAGACTCTGAATTCTCTGTCCATGTTCTCCCATTTGCAGGACACTGGAAAGCAAAAGATCTCAGTGATCAGATGACGTTTTCAAGACAGGTATTTGGGAATGGTTCTAAGATTTTTCAGATGATCTGGCACATGAGCATTGGTATTCAGATTCATTTTTATTTACTTTTTTTTTAAGATTTTATTTATTTATTTGAGGTGGGGTGGAGAGCACAGAAGAACAGTGAGAGGAAGAAGCAGACTCCCCACTGAGCAGAGAGCCTGCTGTGGGATTTGATCCCAGGACCCCAAGACCATGACCTGAGCCGAAGGCAGACACCTCACTGACTGAGCCACCCAGGTGTTCTTGACTTATTTTTAAACATAAACTGCATTTGTGGTTCTGTGATCATTGGTTTGTAATTTTCTTAAAAGTTAATTGTAATTGTCATCACTCACCCTGAGAATCTCAGGTATAGCCACACACAGGCAAAGGTAGAGTCCACTTTCTCCAGGGCTCATGACTATACCAAGTAGCCACAGGCACTGGAAGAAGCACAAGAGAAGCACACCTAGATTTGGCCTCACTGAAATACCTGCACCTGGGCCAAATTTACCTCTGTTTTTAATCTTTTCAAAGTTGTATTGCTTTGTAAAGAAAATATAGCTTCCTTCAGTCCTCCCTCAGTTTCCATTGAGAAGGGTCATGATAAGGACTATTTTTTACAAAGTCAGGTATCATTTTCCAAGACTGGATTTCCTCAGTCTTAAATCAGATTGTAAGAATAGATCCATTTCTGGAACTGGATGATTTACTGTTTTTCATTCTGTTGGTACATCTGTCAGTCATCTGCAGAAACGTCTCTCATTTTGTCAGCTATCTTGGTCCTGCGTTGTGTTCCATTCCTTGCTGCAGGCACTGTCCTAGGTGCTGGTAGGAGAGCAATGGATGTAACTGGCACAGAGCTCATCCTGCCAAGCTCGCCATCTTGAAAGGGAGGGGAATGTTAGGCAGACATCTTATAAACAAGTTGCTAACAGCATTGGTGGGCATTGTGAAAGAAGGTACAAGGTCTGAGAACGAATATCACATGGATCTGAACATGGCCTGGAGGGTGTGATGGGATTGGCAGGTCTGTAGGGATGAACACCAAGGCTTTCGTACGTAATTATGTGCTCAGGTTATGCAGTCAGTTTACAAATATTTTTCTTTGCCTTGTGTAGGTAAATATAATGGATTAGAACCTGTAAAATACCTTATTAAAACTATTCTCAATCTTCACATGAATGAAGTTTTGTAGAATTTTTTAATATAAGCTGCAACTAATGATGAAATTTTGCCATGAGCCTGTGATTACAGTTAGGGTTCAGAGAGAGGGAGTGGGGCAGCCCCCCACCCAGGGAGGCTTCATTAGACGCAGGACTCCCCTGGATTCTGTAGGTGCCCCTACTACTCATCACACTGATGAGTGCTGTGAACTACAGAGGGGGCTGGAGGCTTAGTCCCCTTTTAAATCAGTGAGAACCCCTGAAGAGATCCACTCAGGTCTAGGTTTGAAGAATAAGTTTTCCTTTCCCTGGACTAGAGCTGTCAGAACAACAGGGGTTGGGGATGGTGCTAAAGGGCAGAAAGCTGGTAGGGGGACATTGAGGTGGCCTGAGGTGAATTTGGAGTTCAAGCAAAAGGGGTGCTGGAAATTATAGGGTGTTTGCCACATTACCTTTCTCATTATGGTTTTCTTTCTTCTGGCATGTCCTTGAATTTTACTAGGAGTAGGAGAACATGTGTCTAGAATGGCAAGCCTTTGGGCCCAGTAGAGAAGACATTCCGTCATAACACCTCTGGAATATTACCCCTTGGGGTGTCTGAGTGAAGAGGAAGGTCCTCCATGTGCACACTCCACAGTCCCAAGGGGTAGACATTCCGCTGTGGCCTGGAGTGTGTTCTCACCAGTTACCTGGCAGTGGTGGTTCTCCTTGCTCAAGAAGGTCCTTCAGGTTGCAGGGCATTGGAAAGCACAGGGGTCTTCTGGGAGTCCAGATGTCGATCTTGGGTAACACTGGCTCTAACGTGAGCCTCTTTTTTTTTTTTTAAGATTTTATTTATTTATTTGACAGACAGAGATCACAGGTAGGCAGAGAGAGGAAGTGAAGCAGGCTCCCTGCTGAGCAGAGAGCCCTATGTGGAGCTCGATCCCAGGACTCTGGGATCATGACCTGAGCTGAAGGCAGAGGCTTTAACCCACTGAGCCACCCAGGCGCCCCTAACGTGAGCCTCTTGCACAAGCAGACTGTCTTCATGAGATAGATTCAAACTCCCCCGCTACCAGGACATGCTGGTTGTGCATGCTTTTGTTGACGTTTAGGCAAAAACATGCATTAGTATGAGGTGGGCAACAAGCTGCAGAAACTGACAGCTGTTCTCAGCAAGTGCTTGTGCGTGCTGTGTTTGCAGTCCATTTAATTAAAGTTTTCTTTTATCCCCATTTTATATATGGAGAAACTGAGGCTCAGCACTGGTGTGTGGTGGGGTGAGGTTTCAACCCCTGGACTGCCTGATGTCCCAGTCTTTGCCCCTTTTCCTCTGCACCATATTACACTCTTCTTGGTATAAACATGCTTGGAACAGAAAATATAAGCAGGTTCTAAAACTTCCCATGTAAGCTGAGCCTGATTCCCATGTAATCTCTTCATCTGTGGGGTGATCTTTGCCTCTGTGTGTGAGTCCATTAACAGCCTTGCCATCTGGTGGTGCTCCCTGCATCCGGCCCCACCAGGATGTGCCTTACAGCAAGTTGAAGACTGGGCCTTTCTCTTGGGCCTCCCACCAGCTCCTGAACCTGCTGCCATGTGTGACTTTACCACATGACTTCACTTCAAGCCAGGCGGAAGCCAGTGTGAGCATCCAGATCTGTTCCACCCTCGGTGGGATGCAGTGCCCTTCTATACCCCAACCCCTGGGGCTTGTGCACACATTCTCCCACGTAGACCTACATGATCATGACTCCTCAAGGGTGATAACAGATATAGAATGACAGCCTCAAACCCCTTCACCCTAAACTGAGATGCTCTGGCAAACCCAGGGGCTGGTTTCCTGGGGCCTCTGTCCTCTGGGTGCAGGCATGTTTCTGCACAGGGCTGTTTGACAGACAGAGTCGTTTCAGTAGGAGGTGCATATCCTTTGGATTTCCTAGCTTCCCTGAAGCCCCTCTGATGATAGCTCAGGACTCTTGCCTTCACTGGATCAGCACCTGCAAGATGCAGGGAGCATGTCAGTCTCATCCACACTGTGTCCCAGGCCAAAGAGCCCATACTTGCTAGATATATGGTCAACATGAATATGCAGGTTGGTGTCTCTGCTTTGCTACGTTGAGCCAGTTAGTATACTTATTTAATATATATTCTCGGTCCCAAAATGTGAATACTAAAGATTCCTGGGGAGTAGATGAAGTAGTTCAGATGATACACTGCGTGCTTAAGAGTTCATTGTAATTGTTGTGGCTCAAGCAGTAGAAAGCTCTTGCCCTTGGACTTTCTAGTTCAGTAGCAGCCTTAAGGATGATACCCAGGGAAATAGTTGGTTACTTTTAACCAATCCTTACAATTTTGATTCTCTTTGCTTCTTACATTTTCCTGCTTTTCCTTCTTTGCTCCCTCTTTATTTCCATATAAATGCCCTGGTACCACAACCCCCCTGCCCCCACCACAGTTTCATAGAATATCAGGACACTATGGGCTCAGGGAATTTGACAGGGATTGCGTCTGTACATTGCTTTGGGGAAATCATGATAAGCCTTTTTCAGTCCATGAACGTGAGATCTCTTTCCATTTTTTGGTATCTTCTTTAATTTTTTCCAGCAACATTTTATAGTTTTCAGTATACACGTCTTTCACCTCCTTGGTAAAATTTATTTCTCAGTATTTTATTCTTTTTGATGCTGTTAGAAATGGAAGCGTTTTTCTTATTTTCCTTTTCAGATTGTTCATTGTCCGTGTATAGAAACAACTAATTTTCATGTGTTCATTTTGTGTCCTGCAACTTTGCTGACTTCATTGATTTGTTCTAACAGTTTTTTGTGTTGGGGGGATTTTTATAGTTTTCTACATATAAGATCATGTCATCTGCAAATAGAAATACCTTGACTTCTTCCTTTTCAGTTTGGGTGCCTTCTACTTCTTTTTCTTGTCTAATTTTCTCTGACTAGGACTTCTCATACTCTATTGAATAGAAGTGGTGAAATCAGTCCCCCTTGTCTTGCTCCTGATCTTAGAGGAAAAGCTTTCAGTTTTTCACTGTTGAGGATGATGTTTGCTCTGGGTTTGTCAGATGTGGCCTTTATTATGTTGAGTTTCCTTCTATTCCTATTCTTATTTAGTGTTTTTACCATGTAAGTGTATTGAATTTTGTCAGCCATTTTTTCCCCACATCATTTGAGATGATCATGTGGGTTTTTTCTCCTTTGTTCTGTTGACCAGACATTTTATGAAGCCAAATTATATGCACATTGAAGAAACAAAATCAGTAAAACTTTTTTCACCTTTTCGGGAATTGGCTAACTAGAAGATGGACATTTTGACATTAATATTAAAAACCTAAATGTTAGACCCAACTGGGGCAAAGACCAACAACTCCTTTCCTCTGTTAAATATTTTCTTTGTAATTCTCCCATTATTTCCCATTATGTGCTGTGTACAAGTGGTAAATATTAGTTGGCTAATTGGATGTTTGAGCCGCTTATGAAGTCTGAGGATTCATAGTAAGTGCCGGTAATAAACAGCTTTCCATATAAATGGTGAGTTAGTATGTATGGAGTAGAAGACACTGTTTTAAAGGCAACTGTGGAAGGCAGGGACACAGCTTGAACTGACTTCCACAAAGAGTCAGGGCTTTTTAATTTAGGAAGAAACCATGAGACTGTATGGATGAAATGAAATAATATCTGGGATGATTTGCTTTGAAATAACCTTGTGGGAGTGGGAGGAAGAAGGTGTAAAAATGAAACAAGAGTGACAATATGTTAAGTTCATTATACATTCTCTGTATTTCTGTATCTCTGAGATTTTTCATAATAAAAATTCTAAAGAACCCACTATATATTAATGATGTTGCAGCTACATATCAAAATATTATTTAGCCATTACAGTAACGCTTATGAAGAATTTTGATGATGTGATACAAGAAAATTAGAAGTCAGTCTTCCTAATAAGATGTGGGCATGCACATACACACAAATATATTGGAAGGAAGTCAAAACCTTAATTGTGGTTACCCTTGGTTAAGGTGGGATTTGGGGTAATTTTCATTCTGTCTACCTTCTAAACTTTCTACAGTGAATAAGAGAAAAATATAATTTCCTTTTCTTTCTCAAGGTACAACTAACAATCAGTGTGATAGCAGTTTTGGCATACAACGTAATGATTCAGCATTTCTGTAAGTTGCTCAGTGCTCATCATGACAGGTGTTCTCTTAATCCCCTTTATTTCACCCATGAGGAAAACATACTTTCTGAAAAAAAATTTTTGAAAGAAAGGAAACAAATCTGTATTGTGTAAATTAGTGTAGCATTCGTTCCAGTTAATTGATATCCATGAAATTGCCCTTGTCGGTGATTAGATAAACGCCTATGAGGCTACTAATCTTGAGCTGTGGACACGTGTTTGGCCTTTGCTGCCCTGTACTCTGCCCTGGAGTCTCTCTTTGTTGGGGTGTGTGCAGGTGAAGTTGTGGGCAAAAAGCAGTCAGCAAAGTCGTTTCACTCATTGTTACCTTCCGTTAAGCATGTCCCTTTTAATAAGAATTTCCATCTGATTTTAGTGAGCTGGACATGATTTCCACAAGGGTGATGGATATTAAGCTTCGGGAAACTGCCGAAGGCCTTGGGGAGGACAGCACAGGTAAGGCCCTCATTTCTCCTTCTCTGGGAAGAGCCTATGTCTGGTTGCAGGCCAGGGAGAGAGGCTGACGGAGCCAAGCCTTTTGGGTTGTGTGTGTGGCAGGGCGGCGAGGGGACGGGGGGGTTTCAGTTCATAGTGTGTTCAAATACCCCCATGCCCTTCCTATCGTGATTAGAGAGCACATCCAGATGATTTCAGGCCACTCAGGGCAGTACCCGAGTATCACCTCATACCTGTCAAATACAGGGGCTTTTAAAGTCACTTTACTCATTCCTGGAGGTAAATCTGTCCCTTCGTTTGGTTGACTTGAAAGCAATGGAATCATTCATCACCTAAGAACATCCAGAGGATCTACTGGTGGTTGGAAAAAGTATGAGATGGCCTGATCATGCAGAAGAAATAATATTATCAAGAAAGAGCCCTTGATCTCTCTCTTTTATGGCTTTTATTCTCCTTTAGAGACCTTTATTATACTCCTTACTGAGCTAAATTCCAGGCCCATGACTCATCATCCCATTACATGTTCTAAGAGTTACCCAGTTATGTGATTGGTTCACTGTTATCTGTCGATTGTTATTTGTGTCTTGATAGAGTTGTAAAATTGGCATTAAAAAACACCGATCCCTGGACAACATACCTTTTTCCTAGATTAGCCATTTATACTCCCCTTATTTCAGTAACAAAGGTCTCCATCACTTTCTTGTTTAAGGTTAAAATGCTAGTAATGATTTTCTTTGATATAGTCCAGGAGGAACAACTTCCATTAGTACTAAATCCTACATGCTAACCTTTAGCTTCAGATATTAAAATTTCATTAAAGATTCTATTTCATATATTATAGACAGATTTTCCTTATTATCCCGTATTAGAACTACTTTTCCTCTGTCACATATTGATAGACACCAAATAGGCCTAAATACAAGGTGAGGTTTTAAAAATTAAATGTAAGAGAAAATGGAATTCACAACTTCTCGTATTCTAGGATTTTGAATTATTAATTAAACAAGAAAATATTCTTTGAAGAAGTATTTCCTTAGTATGAAACAGCCTCCATAATCACTAGTTTTGGATATTTATAGAGGTTACCACGAGGAATCAGTTTTTAAAAAGAAAAAGAGAAACTAAGTATTCTTTTTTCCAAATAAGTGAACTAAATTATTTACATCAACCCCTTCACTAAAATTTAAAATTCTAGAGAAGCGTCAACAAATGGTATTGGGAAAAGTGGACAGCCACATACAAAAGAATGAAACTGGACCACTTTCTTTTACCATATACAAAAATAAACTCGAAATGAAGAAAATATAAGACCTGAAACCATAAAAATCCTAAAACAGAGCACAGGCAGTAATCTCTTTGACATTGGCCATAGCAACATTTTTCTAGATACATGCGCAAGGAAAATAAAAGCAAAAATAAACTGTTGAGACTTCATCAAAATAAAAAGCTTTTGCATAGCAAAGGAAATGATCAACAAAACTAAAAGACAACCTACTGAATGGGAGAAGATATTTGTAAATGATATATCCAGTAAGGGGTTAGTATCTAAAATATATAAAGAACTAATACAACTCATTACCCCCAAAAAACAAATAATCCAGTTAAAAATGGGCAGAAGACATGATATCTGATTTTGAACTTCTGTTCAAAGAAGACATCTAGATGGCCAACAGATACATCAAAAGATGCTAAACATAACTTACCATCAGGAAAATGAAGATCAAAACTATAATGAAATATCACCTCATACCTGTCAGAATGGCTAAAATCAAAACCATAAGAAACAACAAGTGTTGGTGAGGATTTAGAGAAAAAGGAGCCCTTGTGCACTATTGGTAGGAATGCAAACTAGTATAGCCACTGTGGAAAACAGTATAGAGGTTCCTCAAAAAATTGAAAATAGAACTACCCTGTGATCCAGGAATCATACTACTGGTATTTATCCCCAAATACAAAAACATTAACTCAAAGGGGTACATGCACCTCTGTGTTTATTGTGGCATTATTTCCAATAGCCAAACTTTGGAAACAGCCCAAGTGTCCATCAGTTGATGAATGGATAAAGAAGATGTGGTGTACACCGGTCAGAATGGCTGAAATTAACAAGTCCGGAAATGACAGATGCTGGTGAGGATGTGGAGAAAAGGGAACCCTCCTACACTGTTGGTGGGAATGCAAGCTGGTGCAACCACTCTGGAAAACAGCATGGAGGTTCCTCAAAATGTTGAAAATAGAACGACCCTATGACCCAGCAACTGCACTGCTGGGTATTTACCCTGAAGATACAAACGTAGTGATCCGAAGGGGCACGTGCACCCGAATGTTTATAGCAGCAATGTCTACAATAGCCAAACTATGGAAAGAACCTAGATGCCCATCAACAGACGAATGGATAAAGAAGATGTGGTATATATACACAATGGAATACTATGCAGCCATCAAAAGAAATGAAATCTTGCCATTTGCGACGAAGTGGATGGAACTAGAGGGTATCATGCTTAGCGAAATAAGTCAATCGGAGAAAGACAACTATCATATGATCTCCCTGATATGAGGGAGAGGAGATGCAACATGGGGGTTAAGGGGGTAGGAGAAGAGTAAATGAAGCAAGATGGGATTGGGAGGGAGATAAACCATAAGTGACTCTTAATCTCACAAAACAAACTGAGGGTTGCTGGGGGGAGGGGGGTTGGGAGGGGGGTGGGGTTATGGACATTGGGGAGGGTATGTGCTATGGTGAGTGCTGTGAAGTGTGTAAACCTGGCGATTCACAGACCTGTACCCTTGGGGAAAAAATATATGTTTATAAAAACTAAAATTAAAAATAAATAAATAAATAAATAGATTTTAAAAAAAGATGTGGCATACATAAATGCACACACGCGTGCATGCGTGCGTGCGCGCGCACACACACACACACTGGAAGATTAGTCATAAAAAGGAAAGAAATTTTGCCATTTGCAACAACATGGATAGAGCTAGAAAGTATAATGCTAAGCAAAATAAATCAGTCAGAGAAAGTCAAATACCATATGATCTCACTCATTTCTTAAACAAAACAAACAAGCAAGGGGAGGGCAAGAGAGAGAGGGAAACAGACCAAGAAGCAGACTCTTAACTATAGAAAATAAACTGATGGGTACCAGAGGGGAGGTGGCTGGGGGGGGGGGCGGAATAGGGGATGGGGATGAAAAAGTACACTTATCTTGATGAAGAAAAACAAAATGATTTAAAAATTCTAGATAAGAAAAATCTTTTTAAAAGTAAGAAATAAGAAGGTCAGAATTGAAAAAGAAATGGTAATCCAGAGAGATAAATGATCATAGAAGCCACTTTTGCTCTCAGATCATTTACCAATCTTGGAAGTTTTGAAATTTCATTTTCACATCTTCATGGAGTGGTAGATGAGGCAATGGGTCAGATATCAAAGTACAGGTCCATTCCAGGTGGGCTGTCTATGAGACGACCCTCCTGAAAATAAGTTGGGAGCCCAAGGAGCAATAAAATCTGAGTAAGTGTGAACCAGGGGTAAGTCAACCCTTTATAGATTTATAGCTTGAGTTTTCATCACTTGGGTAATTTAGAGAATCTCAGCCCTTGAACTTGGCTAATAGTATTCTTGGGCTGGATATGACCATAGGTACCTTATAGAATCAAGCATCTTCTCTGAAGAAAGGTGCCTTCTATCTAGACTTCAAATTATTAAAGAAAATGTTTTCAGCGCCATGACAAACATACAGTCAGTGATGATCAAGCATATAAAGCAGTAGGGCACCATGAATGAGAACTGACACATTATGGGTTCAATTATGTCTCCCCAGAAGTCATAGTTTGAAGTCCTAACCCCTAGTGTCTCAAAAAATGCCATTATTGGGTCATTGAAGATGTAATTAGTTAAGAGAAGGTCATACTGGAGGATGGTAGACCCCTAATCTACTATGACTGATGCCCTTATAAAAAGGGAAAATATGGACACAGACACACACAGGGAGAACACCGTGTGAAGACGAAGTCAGATCAGGGTGATGGCTTCTACACACCAAGGAATGCCACCAGTTCCCAGCAAACCACCAGAAGTCAGAGGAGATGGAACAGATTTCCCTGTCACAGTGACTCGAAGGAAGTAAACTGCCAAAAACACCTTGACCTCAGACTTCTAGCCTCCAGAACTGAGACTCCAGAGCAACTCTGCCATTGAAGCTGCTTGGTTCGTGGTACTGTTCCAGCAGCCCTAGCAAACTCATATACAGCAGAAACAAGAGAAGCAGACACTCAAAGGCATCAAGTATCAGAACTATCAAGTATGTGCTATTAAACAGTTGTGCACAGTATGTTCGAAGACAATTTTTTAAAAGTTTGAAAGTATCCGGAAGGAACCAGAAACTGTAAAAGGTGTCATAGCCAGTGCTCAAAGGCAAGAGAGAGAAATAAAAGGGATACACGTGAAAGGAAGAAATAAAACTATCTTTATTTGCAGATGACATGATTATATAAAATGTCAAAAAAGTACTTAGATCTCTCAAGTTTAGCAAGACTGTTAGATGCCAGGTCAAAATACAAATATCAATTGTATTTCTCTGTAACTAGCAATGAACGATTGAAAAACTAAATTTTCAAAAGTATCATTTACAATAGCACAAATAAAATACTTTGGTATATATCTAACCAAAAATATGCAAGCTCTACATACTGAAAAATACAAAAATACAAAAAGGAGTTGCTTAAATCAGCAAAGACCTAAATACATGGAGTGGCATATTAAGCGTTATGGACTGAATATCTGATTTCCCCCCAAAGCTCATATGTTAAAGTCCTAGCCCCTCCGTGTGATGATATTAGGAGGTGGAGCCTCTGGCAGGTAGGTCATGAGCGTGGAGCTCTCAGGAATGGAATTAGTGCCTTTATCAGAAGGGGCCAGAGAGCTACTTGCTTTCTTTCTGCCACGTGAGGGCACAGCAAGAATTTGCAGTCAGCCAGCCCATGAGGGGGCTCCCAACAGAGCCCCACAGTGCTGGTTCCCTGATTGCAAGCTTCTCATCTCCAGAGCAGCGAGAAATGAATGTCTGTTACTTATAAGCTACCCAGTCCATGGTACTTTATTATAGAAGTCTGAATGGACTAAAACCAAATTTACGGATTGGAAGACTCGGTGTTGCTACAATGTCAGTTCTCCCCCAAACTGAGCTTCAGAATGGTGCATTCATACCTGTGGGGGAGAGGAGACTGTTTATACATCTGCTGGGGAAGGCTGGACATGGTTCAGTATCCTGTAGCAAGCGTGTTGACCAGGGATCATTTATTTGATTTCCATGATGAGTCAAAGATTTTTTTATTTAGGAAGAAGCCAGATCCATTGGATGAAGTGATCATAGTATCTGGGAGGATTTGCTTTGAAATAACCTGACAGGGATGGGAAGGAGGAGGAGGAATAAAATGAAACAATCAAAATCCCAGAAGGATATTTTTCCAGCATTGACAAGCTGATTCCAAAATTTACATGAAAGAGCAAGAGAACTAGAATAGTGAAAACAATTTGGACAAAGAACAAAATTGGAGAACTCCTATTACCTGATTTCAAGACTTACTGTAAAGCTGCAATAATGAAGTCAAGTGCAGTACTGACAAAAGGATGGATACGTACAGATAGAGCACAGGCCAAAAACAGACCCATCTGTGCAAATATGGTCAAGTGATCTTTGACAAAGGTGGAGCACTGATTCAGTGGAGAGAGGGTTGTCTTTTCAACAAAGGGTGCTAGAAGAAATTGAACATCCCGATGGGAAAAAAAAAGAACTTCGACCTACATGTCACAGATGACATACAAGTAAACTTAAAATATATCATAGGCATAAATGTAACACTATGAAACCTTTCAAAGAAAACATAGAAAATGTATGTGACCTAGAATTACATAGAATTCTTAGATAGGACCCCTCCATCCCTAACTTAGACTTCATTAAAATTTAAAATTTTTCTCTGTGAAAGACCCTGTTAAGAAAATGAAAAGACAAGTCACAGCCTGGGAGGCGATATTTGTAAGTCATCCTTGACAAGCGACTTGTGTTTAGAACTCTCAAAATTCAATAGTAGGAAAACAAACAACTCAAATAAAAAATAGGCAAAGGTTCTAAAAGATGCTTTACCTCAGAAGATACACAGATGGCAAATGAGCTCATGAAAATGTGCTCAACTTTTAGTTAATGCAAGTCGAAACTACTATATTACTGTACACCTGTTAGAATAGCAGAACAGAAACAACACCGCTGCTGACAGCAGCAGGTGATGGGAGGATGCAGGGCAATTGGAATCCTCATATTGCTGTTGGGAATGCAGAATGGTACAGCCACTTTCAAAAATATTTCAGCATTTTCTTGTCAAATTAAATATACCTTTAGTCTGAGACCCAGCAGTCCTGCTCCTAGGTATTTACCTAAGAGAAATGAAAACTTATATCTACACAGAAAACTTTAACAAGAGGCGCTTGGGTGGCTCAGTCGGTTAAGCCTCCGAGTCTTGATTTCAGCTCCAGTCATGATCTCAGGGTGGTGAGAACGAGCCCCAGTGTCCGGCTTGGCTCAGAGTGGAGTTTGCTTGAGATTCTCTCTCTCCCTCTCCTTTTTCCCCTCTCCCCATCCCCTCACTCGCAGTCTCTCTTTCTCTCTCAAAAAAAAAAAAAAAAAGAAAGAAAAGAAAACCTATAACAACTTTATTCATAATTGCCAAAAACTGAAACGAATCCAGATGTCCTTCAGTTTGCTTAATGTTTAAATAAAGTGGTCTTTCCCTACAATGTACTTGGCAGTAATAAGGAACAAACTACTGATGGATGTAACCGCATGGGTGAGTCTCTAATGTGTAGTGCTGAGAAGAAGAACCCAGAATCAAAAGGACACATACTATATGAATCCATCTATATGACATTCTGGAAAAGGTACAACTATAGGAACAGAGAAGCTATCAGTGGTTTCTAGGGGTTAAAGCTAGGGGACGGGTTTGGCTACAAAAGGACAGTATGAAGAGTTGTGGTAAAGTTTTATATCTTGAGGTAATTATGTAGCTCTATATGTCCCCCCAAAAAAGTGAATTTTACTATGTAATTTTTTTTAAGAGAGAGGGAGAGGGAGAGAAAGAATCCCAAGCAGGCTCCACACCTAGCACGTTGCGCAACATGGGGCTCAAACTCCCGAACCTGAGATCATGACCTGAGCTGAAATCAAGAGACGCTCAACTGACTGAGCCATACAGGCAGTCTGGCTTTACTGTATAAATTCTAAAATAACTTTTTAAAAAATGACATACCAGATTTGAAAACCACCAAATGGCTTTTTTAGAACTGTTACAGTGGATGAGTTTAACAGCAGAATCTATCAGCTCAGGATAGACCAATCACAAGAAGGTATACAGAATGTAGCACTGAATGGTAAAATGATGGGAGGTACAGAAGAGTATAAGAGGCACAAAAATAAGTGAAAGAGTAGAACATACACATGAGCATAGTCTCGAGGAGAGAATAGCAGGGAATCTTCTGGAACAGATTTTTTAAAATGATGACCCGACCCACAGATTTAAGAAATCAAATGAACCCCAAGAGGAATAAATAAAAGGAAATCCATATACAGTGAAAATGTAGAAAATCAAAGACAAAATGAAAAATCATTCTGAGAAAAAAAGATGACCTTCACAGGGCAGAAGCTGACAACTGACTTCTCGACTGCACAATGGAAACCGCCAAACAGTGAAATAATCTTTCAGTATTATTGAAAGAATAACTTAGAAAAAAATAACTGCCAACCTAGAAAGTTATACCTAGGAAAAATATATTTTAGGCATGAAGGAGGTATAAAGCCATTTTCAGACAAACAGAAACTGAATTTGTCTTCAGCAGACCCTCCCAAAGCAGATTCCAAAGGAAAATTGTCCTAGATGGGGGGTCTGGAACACAAGAAGAATGACAAGCAAGGAAAATGAGAAACAAGCAGACACACCTAAATGAACATAGAAGAATATCTTCTGGGTTTTTCAAAGAATGAAAACAATAGGGCATATAAATAGGATTGAAGTATTCTAAGTTCCTTGTTTTGTCCTATAATAGAATGCATAGCATAGTTTCTAAGGTAATTACTGGAGAAAACAGACATTAAAGGCATAACTTACAAATTCGTGGTGGGAATAGTGGAATAACTTTTAAAAGTCAGCTAATCCAAAAGACAACAAGAAAAGGAGATTAAGGAAAAGTTTTAAGATGTAGACTTGTATTAACATAGCAGTAGTTACAGTAAGTGTAAGTAGACTAATTACAGTAACTGTTCCAGTTAGAAGTTAAAGATCATCAGACTGGATTTCTAAAACTTAAGTCCTAGGTAGAAGGATTCAGAAAAGCTGAAAGTAAAAGGATAGAAAAACATGCATCTTGTAAACACTAGGAGAAAGGAAGCTCAGTAGATACATTAAAAGCAGTCAAAATAAAATTTAAGGCAAAAAGCATCACTAAAGATAAAGAGGGCCATATCACAAAAGGTTCAATTCCCCAGCAAGATAAGAATTGTACCTTTCTTTGTACCATTGTAATATTAAAATTTGTAGAGGAAAAATTGACAGTTAAAAAAAATAAAATATGCAGAGTGGGTTATTTTTAATACATCTCCATCAGCAACTGATAGAACAAATGTATTAAAAATTAGTAAAGGTACCACATACCTACACAACATAATTAAAAAGAAAAAAGTCTTTTTCTAATGGACACATATAGAACATTGGCAAACATACATTATTGTCGAGCACACTGGGGACATTTACAAATTTATGGTAAGCTATAAAGCAAATCTCAACACATTTGAATGGTTTCAAATCACCCAGATACTCACTAACCACAGAGCACTTAAGCTGGAAATCAATAACAGAAAGACACTAAGAAAATCTCCAAATGCTTGGAAATTAAGATCCACTTATCTAAATAACCTTTAGGTCTAAGAAGGTTTTATAATGGAAATTAGAAAATATTTCAACAATATTTCAGTAATAATGAAAATATATTAAAACTTGGGACTAATGAATCATTGAATACTACATCAAAAACTAATGATGTACTCTATTCTGGCTAATTGATCATAATAATAAAAAAATAAAGAAAGAAAGAAACATCTTCCATGCTGTTAAAAAAATGTGGATGCAGCTAAAAGGGATTTAGGGGGAAATGTATTGCCTTAAATGTATATACTATAAAAAGAAGCCTAAAAATTAATTAGGTAAGTTGTTTAAAAAGATAGCACAGTAAATCTGAAGAAAGTAGAAGAAAAGGAAGAATAACGATAAGAACAGAAATTAATAGAACAAAAAGATAAACATTCAACAGAGAGAATTAACAAAGCCAACATTTTTTAAAGGCAAATAAAATTGATCTCTGGTACCACTGATCAAGGGAAAATGAGGAGGCACAAAGAATGAATATCAGAGCTGAGGAAGGGGGCTTTATTACAGGCGGTGTGGATACTAAAACAATACGAGGATATTATTGATAACTGTATGCCAGTAAATTTGAAAATTTGGGAAAATAGGCAAATTCCCAAAAAACATAACCTCATAAAACAATTTCGAGAAGTAAAAGATCCAAATAGTTCCTGTGACCATTAAAGAAATTTAATCTAACAGGTGAACAGATCTAACACGAGCTCAAGTGGCTGGCTGACCAGGCACTTCCAGTTCAGACAGGAGTGGTCAGCAGTTACCGGCCGGGTCTTCATAGCCACGCTCGTGGGCCCAGAAACAGCGTCTCTGACTGCAGAGGGTGGCGAGGCTGCACATGTGTTCAGACCTTCAGAGATGCAAACCTGTGTCAGCTAGGCAAAGGCCAGATGGTGTTCTGGCAAATGCAGAAAATTCTTAAGACTTTCCAAATAATAAACTCTCATCAGGGGCACCTGGGTGGCTCAGTGGGTTAAAGCCTCTGCTTTCGGCTCGGGTTGTGATCTCAGGGTCTTGGGATCGAGCCCTGCATCGAGCTCACTGCTCAGCAGGAAGCCGGCTTCTCCTCTCTGCCTGCCTCTCTGCCTACTTGTGATCTCTCTCTCTGTCAAACAAATAAATAAAAATCTTTAAAGTAAATAAATAAACTCTCATTGAGAACCATCAGTTAACAGCATAAACATTTTGTGATTGTTAAGGTAAGGAAACTTCCACTAGAACCTAAGAAAACTGAGCTATAGGACTGATATCCCTTTGTGCAGGGATCTGCCCCACCTAAGATAATATAAGGACCCCTAGCTAGAGTAATCCTAAGTAATTCTCCACATTAAGGCAAGATCATGTTCCAAGGGAACAGTCATATAAATATAAAGATACTGGGTTTTGTTTTGTTTTTTTTATTAACATATTATGTATTATTAGCCTCAGGGGTACAAGTCTGTGAATCATCAGGTTTACACACTTCACAGCACTCATCATAGCACATACCTTCCCCAATGTCCATCACCCCACCACCCTCTCCCTACCCCCCTCAATACTGGGTTTTTTGAAAAAGGAAGTCAGCTAGGGGCAGCTGGGTGGCTCAGTCCATTAAGCGGTTGCCTTCAGCTCAGGTCATGATCCCAGAGGCCCAGGATTGAGCCCTGCTCAATCAAGGAGTCAGCTTTTCCCTCTCCCTCTACCCTTCCCCCCTGCTCATGCCCCTTCCCTGCTCTATTTCTCTCAAATAACATCTTTTTTTTTTTAAAGGAACCTTACAAAATTGCTTACTTATAAAGCCAATAAATTGTTTTAGGAAATGTTCAAGATATGTTTGACATATCCTGGTGATCTCTGATGTTACATCTTTCTGTTGTTTATCATAAATATTCAGAAGGAAAGGAATGAAGTTCCCTGAGCTGGTCATGTGACATCACAGGATCCTGAACATGATAGAATTTGTGGGTGAGAATAAAGGAAGCATCAGAGAAGAGATCACAAAATGTTTCAAAGTGTCATAAATTCTAACAATCCAGGAAGCATGGTAAAGCAGGGAGTGGGGGGATCAGTGCTGTCACCACCATTTGACGTTTTCTTTTCCACCACAAGTTGTTAGCTCCTCCTGGCGTCTGGCATTCCAGTGAGCACCGTGAGGCTGGGTCTCCTCTGATTGTCCTTGGTGCACACATTCATGAGAAATGAAGCAGTTGAGGATTATTCAGAAAACTAATTTGAGCTAACACATGGCCTTTATCTCACCAGGTCTTCTGGCTTTCAGCTCTGTATATTTTAGATATTAAAACTTGCTCTCATTTGTACAGTGGACTGTTATTCAGCAATTTAAAAAAGAAGCATGTGGGGGTGTCCAGGTGGCTCAGTTGGTTAAGCATCCTACTCCTGATCTCGGATCAGGTCATGATCACAGGGTCATGGGATCCATTTTTTCAGATGTGCAAAAGCAGTTGTCTGTGTACTTCACGTACTTCTGTGTGGAAAAAGGACTTCCCAGGAGTGAGTAATGGATGCATGGTGCACACCTCACACGTGCTCAGCAAGTAACCACATGCATTCTTTCTGCATAGGAAAGAAAAAGTCCAAGTTCAAGACATTTAAGAAGTTCTTTGGGAAAAAGAAGAGAAAGGAATCGACGTCTTCCACTGGAAATAGCACCTGGAAACAAAGTCAGGCGAAGAGTGAGGTGATTGCCATCGAGTCAGGGCCAGTGGGATATGACTCAGAGGATGAGCTCGAGTAAGTTGCCCCGTCCATCCTTCAGGCTCCTCTCCCCCAATAAGCCTGTGCGAGCGCGGGAGGACCCAGATACTCTGTCTTGGTGTCCTGGTAACTGGCTGGATTTCTGAGTCTCTTTCTCTTCTAGGGAATTCGACTGGAGGTTCTTCTAGGGAAGTTGTATTTTCTGTCTTTTCATACATAGGGATGGAGAAGGTTGAGGGAAGACATTATCACGTACCTATGTGCCAAGTGCTGTGTTTATTAAAAGTCTCCAATCACTGTGGGAGAGGAAGCCAGAACTACCATCTTATAAGTGAGCAAACCAAGCTCTAGAGAAGTTTTGGAGAACTTGCCCATTGCCCTGCAACTGAAAGCTGTAAGATTAGGACACAAGCCATGATTTTATTTGACTTAACACTCTTTTGAAGGCATAGAATATACCAGGAAAATACATCTCTCTAAGCCTGAACTTTGAACTATCTAATAAGAAAATTTTCCATTAGAAGGAGAGAGGGGCGGGGGAAAGTCTTGGAAAAATCATCCAAAATTCTTGTTGGATACAATAGAACCAATAGGTGTGAAAACTTGGGGGAAATCTAGTGAAGTAATCCTTATTTCTAGAACTGGTACCTCACCAAAATATAGTTACAGTATGCATGCTTCAGTGATTCCAGAAGTCACTTCTGTGAATAAAAGGGGGGAGAAAACAGATTTGTTGCCATGCAACAAACATAGTTTGTTTTAGTTTGAGAATAAAATTCCACAGAAGGTATAATGACCCTTGGGATGGGGGAACAGATCCCGCTAGACAGGGTCATAAGTTTCAGGATCCCGGTGATGCTGACCGGTCCCCTTCTTCTCCCCCCAGTCTCCTTGCCTGCTTTAGAGGAGTAGAAATTGCATTGACCACTTGGTGGCACCAAATGACTGAAGTGGAAAGATTCAAGTTTTTTCTTTCAGGGTTTTTGGTGGGTTTTTTGTCTTTCCTGGTGCTGGCAGGGAGCAGAAAGGACCCTCATTACACTTCATCAAGAGCGTGGAGGACGGGCGGTACACGCATTTTTTAAGACAGTGAGCTCCAAATTCTGAGGAAACAAGACATTATCATGATAATCCTGCTGATTAGTAAATGTCTTCACTGGACCAGCCCCAGGGAAATTTTAACACTCACTCACCACCCATGCCCTGTCTCTTAACCCGAACACAGTGGCCCTTCCAACCAGAGAACAGGACCACAGCAGAGTGGGGAGCAGGGTGTGTGTGTCTGTACATTTGTGAGAAACGACCTCTCTACTTATGTGTCTCTTCATTGTCTCTGGAGCCCACAGACAATGGGGACAAATTCCTTTTTATCTTTATGTTCCCAGCACCTGGCAGGGGCCAGGTCCTCAATTACTGGTAAAAATTTGTTGACGGGGCGCCATGGTGGCTCAGTCGGTTAAGCATCTGCCTTTGGCTCAGGTCATGATCTCGAGGTCCTGGGACCAAGCCCTGCATCTGGCTCCTTGATGGAGGTGGGGAGGAGTTTGCAGGAGTGATGCTAGGCTGGGGTGGGGTCTGATGAGGCCCAGGAAGTGCATTGCTTTTAGGGAGCAACACAGAGGATAAGACAAGATCTTTTCCTCCCCCAACTTTATTGGAAGAAAATTAATACATAACTTTGTGGAATTTTAAGGCATATAACATGTTGATTTAATACACATATATATTAAAAACAGATTACCACCATAGAGCTAACACCTGCATCACGTCACCTAATTACTATTTATTTTTTAAGGTGAGAGTATTTAAGATCTAGTCTCTTAACAATTTCCAAGTGTATAATACAAGAGTATTAACGATAATGACTGTGCCATACAAAACTGTGCTGTCAATCTCTTTACTTCCTCGTCTTACAACTGGAAGTTTGTGCCACTTCCCCCATCCTGCAGCCCCTAGTAACCACCATCTACTATGTGTTCTGTGAGTTCGACTTTCTTAGATTCTGCATATAAGTGAAATCATACAGTTTTTTATCTTTCTCTGTCTTCTTTGTTTCACTTAGTGTAACGCCCTTGGGGCTCATCCATGTTGTCACAAACCAAGGGATGTCCCCCTTTCTTGTGACTTAGTAACATACCATGTGTATATGTATATACACACATTCAGACTACATTTTCTGTATCCATCCATCTGGATGGAAATAACTCACTGATATTTCCAGTTCAAACTTAAATTTTTTTACTTTGATTATTTGAATTCACTGTTCTCTTATGCATTTGGTTTCTAGTGATATTAACAAAATTATTCATTTTCTTCTTCATATTGATAGACACTTGGATTGTTTCCATATTTTGGCTGTTGTGAATAATGCAGTGAATATAGGAAGGCAGATATCTCTTCAAGATCCTATTTTCATTTCCTTTGGATAAATACCCAGAAGTAGAATTGCTGGATCCTATGGTAGTTCTATTTTAAATTTTTTGAGGAGCCTCCATGCTGTTCTCCGCAGTGACTGCACCAACTTACGTTCCCACCAACACTGCAAAAAAGTTTTTCTCCACATCCTCACCGACATTTATCTCTTAACATTTTGATGATAGCCATTCTAACAAGTGTGAGATTTGCATTTCCCCAACAATGGGTGATATTGAGCATCTTTTCATGTGTCTCTTAGCCATTTGTGTGTCTTTGGGAAAATGTCTATTTCATTCCTCTGCCTATTTTGGATCAGATTTTTTTTTTCTTGCTATTGATTTATATGAGTCCTTTATATATTTTTCATATTAACCCCTTATCAGATAATATGATTTCCAAATATTTTCTCCCATTCTATAGGTTGTCTTTTCATTTTGTTGTTGGTTTCCTTTGCTGTGTAGAAGATTTTAAATTTGATAATAGTTTCATTATTTATTTTTCTTTTGTTGCCTTTGCTTTTAAGAAATTATTGCCATGACCAATGTCAAGGTCACTTACTACCTGTTTTCTTCTAGGAGTATTATGGTTTTGAGTCTTAATATCTAAGTCTTTAATTCATTTTTTCTATGGTATAAGATAGGGTTCAGTGTCATTCTTTTGCTTGTGGCTATTCAGTTTTTCCAGCACCATTTATAGAAGTGACTGTCCTTTCCTTATTGTATATTCTTGGCTTCTTTGTTATAAATTAATTGACTATATAACGGACAAAATCTTAGAGGCACTTTTTAGCCCCTTTGAGAGTCTGTGTGCTTTCTAGATTCTGTAGCAACTTCTCATCCATCACCGTGGGCAAAGAGTTCCATTTGCCAAGGTGCATTAATGCTGGGAAACCACATGGGACCCTGTCGGTTTAAAAGGCTGACACCCATTTATTGTGTCTGTGTTGTTATGCTTTTTAAGTCTCTTAATCTGTAATGATTTTCCTTCTCCCTCTCGACCCACCCCACTTTGTTTCATGCCATTGATCTGATGGAGAAGCAAGGTAATTTTCTCTACCAAATATCCCATATTCTGGATTTGCTTTCTCTTGGTGTGATTTAACTCATTTTTATAGTCTCTGAATCTCTTGTAAAGTGTTAGATGGATCTGGATATTTAATTCGATTTAGGTTCAAGATGGTACTGGGTACTTATTGTCACATCGCCTCATGAGGCACATGCCGTCTGGTTGTCCCACTTCTCACAACACTGAGACAGAACAGTGGGGTCAGGGGTTTCTCTCAGTGTGATAGCTCCACAAACCTTCACCTAATGGTTTCAACACCTGCTGATGATCATTACCTGGATCCATTATTTTATTGCAGAATGGTGGTTTTCCTAATTGTATCACTCATTCTGTATATGTTAGCTGGAATTCTTACATGGAGGAGACCTTTTTTCCATCACCTCCTTTGTTTCTTTAACATGCAAGTTGTCCGTGAAAGGCAGAATAATGCCTGGTTCTCCTTTCACCAATCTACCTTCAGAGTAACGCTCTGGTGCTCTAGCTGGTACTCTAACTTCCAGCACTGACCAAAGAGTTTTGGGTTTTTTTTCTGTTTTTTTTTTTTAAATATATATCTTTGTGAATGCATGGATTTTTATATATTTTATTTGCTTTAGCACATGACAGTATTCATTTTTATGCTCACAATGCCTCATCTTACACTATTGGGAATCACTTCAGATTAGCTCCTGGGTTCTTTAGACATGACCGCATTTGTCTTTGAAACCTTCCTTGCTTCCTTATACAATGAGAAATCCCTGCTTTATTTGGTACATTTCCTGGCCTAGACCTACGATCAGCCACCTCTTCATATGGTCCCCATTCCTTTTAGTATGAAATGATTTTTAGAGACCACAGTCTAGCTGCCAGAGGTGATGATTGCTAGCTGGCTCTCATTGCTTCTAGACTTCTTCAGTAGATTAGATACTAGAAAATAAATTCTGTTTTTTAAGAGAAAAATAACTCACTGATATTTCCAGTTCAAACTTAAGACAAATTTTTTTACTTTAATTATTTGAATTCGCTGTTCTCTTATACACTTGGTTCCTAGTGATATTAACAAAATTATTCATTTTCTTCTTCATATAATATACCTACAATAATCTCATTACCTCGCTTTCCCACATAGAGGTTACGTCTATTAAGATTGTTGTGTACCATTTTTAAAAATCAGTATTGCTACCAAAAAGACTACCAAGTGTAATTTTATAACTTTGTGGGTTCTTTTGTTCTTGGAATTTATCCTGTTATGAATGTAGAGTCAAAAGTCATCTGGGGGGGCACCTGGGTGGCTCATTCAGTTAAATGTTCAACTCTTGGTTTCAGCTCAGGTCATGATCTCAGGGTTGTGAGATCAAACCTCTTATTGGGCTCCATGCTCTCTCTCCCTCTCCCCACTTCCCCTCGCTTCTCCTTCACCCTCTCTCTCTCTCTCTCTCTCTCTCAAAAAAAAAAACAAAAACAAAAACAAAAAACAATCACTTGGATGTTGAGTTAAAATCACTTGAAATCATTCTGTCCTCTGTGCAGTTATGCCAACAATATGATATAAAATTAGGCTCGTTTGTTTCTGTTTGTTTTCTAGTTTCAGAGATTATCTTATTTCTCTTTTTGTCTGATTTTGTCGTTTAACTATATAAAATATTTACATAATTCTAAAGGCAAAATTATACATGTATAAGTGCCTTGGCACCCTGTCTCCCGATCTTGTCTTGTCCCTCCCCCCAACGGAAACTATTACTTATCCTTCTATTTTTATGTTTTAAAATGTAAGCAAACAACATACCTCTTCACCTGTGTTCAATTATATTCAGACACTCCTTCCCCACATAGAGCTGACATACCATAAACCTTGTTGTGCACTCTGCTTCATTTTCCACTCGGTGCAGTCTGGTGCTGCCCTACCGCGTGGTCACCTGCAGGGTGGGAGGGATGTGCCTTGGTTTATGCACATACCTGCTGAGGGCCATTTGGGATGTTGGTGGTCTCTTCCTTCTGTAATTGTAATGAATGGCCCTGAGCATATGACCTTCTATGTTTTTGCCAGTGTATCTTTGCAGAGGCCTTTTCATGCTGTCTCAACTTCTGCTTATACCAAGAGTAGAGGCATTGGAGCAGTGGTAATGGTTCTCAAAGGGCATGGCCATGGGTTACCCACAGTAGGAGGGAAAGGCAGGTGTGCATGTGATCTTTGTAACAGGAGATGCCACTGGCAGGGAGGGCCTGCCGGGTTCTTTCACTGGGCTTCATGCCCTCCCTGAAGAGTGAGGACACATCCTTCTGGGAGCCTCTAGGTTCCCCTGCTGCAGACTCACTACCGTGAGCTAGAAAGAAGTTGGCAAGCACCATTAACCAACAAAACGTGATCTAAGTGAAGTGGGACCGCCCCCAAGAGTTCTTAATGCCACATAGAGAACAGGATGCCTGGGGCGGCCTGCGGGTGGGGGAGCATGGAGTACAGATGCCCAGTGCCGATGGGGGCAGGTTTTCCTTCCTTCATCATCGGGTCTCAATCATCTCCTTCCACCTATTGTTCAGACAGCTAACCCCCACATCCTCTTAGGACAGACACTGTGTGAATGTCCTGTGCGTTCGGTTCCTAAATGGAGTCTTGAGCTTGGGGCTGGGGCAGAGGCCGGGATGGGGATGATGAAAGGGCCCACCATCTGTGCTCCAGGGCTAGGCACACAAGCTGGATTAGAAAGATCATTCACAGCAGGTAATGAAAAGAGGGCACGACTTTGCAGATCGGCAGTTCCCATTTCAAACCCAGTCCATGGATATGTGTTTTGGACCGCCTTGCCAGGATCCCTCTGTCAGGCAGGTCCTCAGCTGCTGTGCAGACACGACCTCTAGCCTACTGAGGACCAGCTTGTTTGCCCACAGGAATGATTTCACCTTCCTCAGGCATCCACCACAGTCTTCTGCACACACCGCCCACCCCTCCCAGCCAGCCCTTCCTCTTGCAGGCCTGCTGTCTTGGACCTCACACCACATTGAACGCTGGTTTTCCCATTAATAAAAAGAATTCACACAACCTTCAGAGCCGTCAGGAAAATTCCTACCTCTGCAGTGCTCCTCATCATTGGCTGTGGTATTTGACAGGGTGGGGATAAGCCAGAGTGAAAAGCCATTTAAAAATAAATACAACTGAGGGCTTACTGTGGCTGTGCCACTAGGCCCCGGCCCTCCTCTCCATCCTGAGTGCTCAGCATGAGACAGGGAGGAGTGCAGACTCTCACGGTGCCTCTTTTGTCCTAGGGAGTCGAGGAGCGCACTGGGTAGCCGGGCCCTGTCGCATGACAGTATTTTCATTCCTGAGTCGGGACAGGATCCCCCTCGACCTGTGCGGGTATTTTCCCAAGAAAATGTGTGCGACCGGATTAAAGCCCTGCAGGTAAACTGCTCCTTGGCAGTGACACTTGGTATGTATGTCAAATACGAGTCAAGACGTTTTCAAGTTATTTTCTGCCTGTTATTTGACATATTCTGAAGTATAATTGCATGCAGGACACTGCGAATTACTTACAGACGGATCCTGACTCATCCTGAATTGTCACCACTTATTTTCAAGAGCAGGAGGGATGGTGGCAGACAACGCTTTTCAGTTCAGTCCACTACACCAGGCAGGGGCATTGAAAATAGACCCTGAATGAATGAATCAGAGCAGGAATATTTGTTGATAAAAAGTTGCTGATGAAAATAAGAGCAAATGTTCTTTATTACAATCTAGCTAAAAATACAGTGTAATGTGAAAATGGGGCCACCACCTCCTCCGGGGGGCCTTCCTGCCAAGCGGGGAGATGACGCCGGCATGAGTTCTGAGGATGACGGTCTACCCAGGAGCCCCCCGGAGATGTCCTTGCTACCTGACATCGGTCCTGGCACAACCATAAAGGCAAGTAAGCCTGTGCCACCTCGTGGCTTGGCGTGCACCCACTTCAGAGGGCACTGAGGGTGGGGGTGTGCTCTGGTGGCCCCCGTGTGCTCCTGTAAGAGTCCCATGGTCTGTGTGGCCAGGCGGTATTCCAGACCAGGTCAGTGGAGCTCACAGTCTTGGGCTGTTTCCATTATTTGAGCAGAAATGTCCATCTTGTCAGGAGATACGGTTTTGGTAACATTTTTTTGTAATGGTTACAGATCTGATACAATCAATCCTCTACCTGGTTTTTCCTGTCTGAGCAGATGACCAGACCAGGCATCCCATCTGAAAGGAGGAAAACACCTTTATGTCTGTTTTCTGTTGTCATGACATCTGGCTGGAGGGAGAGGGAGTGGTGAACATACGTGACTTAATCTGGACTCTCTGATCTTAGTTTAGGACCATGAGAACCTGTTGGTCTAGGGCTAGAATGCGGTAGTGTGCTGCTGGAAAACAGGGCAACAGGGGAAGTTTGACAAGCAGGAGGGGTATCTATGACCTCAGCAGGGCAGGGGAGCTGATTGTGGATAACACCCTTCCCCATTAGGAAACAGGATGAAGAATTGCACCCCGAGGAAGTCAACCTGCTCGTGGTGCCGCCATCTTAAGCCCATAGGCTGTGCTTGTACATAAATGATCCTTTTCCCTTTAGACCAGCCCTGCTGAGGGGTGGATAAAATTGGAGTTATATGTGTTTTTCTCACACTTGAAAAACAAAGGCCAGAGTCCATGTTTTATAGCCACTCCCCTGCCCGGTGCATTCTTGGAGCTCTGGCTTGTGCCCTAGTGAAGGGGTGTTCACTGGGAATCTCGGGGATTCATCGTGAACCACTGTCTTGTAGATTCTGAGCCACTCTGTTATACATCAGCAGTCACGTCAGCTTGGACAACCAGAAGCCCCCTGGCAAAGGCAGGGGAAAGAATATTTATCTAACTTAGGTGCGGTTGTGGGTCCCCTGAGCATCACCAATGAAAGCCAGAGGAAGGGCTGTGGTATAGCTACATGTAAGTAAGCTCCAGGGTTGGGAGTTCGCTCAGAGCTGGCTAGAGAATTGTTCTCTCCAGAATTCTGCTCTAAGGTGAACCTGCCCCTGCTTGTTCCATGAGCAGGGTCTGAAGGCAGTGAGCTACCCACATCTGTTCTCCCACGTTGAAGAGGAGGAGAAGACAAGAAGGATGATTTGGCCTATTTGATGGGTTTCAAGCCAACCCTTAAAATCCTGGAGGGGAAGGTCGGCAGGCAATGGCTAACTCCATTGTCACGTGGCAGACCCATCTCATACTCTGAGATGTGGAGCGTCAGCATCTCCAGCCTCAGGGGCAGATGGGATATTGTAAGTTTCAGGGCCACGTGCTGGAGAAGCAACTCTTATAAGCCGTATGGACTGGTTTGCCCTCACTCCATCCCACAGTTCTCTGGCTCTCTCTGCCTTTAGCTGGGATTGTACAGGAGAACAGGTAGTTTTTAGTTCCATTCATTAAGGCATGAACCCAACGCTGAACCTGCAAAGCACCACAGTGCACAGAATACATAGTTAGCTGCGTGGGGGCTCCTCTCACTGGGCAGGGCTAGCCTCATCCTTCTCAGCATCCCTGGTCATGTTGCTAAGAAAAACAAGGTTCTGAGATTTTATTAACTGGATAATTTCATTAATTGGGTAATGGGAAACTAAAATTGGAGCCCTTAAGACCTAAAAAAAATTTGTGTAATCTTTGTTATCATGGTTTTTAAGACATAGTGATCATATTTAATGCCCTAAAAGTTTCTTGGGCACAGCGGACTGGTTGAGACGGGGAAACAGTGCACCCTTTAAAATGTCTCCATATAAACATGTGATATTTGGTATAATGATACCCTAAATCCCCAAAGGATGGGATTGGGGGTATTTCATTTTTTCCTGTTGTAACTCCTGAAGCAGGCCCACATGTGTGATAGAGAAACTTAATGAAGATTATTGTGGTGAAATGTTTCTAGTAACAAGTATCTCATGGTACTGCCAAGGTTGTATTTTCTGATGGAATGAATTTTTCAGGAAATGCCTAGAATTATTTTAAAAATCTCATTACCAGACATGAGGTGACAATTAATAAAACTTTATTTGGCTAGTTTTAAGGTAAAATGACATCCAACTAGCCATCTGCTAAGTGTCCTGCCATTAAGTAGAAAGCACTGGGTAGAAGGTGTCCTGCTGACAAGCTGTCCCAGGAGATGAGGGCAGGTATCACATGGGGAGATACAACATAGGCTCTAGCAGAAATGCATCCATGTTCTCAGAGGGTTTTAGAGAGGATTATGTGAGATCTGGTAGGTCAGTGCCTCCCCTGGCTTCAGCTGGGGATTAAAAGCCGGTTGGGAGACAGCCTTCCCAAAAAGGCCCCACCGGCCCTGCTTCATGTCTGCAGGCTGTTCCCGTGTGCACAAGCCTCAGCCCACACCTTGTTGGCTGAGCCCCTCTATTTGAGGACAAACACTATAAAGCAGCTGTCACCCAGGGTCACCCCCGGAAAAGCCCATGAACCCCAGGCCATTTTCCTGTTTGAGTTCCATTCCTCCAATGAAGGGCTGGCCACCTGCTAGACTTTTTAAATCATTCACTTCCAGAATCATCCAGAAGCACAGATTTCAGGACAAACCAGGTGATTAGGAGCAAGCAGTGCAAATGGGAAAGGTTCCAGCCCACAGATAAAAACACAGGTCAGCTTTCCTGCCCTGTCCTATCTTACCTCACAGACTTGCTGTGCTGATCAAAGACAGGATGCATAATTCTCCTGAGTCAGAAAGGTGTTGGTCTTTTCAGGCTCCAAGAACTCTCGGAATGACCACAAAGACTGAGAAGTGAGAGTTGGGCGCCCTAGCAGGAAAGACCAGCCGTGACAGCCAGTGCAGGCATTTTGCAGGGACAGAGGTCACTGTGGTCAGAGTTTCTGTGAAGTTAAGCCCATTGCCAGATTGTACCCCCCGCCCCCAACCCTCTCAGGGCTGGTATGGGCCTGAGCCCAGGACCAGCTGCTCAGGTGGTGGACGAGCCGGGGAGCTGAGTGGAGAGGAGGCAGGGAAGGTTCATTCTTTGCGTTTATAGGAAGGTGACCAAAGCCCATGTCCTCACAAAAGGCATAATCATTCTCACCTGGGAGTACTGCATTTGCAGAAGCAGCTCACCTGGCCTGTTCTCCTGTTCTCTTAAGTTCCACACAGTCAGGAAAACAAAACCCCAGATTTTACCATGTGTATATACATATCGTTCCTCTGGACAAGGGTGGAATGAAGGATTCTTTTGACCTTTGGAATGTACCCATTCTAATGGTGACCCTCAGGGAGGACACCTGGGAAAGGCGTCACCTATCCAATCTTGGGTGACTTACTGAGTCATCAGCTACAACAGTGGAAGCCAAAGCCACAGGCACAGAGGAAGCCAGGAGTCTTGTCCTGTGGTTTATTTTTTTTTTTAATAATTTTTCTTGCTTTATTCCTGTAAGAACCCATGTAGCTGAAACAAGAGAATTAAAATAGATTATGTCCACTTATTACCCTTTTCCCCTCATTGTAGTAATAGTCTTCCCCCATTCGGCAGAAATAAACTTCATACTTGCAAGAGAATATATAAGGGACCTTTCTGTTAAGAGGGAAAATACGTTTCTCCAAGGAAGTTCCCTTGCAGGGGCAGTCCCTGCATCAGCTTGTCTCTCTAACAGTGACATTCTTCTAGGGTCCCCTAGTTTAGCAGAAGCTATTGCATCCTGCTCTGTGTGGGGCTCCAGGGTTGTGGAAAAGAAACTGAGCAACATGTAACCAGGCCGCTGGGAGTCTGCCCACTGCCCACGTCTTGTTTGCTGCCTCCTTCCCGAGGAGACCATCTTCACGGGGGCTTACTAAATCGTTGTGAAATGCCTAAAATTAAGGGCTTAGGTTAAAATGTAAGCTTGACACCACGTTGCACCCATCAGGATGGCTCCTATCAAAGAAGAAAATTACAAGTGTTGGCAAGGATGTGGAGAGATTGGAGCCACTGTGCACTGTTGGTGGGAATGCAAAATGATGCAGCCACTGTGGGAAAAACAGTATGGAGGTTCTCAAAAAATTAAAAATAGAACCCCTGTATGATCCAGCAGTTCTGCTTCTGGATATATAACTGAAAGAACTGAAAGTTAGTTGTTGAAGAGGTGTTTGTACACACATGTCCACAGCAGCTTTATTCACGCTAACTAGAATGTGGAAGCAACCACATTGCTTTATTGCATCATTCATTGATGGGTGAACAGATAAACAAAGTGTGGTATCTACATACAGTGGAATATAGGGAGTCTGACCCAGGCTACAACATGGGTGAACGTTAAGTGAAACAAGCGAGACAAAAAAAGGCAAATCCTGAATGATTCCCCTTAATGTGAGGTACCTAGAGTAGTCAGAGTCATAGAGATAGAAGGTAGTAGAATAGTGGTTGCCAGGGTCTGGGGGGCAGGGGGCAATGGGGAGTTCTTGATTAGTGGGCACAGACTTTCAGTTTTATGAGAGAGAAAGTTCTGCAGATGGTTGCCCAGCAACAGGAGTGTCGTTACTGCCACTGAACCGTATGGCTAGAAGCGGTTACAATGGTAACTTTTGTTGTGTGTATGAAATGTGAAAGATGAACAACACTGGGAGAAAAATGTAAACTTGACACTAATGCTGAGCACCATACAGAATAGAAGCAGGGGACAGGGTTATAACTAAAGCCCAGCACCTCTCGGATTCTCTCTGCATCCTGCTTCTGTGTGGGTTATCATGGGTGCCCACTGGGTACCCTCCTCCGCCTCTTCATGCTGATAAACCTCTTTGCAGTAGAACCCACTGAGACCTCACTCAGGGAAGGGGATGGCCAAGTTCAGTGGGCGGGCAAGAGCATGCTACCGTCATTCTTCCGGGTGACTACCAAAATCCCCTTTCTCCCTGGCAGTGCCTTTGCCCTTGACTGACTGTCAGTGCCTCGCTGCTGAGGTGTAAGCTAGCAAAATATCTGTCACACCAGATTTCTGCAGGAGGACACATGAAGATACAGAAACCTTCTGGAAAGAACAAATGCAGCTGCAGCGATGGGCTGCTGGGTTGATAGGCTCTGCCCATCCTCCGCTCCAGCCTGTAAAACCACCTCTGGGCACACTCTAGGCTTCTAGAGGCAGGAGCACGCCTGCTCTTAGAGAGATCAGGTGGGTCTGTCTCATCAGAGAAAGAGGCTCTTCACCGAAGTGCCTGTACCTGCTTGGAAGGGTGAAAGCAGAGTTGTCTCACCGAGGCTGCCCGGGATGCAGGCTCTCTGCATGGCCATGAAAATGAGTGAGAAGTTTGTAGGGGGTTGGCCCAACATTTAAAGCTCCTTTCTAAGGAAGTCCCCTAGAGTCCTCCCTGTTGAGAGTCAGGCTGTAGGTCTGTCCCTCCATGTAAAGTCCAGAGACGGCGTGGGAAGCCTGAGCACAATAAAAGAAGGGAGCTGATATATTGGCTGGACCCATTTCATACTGAAGAGTTAATGCATGGCCTGCTTGCTCCTTGTCCCATGAAGGTCTCTTTAGTTTCCTCATCCCGGCCACAGTCTCCAGACCAGCTCTTCTCCAGGCAGGCAAGCGATGCCGGCATCTCCCCCCGCACCTCGGACAGCAGCACAGCACCCGTGGCTGATTTCGATTACCCTCCAGAATTCTCCTCCTGCCTGGACAACTCTGCAGCTAAGCACAAGCTCCTGGTTAAGCCTCGCAACCAGCGGTCCAGCAAAATGAGGCGGCTGTCTTCGGTAATGGGGCTTCTTCCTATATGCAGAGGCAGGCTGCACAGGCCTGGTCGCCCCCACGCCCACACCCTCCAACCCTGGCCTCTCTCTTCTCAGGGTCACATGCCCCTTGTAAGAAACCCCCATGATCAGTGGGACCATCTGCAGGAGCTGGAGTTGCTCCTCTTTTTCAATGTACATCACGTAGGTCTCTTCGCTGCATAAACATGCCATCTGTTCATTGGTTCTGCAACACCTCCCGTGAAGCCATCATGCACTGGGGGCCCCTGCCTTCCCATGGCAGTGTAAGGTCAGCATAAGGTCGGCACTCCAGGTCTGGAACAACCAGGCCCTGCCTACCTCTCAGACTTCCTCTTATTCTCCCTCTCTCTCAACACACTGTAGCCTCCAGAGCTGTTTCTGGCCTCAGGCCTGATGCCTGCTGTATCCACGGCTTAAGATGCTCTCCTCCTGGTTGGCTCCTTCTGTCTTTGGGTCTCAGCTCGGAGGTCCTCTCCCCAGAAAGGCTCACCTGACCACCCTGTGGAAAGCAGCCCCACCTTCCAACCAGTACAGTCCCTTCCTTCGTAGCCCTGGCCACACACAGAAATGATGTTTATAAATGTGCGTGCTCACTTATTTACTGCCAGTCTTTTTGGTTTTTGTTTTTAAAGATTTTATTTATATGTCAGAGAGAGAGCACAAGCAGGGAGAACAGAAGCAAAGGGAGAAGCAGGCTCCCCATGGAGCAAGGAGCCCAGTGTGAGACTCGATCCCAGAAGCCCGGGATCACGATCTGAGCCAAAGGTAGACACTTAACTGACTGAGCCACCCAGGTGTTCCTGTTACCAGTCTTCCTGAGCCCTCGCCCCAGCCCTGTGTCCGGCCCCTAGAGCAGTGCCAGCTGCACAGCTGGCATTTAATGTACATTTGTTGAACGGATGAACGAATGAGGGAATGAACAATGACAGATAAGCTGACACATTAGCTCGAACGCCTGCCTTGGGCAAGGACCTACTTAGTAGTGTGGGGTTTGTGCCCCTGTGAGGACAGAAGTCCCCCCCCCCACACCCAGGCATGCTGCCTGTGTAGTCATCGGCTCATAGTTCTAAGAGCCAAGAACTCATTCATGGAGTGCTTTGGATTCATAGTGAATCCAAATAATAATAAATAAATAATAAATCCACATAAGATTGTTGCCCTCTCTGCTGCCCAGCGGTTACCACAATGTCTCAGCCCTGGAGGAGCTGAGAGCAGGGTGTGGGGCCAGCCTGGCCACAGAGAATGACAGTGCTGAGAAAGACTTCTCCACAGTCCAATATTCTCTTCTTCCTTCCCTGGAGACAAGACTGTAGGGTGATGAAAAGCCCCGGACAAGCTAGGTGCTCAGCTAGGGATAGTAGGTTTTCCTTTGGGCATGTGGAAGGTGCTTTTTAAACGCCTGCCAGCAGGGGTGACTTTAGAGGAGACTAACACTGGAGAAGTGAACTGTGGTTACCCTCAGGCTAATGTGTCCTTGTGCAAGCTGGTCACTAGGGTACTTGTGTAAATGCTCGCACACCCAGCACATTTACAGTTAAAGGCTTGGTGCTGTGGGACTTGTCTGGGACCAGTAACCAACCTGCCTGTCCTCATGCTGAGTGGAGCCACAGGGCAGGGACAGAGCCCGCTCCCTCCGGCCTCAAGTCTGGGCTTTATTCCCTTGGGGATGTCTTTTGCCAGGAGGGGCCATAGTACCAGGAAAATCTTCGTGGTTGGGAGGAGGGACCTCACAACCAAAGGGCCAGCCACAGCCTGGCCAGGACTTTGTGGCAGAGGGAAGCCCGGCTCATACTCCAGGTGGAAATGCAGCATCCTTTCTCGCTCTCCACTGGACAGCACTGTACCTCGCCACTTTTCAGCTTGGCTTAGCCCTCAAACCCCCCCTTTTTTTTTTTTAAAGATTTTATTTATTTGAGAGAGAGAGAGATCACAAGTAGGCAGAGAGGCAGGCAGAGAGAGGGAAGCAGGCTCCCTGCTGAGCAGAAAGCCCGATGTGGGGGTCGATCCCAGGACCCTGAGATCATGACCTGAGCCGAAGGCAGAGGCTTTAACCCACTGAGCCACCCAGGCGCCCCCCCCTTTTTTTTTAAGAATAACAAATTCTGATTTAGGCACTCTGGGTAAACATTTCTTGATTTAAACACTGTCATTTACATATCCTCTCTCCTCCTTTGCTTTCCCTTCTTGGTAGGGATTAAAACCCTTCAGTTTTTGACTGGGCAGAGGTGTCTGGCTAGTGGTCACCAGTGTCACTGTTGGGCCCTAAGGTGGAGGCCCCTGTCCTTCAGTGTTCATAGCACCTTTTGCCCTTTGGTTGTAAGGTCCCTCCTCCCAACCATGAAGATTTTCCTGGTACTCTGGCCCCTCTTGGGGATCAGGGTGCTTTCCTGCATTCCTGTTCTGCTCCCAGGGTGAGGCTGAGCTGCCGTGGCCCCCTGGAACCCTGAAGACTTCTACAGAGGTCAGGGTTCCTTCTGATTTCACTGAACAGTGAGGTTCAAGTTTCCCCCGCTTTTCTGATCCCCCATAACATCTGAGGTTTCTTTATGCCTCCCCATTTTCACCGCTGCCCCCACTCAGGCATCTCTCTCTGAGTCACCCCCTCCGACTCTTCCTGCCGCCGTCCACATTCTGTCCTCCCTTTGGGCAGAACAGCTGTCCAGCCTGGCCAGGCACCTTCCAGCTCTGTCACGGGGGGAGGGGGTGAACCCTCTACCTGACACCATCTAGGCTCTGAATCTTTGGAGCTCTAGAGAAAAAAAAGGGGCCGGGCGGGCTTTTCTTGCCTTAAAAACTCCATCTTGGCACAGTTAAAAAACAAACCAACCTTGGCTATTAAGACCATGATATTTATTACCAGTTGGAAAAACACTTCTGCCCCACCAGAGCAGAGGTCGGGGAAGAGAAACACACAAAAGACAAAAGCTGGCGGTTATCTCAGCATTTTATCCTGCTCTCAGGAGCAGGGCCTGTGTGGGGCTCTGACGTGCCGGAAGCAGATGCCTGTGAACTGAACATTTACAGCAGCACCTTGCCCCTGGCTAGTCCTCATCCCCACCCCAGCAGTGCTAGGAGCAGGGAATATTAATTCTCTTTTAGTGGGAGCAGCACAATGATATGAGTAGCCCCAGGTTGTGGCTGACAGAGCTACCAACTGCGAGTTCCGGGTCTTAGAGACTGACAGTACTTCTCAGCAGTGTCCTCTGCCCAGAGATGACACATTTGCTGCCCCGAAACTCACTCTTTCTGGTGAGAGGAGGCTGATGAGCAGGCAGCCATGACCGTCTCCATTTTGGTGCCGGCTGAGCAGTGGGTCCTCCACTCTCGCTTTCTCCAGAGGATTGCAGGGTGTGAAGCTGCTGTGAGGGCCCTGAGGAGGAGGGGAGGGGCAGCGGCGGCAGAGATGGAGCAGGTATGTGCAGCCTTCCTGCTGGACTCAGGGCTTGAGCCCAGGCTGAGTCAGAAGACCCTTTGCTCCCTGCAGAGCCTCTGTTCAGTGTCCCAAGTCCACACTCCATGCTGCCTTCATCCTGCCCAGCCCTTCACTGTCACCTCCTTGTAGCTTCCGGTGGCTCAAGGTGGGATATGCCCAGCTGGGCCTGCTTCTCAGCTTTCTGCTCCTTTTGCGAGGGTTGTGATAGTTTTAAAACACGACCCACATCCTAAACAGGTTTCAACATCAGTGATTTCCTATAGTAGCAGAAGGCCAGTGACATCTTTTGAACCTGCGGCTTTTGAAAATTCTTCTGTAGATTTCTTTGCACATCTTCGTTTTTTCCAATCCAGGGGCATAGGGCTGTGCACCTTGGCAAGAATTAGCTAAGGTATTATCGCAAACACTCTAGTTATCCTGTGTTCTGTTAGCAAGCAGAGGCCAGCTGGAAGATGTTAAAATAGCACCAGCAAACAACAAATGTTAAAATAGTACCAGCAAACAACAAAAACCTAACACAAACACTCTGCACATTTCTTAACATAAAGGAAAGGAGGTCTACTTTCCTGAACTTTTCTTTTTTCCAAGAAGATCAAAGTGTTTTCTAATGTCCTGAACTTTTTTTTAAAAAAGAGTGACCTCAAAACCCTCAAGCTTTTGGTCATTTTCTCACAGTATTTTTGAATAATTCATGACTACCTTGGTCTCTTCTCCTTCCTAAGTGAGCAGCGACTGACTTTGGGTACAGCAAGGAGGAAGTTGGACTAAATTTAAATTCCAGACACTTTTCAGAAGAAAAATACAAGGCAGTGTTTGATTGTCAAGCCAATAGGGCTTCAGGAAAGGAGGGACACCGTAAGCTGCAGGGAAGAGGCAAGACTTCCTCCTATAAGAGTGGAATCTGAGACTGTTCTTGGGGGGCTGCTGGTGGAACACCCTGGAGGTGTGGGGACAGAGGAGCTGGCCAGTCACTTGGCCCAGAGGCTGGCATATTCAGTAGTGCGGGCCCAGCTTGACCTGAGCAGGGATTGGGAGAAATAATTTAAGACCAGAGAATATAGGACTTTTAATTAAGCTGAAAAGTTTGGACTTTATCCATCAGCTATGGTTTGGGACGTTACCTTACAAGATGTGGTTTGCCCTGACTGTGTTTGAGGTGATAAGAATCATCCTTTAGGCAAACCAGTCTCCCTTCACCATGGGGCCCATCCCTGGAGAGAGAGCACTGAACTGGGAAACTAGCTCTTGGCAGCACAGGGTCATGGAGAGAGCACCAGCTTTTCAGCTGAGCTAATAAGCTCAATCTTTACCAAGGTGTGGCCCTCTCTGAGCTTCCAGTTCTTCAAGTGCAAAAAGGAAATAATCCTTACTGGGATGAATCAAGAGTAAATAAAATAATAGGTGTAGAGTGCAAAGCACGGCAGACCCCCAGCTTATTTGATCCCCTTTGCTTCATTTTTTAGAGCAGTGTCCGCTGGTTTTGTAGTTCAGTCACTGGAATCTTTTTTTAATTTTATTTTATTTAATTGATAGAGAGAGAGAAATAACAGGTAGTGGGGGGGGGGGGGGTTAGCAGGCTCTCTGTTGAGCAGAGAGCCCGATGTGGGGCTCTATCCCAGGACTCTGAGATCATGATCTGAGCCAAAGGCAGAGGCTTAACCCACTGAGCCACCCAGGTGCCCCCAGTCACTAGAGTCTTAAGCAGTATTTACTTTCAGGGCATAGCCACCACTGTTCTGCTGAAAGCTGAACTTGTAAGGCAAGTTTCCAAAGAGATGGGTAAGGGAAGGATTAAGAAGAGACACCATGTGTGAATGTCTGCTTAGGTGCCAGCTTAAGAGACACACTGCTTCCTTTAAACCATATTAAATCTTGTACAAAATGGAAAGGTCATAGGCTTCCTAATATTCGACATAATAATGCTGTCTTTTGTCCTCTTTATTCCTGCAAGCGAGCACAGTCTGAATCCCTTAGTGATCTGACCTGTACCCCAGAGGAAGAGGAATACGAGGAGAAGTCGTTACCCAGAGTCAACACAGAAGAGAGCCCCAGTTCAGCACAGCAGGATGCGGTACTGGACAGAAGCCCAGAGCCCGGGGGGCCAGCCGCCATGCTGCAGCCTGGGGGGCCGCGCGCTAGGCGGGCGCGCCTGCAGCACTGCCCAGCCCTCAGTGCCAGCGCTGAGGAGGAGGAGGAGCGCTTTCTTGGGGATAACCCCTCAAGCCGCCCGGCCACCCCCGAGGTCACCGAGCCCGTGTCAGGCCCGGCCCCCTGCCCCGAGTCTCTCTCTCTGCCGGAAAGTTCCCCACACCATAATCCCGACAGTGAAAACCAGAGGGACGAAGTGTCCCTGGAAAGCACGTGTCCCCCAGCCAGGCACCCCACTGAGGAGGTGGTCTGCGTTTCCGCAGACGTGGAGATTCGGTTGTCTCCCTGTATCCCTGAGGAGGACACGACACCTCCTGAGACTGACGCTGCCACCACCTCGGAGACTCCCGCTGGTCCAGAGGGGCCAGACCCAAGTGTCCAGAAGGAGGGGGAGCTGACGATGGAAGTGCCCGGGCCCGTGCCTGTGCCGGAGCCCGAGACCGAGACCGAGGGAGCAGGGAAGGGATCTCCCGAGGCCCCCGCCCCAAGCCCGCCGGCCCCCAAGAGCTGCTTGAAGCACAAGGCCCCGGCGGTGAGCGTGGGCCCCAGCGCGCCGCCCGCCTGCGAGTCGCCCGCGGAGGAGCCCGCTCCGCGTCCCCAGGACGGAGAGGCCGCCCCCGCCGAGCAGCCCAGGGCCGAACCCGCGGAGTCCCCACCGGGGGGTCCTGAGAGACTGGCGCCGGAGCGGAAGGTGGAGCGGGGAGGCAGCGAGCTGCGGGCCGTGAAGTTCTCGGTGTCGTCGGGCCGCGCGTGGCCGCGATCAGGTGGCGCCCGCGTGCTGGAGCGCGGCGGCCCCGCGGGCCCCTCGGCCGGCCGCCTGCCGCTTCTGAAGAGCAGCCTGGTGTGGAGGAGCGAGGCGGCGCTCGACGACCTGCGGCCGGCCCCCGAGCCCCACGGCGGGAAACCCGCGACGGCAGGCGGCAGCGGCGCCTCTCGGGACTCGGGGGACACAGAGGCCGGGTCGGGCCGGACCCCCCGGGATGCCCCTGGAGACCCCTGCCCGGCCGCCCGCGAGCCGCCCTCGGGCGACGACAGAGGCCCCTTCCCTGTCAAGCTGCGCTCCACCTCTCTGTCCTTCAAGCACCGGGAGGCGTCCTCTGTCGAAGTCAGAGGGGTAAAGAGATACAGTGCTGAAATCCGGCTAGAAAAAGGGGGGTTGGCTTTGCTCCCCAAAGACGAGAAACGTCCGGCCGCGAAGGCCCCCTCCCCTCGAGGGGCACGGTCCCCGCACGAGCCGGGAAAGGGGAAGGCCCGGCCCTCGGAGCCGCTCAGCGCCAAGCCTCCCCTGCCCAGGAAGCCGCTGCTGCACAGTCGCCCCCTACCGCACCCAGACACCGGTTCCGGCGAGCTTGCGAAGGTCGTGCCGCCCCCGGACTCCAGGCGGGACAGCCGGATGGCCGAGACGCGGTCGACGCACAGGGCAGCTGGTAAGAGCCGCAGTAGCGGTGGGGTAGGGGCAGGGCCGTGGGCAAATCCCACGTCCACGGAGTATGGCAGCGCTTGGGGTGAAAACCTGGCAGGGGAACTGAGATTAAAAATCAGAATTCCTCATAGTACCACTAACACGTTCGGTCGAGTTAGAAACTGAAGAGGGGGGGAAACAAATAGGATTCTGCAGCAGTTCAGAGAAGTCAGAAAGATGGAAAAACATCTCGAAGCTACTCCCTGAGAGGAGATGGGCCCTCCAGGGAATCGCTCAGATGCCTCTTCCATTTCTTCCCTCAGAAGCTCAGTGAGTTCCAGAATCCTGGGATATGGGTACTCTGACAGATGGAGGAACCCCCGGGCCTATACCACTTCTTGGTGAGAAATGAAGCTTCTGGCTTCTCTGTCACTTAGTGACCTTCTGACCTACTGCCCCCTTCCCTGCCCCCAGGAGGATTTTTTTTTCTCCTGTTTAATAATCAGACTCACGTGGCCCAGCCTCATGGGGGAAGCATCCCATTTATTGGAGTCACAAGCCTTTGTAAAAGGGGAGCCCCCTCGGGGTGGGCGTTAACTTCCTGTCCCAAAAAAGAGATGGTGTGAAGGTTGGGGCAGTATGTAAGAATCTTCTAAAGCAACTGTCCTTTAAAATGAGCAGAGATAAAATAGATGACCTTTCTAGGTCTTTGACATTTGTCACTTTTTATTTTTGGTGTTTGAGATGAAACGAGCAATCTGTTGGAAATGGGTATTTGTGGTAGAGCTGAAGACTATTTCGTTGCTGGGTTCTTTTATTAATGGAAATCAGGGTGCCAGAAACAAAACTATGCAAACGAGTCACATGTGCGTGTGATGAAGGCCCTGAGGAGAAGTTTTCCATGGCAAATTTTATTTGGGGAAAAAAAAAAAAACTTTCAGGATGTTTTAAGTGGCTACTGTAAGTCTAGGACTCCACTGAAACACCATATTGCGGGACAAAGTAGGACCCTGTTCTTCTAGGGACCCCACACCCTAAAAGTGCACACATATGAGGGGAAAATAAGCTCACAGAAAGCAATGCAAAGACAGGCTCAAAGAAATTCTTATCTTTTCTGCCTCCTTCCTGGGAAGTGAGTGAAAATGCAGTGTGTGTGTGTGTGTGTGTGTGTGTGTGTGTGTGTACACACATTTACATATATACATATATAGTGCTTTAAGTTGTGAAGGTGACAGCTCTAGGCAGAAGTTCCGAGAAAACACCCTCCAAGAGCCTTCCTGATCCAAGGCCTCTTGGCTCAGTGGTGATTTTTTGCTGCTGCTGCTGCTGCTACCGCCGCTACATTAGGATAATCAGTGAGGGAGCTTTGGGAGAGGTTCAAGCTGGAGCTGATGATCCACTCCACAAATTGCCGGCGAGGTTATTGAAGCTATTGTGGAGTGTTTCAAAAACCCATTGAAATATCAAGGGAGGAGGGGGTTTGCTCTGTGCAGATGAAACCCTGACATCAGCACCGTCCACCTTCATGGCCTGGAATTGAAAATGTGTCTCAGGGGCTTGCTGCCTGAATGGAACTTAAAATACAGGATACTTGGGTTCATGGTCAGAGCTGGAAAAGAAGCTTCAGAAGGCAGTGCTTGACACATTAATAATTTATAACTTCCTCAGCCCAGACTGTGAGAGTTAGGATTGTTTATTGTCAAATGCCTGGAATGGTCTATAAAGACCTTATTTTTTTTCTTTAATATATAAAATATAATATAGTACATGTTAACAGCTTTACTTAAAAGTATAGCGTAAAAGAATTGCCTTGTCCATTTATTAACATTCTCTAAGCCACAGAAATAACTGATCCAGATGAAATCCATAATGAAAGAATCCCGGTTACTTGAGGACAGGGGTAGTGATTTTCCTTTCAGTGCAGAGAGAGGAAGGGAAGAATTACTCATTCTGCTTGACCTCAACTCTCCCAAAGTGTGGTTGGTATTTGAGGGGCAAATATCAGGACAGGCTGTGGCTGCTGCCTGGGACCTTGGGGTCTTGGGGCTGCCTCATGTAGACCAGAGCAGAATTGCAGAGTCGGTGCTGTCAATCCCGTTGGTGAAAGCGGGCTCTGTGTCTTCCCCAGATACTGGATCTGCTTGTGGTTTAATTCATTCTTATTATTTCTGTCATCCTCATTGCTCCCAAAATATAGCTGCCAGAGGCAATTAAATTCATATAAAACAGGTAATAAAAGTTTTAATAACAGTATTATTCAGTTTTCCAGTGAGGCCTTATTACTGCTGTTTATTATCTTGTGGTAGCGGTACTTTACCCAGAGTTCCCAGATGGGCTGCCACCCCTTTCAGGGGCACACACCCTAAAGCTAGGTTGCTGAGGTGTCCCAGATGGGTGCACAGTTCTACCTTAGGGACCCAAGCACTGTGTCCTCAGCACCCCTGCTTATCCTTCCTCCTCTCATCCACACTCTGTGTTATTTCTCTGGAGACATGGAAAAACCCTTCAGTGGGGGAGGCAGGGAGGATTCCCCAGCTGTTGGAGTAAACAGAGGAGCCCAGCTTTGCTAAGTGCAGGATTTCATGGGGTGGTTACTGCAAGGCCAGTACCATATTTGTACTCATCAATGCAAAGGTGACCGTTAATAGGAGGCGAATGGCCCAGGGTTACCAACTTTATTCATCTGTGCAGGACATTACCATCCTCCTGGTAGGATAGTCCATTTCAGAGTCTAAATGGCAGATCAGAAAGCACCCTTCTGAGCACAGGATGAGTTAGGCAAAAGAGTTAGAGACGTTCAAGACTTTCGTGTGGAAAAGTGGTAAAATACAGAAAGTATATAGAAAAAAACAGCCACTTAGGAGTCTGCTTTCTAGATGTCATCCCTGCTGGCTTTTCTTTCAGGTCATTCTTCTTTCTCTGTGTGTAATTTATATTTCATGTAGTTGCAGTCACATGTGGGATATTTTGGAGAATAGTTGGACAAATTGCCATTGTCATCTAGGGGCCTCATTTGATAATGAGCCTCCAGTCCAAGCTCATTATGTCCAGATGGGGCTGTGATAACAGTGGCACACCCAGGTCTCTGAACCTCTTTCTCTAGACTCTAGTAGTCACTCATTATGCATTCATTCTTGCAACAAATATGTCATGTATTTCTGCCATACACATAGCACTGTGCTGGCTCCCAAAAGGCAGTCAGAAAAAACATGTGGACCTCATCCTCAAGGAGCTTACCAGTCTGAGGAGGCAGGTGGCTGCTGGATGCCACAGGGGAGTGTAGATAGATGCCCATCTTGTCTTTGGCTGCTGGGGGCATTTTCTGGAGGACAGGAACTCAAATTCAAGTTCATTTGAGTTACTATGCTAAAAAAATACAGTCGACCATTGAACAGTGCGGGGGTTAAGAGTACCAGCCCCCCCATGCAGTGAAAATATCCACATATAATCCCCAAAATTTAACTACAAATAGCCTACTCTTGACCCTTTATCAATAACATAGTCAACTAACATATTATTTTGTATGTTACAGGTATTGTATACTGTCTTCTTACTATTAAGTAAGCTAGCAAAAAGAAAATATTAAGAAAATCATAGAAGAAAGTATGTTTATAGTACTGTACTATATTTATCGAAAAAATTCACATATAAATGGACCCTAAGGCACCTGGGTGGCTCAGTCAGTTAAGCGTCTGCCTTTGGCTTGGGTCATGATCTCAGGGTCCTGGGATTAAGCCCCACGTGGGGCTCCCTGCTCAATGGGGAGCCTGCTTCTCCCCCTCCTCTCTGTTCCTGCTCTCTCTCTCTCTCTCTCACTATTTCTTTCTGTCAAATAAATAAAATCTTTAAAAAAAAAAAACTAAAAATTTTTTTAAAAATTAAAAGAATAAATGGACCCTAGCACTTCACACCTTTGTTGTTCAAGAGTCAACTGTGTTCATATATCTTGAATTCTTAAAGAAAACCAACTCTGTTCATGCCTGCCTTTCTTTTTGGTCTATCATTCCCTTCATGGTCCCTTACTGAGCAAGTATGGTCAACACTATGGGCCTCCGCTTCTCCACCATTCCTGTGCCCCTCAGACCACATATATTTTCTCATCCTTGGTTGCCTCCCAGTGCTCCAGCCTCTCCTTGGTGCCCTGAAACAGAACACATCTCAGATTCCCACCTGTTTCCTCAAGTTCTCTCTTCTCTTGACTCCCTCACCCATAGCATCCAGCCCCTGGCCATCTGTGGGCACACCTGATTTGACATCTCAACATTCATAATTCAGTTTATCCACACCTCCCCCATCCCAGATCATTTTCCTTCTCCGTTCCCCCAACTATCCAGATAAGCTAGAGATCTCCAAGCCATCAAAAATATTTTAATATGGAAAATACTGAAAGGCCTAAAAGTTGTAAGAAAAATCACCTTGTAATTCTGCTTTTCTACAGTTCCGTAAAAAGGAACTCGCATTTCTGACCAAAATGAAGTAAACCACCCTATCTCTCCCACTGATAAAATTTAAAACCCTGGACAAAATGCAGGAAGTGAATGTCAGAATTCTGGAACCGGGTAAGAGTGGGTGTGCTGGGTAGAGAGAATGATAGGACTCTGAAGACCTCCCTGCCCCACCACCATGGTATCAGCAGACCCCAGCTTGGTGATTCTCCAGTCCTGTCCTCCTGCTCCCAACTGCCACCAGGCCCAGCACCAACTCCACAGGACAGAGTTTGTCGGATGGTCTTAGCCCTACTCCCTATGAGCGCCAGCAGCTAAGTAGCAAGCCCCTATATATGAAAGCAGTCCCTGCAGGGTGAAACACCTTGGGTTTTCTCATCCCTGCACTGGGCAAGTGCCACAGCAGACTGGAAGCTCTCGTCCTGGTCGCTGTGGCAATGGCATCTTTTAGGGCAGAGTTCTTTTAATTCTTCCAACCCTACTCAGCAGAAAGGCAGCTACCTCCACCCATAGCAGCACCTAAGGCTCAGAGCCCTTTAGCTCTCCAGAAAGCTCCCTGGTAGAGATCCAGTCATGAAGCTACAGCCCCTCTGCAGCAGTGGCAACAGTGACAGATGTGCTGGTGGCGGTCCCAAAGGCTTCTTTCTCTCGCTACTCTGCCCTTAGGAGTCCCAGTCATGAGAGCACACCGCAGTATAGAGGCTAAACCCTGGTTTCCAGCCAGAGAACTTTGGGGGTGGAAATCACAGAAAGGAGACACCTGAAAAAGGGTCTTTGACCTATGTGTATGAAGCCCAGGACTCATCTCCATGTTGCACCTGCATGAGACCCACAAGAATCAGCAGAGCAAAACCTTTGAGAATTTTAACAGGACTAGGTCTCAACATAACACTCAAAATATCTAGTATACAAACCAGAGGTATTCAAAATTCAAAAGAAATCAGGAGAACATAGAAAAAAGTGATCAGCAAATGCCAACCTTGAAGTGATCCAAACATTAGCATTATTAGACACGTTATTTTTTATTTGTTTTTATTTTTAACAATTGTGTTCATTTAAAAAAAAAAAAAACTCATGATTTTGTGGTTTAAAAAAAAAAAAAACTGCTGGGGCGCCTGGGTGGCTCAGTGGGTTAAAGCCTCTGCTTTCAGCTCAGGTCATGGTCCCAGGGTCCTGGGATCGAGCCCCGCATCGGGCTCTCTGCTTAGCAGGGAGCCTGCTTTCCTTCCTCTCTCTGCCTGCCTCTCTGTCTACTTGTGTTCTCTGTCAAATAAATTTTAAAAAAAATAAAATAAAATAAAAACTGCTTGTTTTGTGCCCTCTTATGCTTGAATATAAAGCTCTCTGTGAATACTAGTAAGAGCCACCATATGAAATTTATTATTAGCCATCTGTTTTTAGGCTCAAAGCTTTGCTGTGTTCTGTTTTAGCAGCAGAAACTGGAATTAAAGTTAGACAAAGACTTGAAAGCACAAAGTATACCATGTTCTATGAAGTAAGAGTGAGCACTCTTGAAATGAATGGAAAGAGAGAAATTCTCTGCAAAGAAGTAGAAGCTATTAAAAGCTATTAAAAAACAGGCATCTTAGAAAAGGAAAACATAGTAACAAAAATAAAAGAGTCATTAGAAGAAGCCAGTAGAATAGGGATCACAGATGAGCCCATGAACTTTAAAACAGATAAATAGGAAATATCTAGTTTGAGTGTGAAAAGAAAAAAAAAAGCCTCAGAGACTTTGGAACAATATTAAAACGTCTAGCATTCATATCACAGGAGTTCAGAAGGAGAAGAGAAAGATTTGAGCAGAAAAAAATATCTGAAGGAACAGTGACTGGAAACTTCCTAAATTTTTGAAAAACATGAATTTGCAGATCCAAGAAACTCAGGCGAATTATTTTTGCCTTTGTTTTAAAAAAGCTGTATTTGCATAGGTTTATTTCATCTTCTCAACAAATGGTTCTGGAACATATGAACATCCATAAGCAAAAATAGGAACCTTGACTTAAGTCTCACATCATGTACCATGATTAACTCAAAAGGGGGTCAATGAGTTAAATATAAAGTGAGACTATAAAATTTTCAGGAACTTTAGGAGAAAATCTTCGGAACATAGGACCAGGCAAAGAGTTCTTAGACTTGATAGCAAAACATGATCCATAAGAGGAAAAATGGATAAATCGGACTTCACCAGAACCAAAAACTTTTGCTCTGCCAAAGACCCCATTAAGAGGATAAAAAGAAAAGCTACAAAATGTGGGAAAATATCTGCAAACCACATATCCAGTAAAGGACTAGTATCTAAAATATACAAAGCCTTCCCAAAAGTCAACAGTACAAAGCCAAAAAATACAATTAGAAAATGGGCAGAATTAGAAGCAGATATTTCACCAATGGAAATATACCAACAGCAAATTATCACATGAAAAGATGTTCAAAATCATTAGCCATTAGAGGAACAACACTTAAGACTATAATGAGATATCCTTACATATTAGAATGACTGAAATAAAAAAGCTAGAATGACCAGATGCTTTAGAGAATGCAGAGCAACTGGAGCTCTCATACACTGCCCGTGGAAATGCAAAATGGTGCAGTCACTTTGGAAAACAGTTTGGCAGGTGCTTACAAAATTAAAAATACACTTACCTTGTGACCTAGAAATTCCACATCTAAGTATCCCAGATAAATGAAAACTTAGGTGCACACAAAAGCCTGCCACATGAATGTTTATAGCAGCATTATTCATAATCACCAAAAACTGGATGCACCCCACATATCCTTCAGTCAACCAAACAATGGAATATTACTCAGCAATAAAAAAGAATGAACTGTCAGTACACACAATAACATCTTAAATGCATATGCTAAGTGAAAGGAACCCGTCATGAAAGATTACAAATTGTATCAGTCGATTTGTATGACATCCGGATGAGGCAAAATTATAGAGACAGAACAGACAAGTAGATGTCAGGGCTTAGGGGTAGAGGTAAGGTCCCTACAAAGGGGTTAGCATTAGAGAACTCTCTGGGGTGTTGACATTGTTCTGTAACCTATTTGTGACTTTATACAAGAATCTAAGTGTGTTAAAACTCCTAGAACTCTTTAAAAAAAAAAAAGGTGAGTTTTACTCTATGTAAATTTTAAAATAATCTTTTAAATGGCACAAAAAAGTGACCATCACCTCTCTTCTCCACCCCTCTCTGAACCTCAGAAATCCCACCCACAGAAAGAACCACCACCAGCTCCTTCTCGTGCCTGTTGCAGTCAGTGCTACATCATTATCAACATACATATAGAGGCACAAGAAACTTTTTTTTTAATCACAAAAATGCTATACATGTTGGCTCACAATTTGTATTTTTACTCCACAATAAGACACGGGCCTCTTTTCTGATCAGAATGAGTGACTGAATCTCATTCCCTTTAAGAGCTATGGAGTACACATACTGTATTTTATTTAACCATTCCGAACTGAAGGGCATTCTGAGTGCATTGAGTTTTGTGGGGTGTTTTTTTTTTTCCTTTTGCTGCAATAAACATTCTTATCTTTTTTATCTCAATGGAGTCACACTTTTGCTTCTCTAGGATAGATTCTTAAAAGTGGGCTTTCTGACTCAAGGGCATACACATTTTTAACAGACATCTTCAGATTGCCCCCCCCATTACGGTGGTACCAGTTTACACCCCTTGGCACAGAGTAGAGACTTTCTCCCCCCTCTCATCAGCACGAGGTGTTGTCCGTCTATCTGTAACTTTTTTTTTTTTTCCAATCCGATGGATGAAAATGTCCTCTTTGGTCAGCAGGTCCTGGCCATGCTAACGTGGAGTGCCTTTATCCTGACCCCGAGTCAGTCTTCCTGGTACTTAACCCGCCGCAGCACCTCCCTACAACTCTCTCTTTCCCGATGTCGGTCTAACCATGGAGCTTTGCTCTTTAACACTCTCGGTGCCTTCCCACTTTATATGGGAATAAAAGTTAGATGCCTGGGGAAGGCATGTAAGGCTTTGTAGATTCTGGCCAAGGTCAACATTTCTGCCTTCCTAAGTCTGCCTGCTAACTCCTTCACTTCCTCTGACATCTCCAGCCCCACCCATGCCACCAGCTCCCCTCCCCACTCTGTACACACCCCTGCTTGCCCCCAGCACACTCCTCATTCTTGAACTTGATCTTTAGCCTCCTGAGCACATCCACGGTTTTGTTTTTCTCTGTGAAGTATCTGTGCCCAAGGGTCTCCTGGCCTGCAGTGGTGTACAGTGCCATGGTTTGCAGGACAGCAAGAGCAAGGCACGAGGCTGGGGTAAGACTGAAGAGTGTGGATATGGAGGTTTTACTCCAAGGTCCCCGCTTTGGGGGCTGTGGGATTCTGAGCAAGTGACTTTCTTAACCTCTGAGTCTTCATTTCCTCCTTTGTAAAATGAAGTTACTACTAATAGTAATACATGGGACAGCAAAAGCATTGTAACTACAAAATGTGCTGCAGTTTCCAGCAGCACAGTCATGATTTCCTAAGGATGTACCAAAATATCCTCATCTGAGCTGCATAGAACAGTTGTGGGAATGGGATTCTCTCTGTCCGGTTTAAACCAATGAAGGCGCCAACATGGGAATACAAGACCCCAAAGAGAAGGTGTGTGCAGAATATAGCACAATAGAGACTGTTTCTCCCCGCTGTTAGCAGCATGAGGTATTGTCAGTCTATCATTTTTTTTTTTCAATCCAGTGGATGAAAATGTCCTCTTTGGTCAGCAGGCCCTGGCCATCTTAATGTGGATACCAGGAAGATACGCAGAATCTTCTGGTAACCATCTGGGGGCAGTGTGATGGACTGTAGGACATCAGGGTTATGCCATGCTCTAAAACCTTTGCTCTAAAACCTGGCAGCCCAGCCCCTAGGGTGTGGAGGGGCAGTGCCCCCCACTGTCCATCTGCCACACTAAAGTCCCACTTTCGAGTGCATGAAGCACTTTTCTCCAGGGCAGCCGTGAACATCATGTGGGAACTGAAGCTCTCTGTGCACTTAGCCCAGGGCTCAGTACAGTGGGAGATAGGTGGGCTTGAAGAGAGAAGGCAGCATCTTCATGACAGGAGGGGGCAAGTGTCCCGGGCAGAGGGTGCCAAAAGCCAGAGGGGTGAGGCCAGTCCAGGACTGCAGAGACACCAGTGGGGATGCCCTTGGAGTGGATGTCCAGATACAAGGCAGGGGGCACTGGCTGATTTCTGGCAGGATTCGCCTGGAACAGGGGCATCAGCCCAACTCCAGAATTGGACCACCTGGTCAGTCAGGCCCTCTGTGTCATCCAGAAAACATCGTGGGCTCTCCAAGGCTCCCTCAGGCCAGACACTTGGAGCAGCATTGAGATCATTGGTTCCCAGTTCTCGCCGCAAATTGGGGTCATCACCTCCACGGGTTCAGATTGATGGGTGCAGGGGGAGCCCAGACAATGGAGTGGTAAAGGCCCTATAGGTGATCCTGATGTGAGGCCAGGGGTGAGAACGCCTATTCTAGGGCAGCGCTTCTCAAACTTAGAAATGTTTGTGAATCTCCTTTAAATGAAGATTCTGATTCTGATGAGGACAGTACTGCTGGTCTACAGACCAACATTGGAGTAGCAAGGATCCAAATCTGTGTTATCCAACATGGAACCGTTAGCTTCATGAGGCTGTTTTTTGTTTTGTTTTTGTTTTTGTTTTAATAAACAAAACGTGGGGCTCGAACTCAGGACCCAAGATCAGTTGCATGCTTTACCAACTTGAGCCAGCCAGGCACCCCACATGTGGCTGTTTAAATGTAAACTTAAATGAATTGCAATTAAATTTGAAAAATCAATTCCTCAGTCACACTGGCCGCATCTCAAGGACTCAGCAGCCCCGTATATTGTGACTAGCCGGCAGCACAGAGATCATTTCTACCGCTGCAGAAAGTTCCATTAGATGGCCCTGATTGGGGGCAAGTAGCAGTCTGTAAGGGTTGTGCTCTTCCCATAATACTTTCACCTGTTTCTCTGTGTGTCCGTCTCCCACACTACATCAGCTTCCCAAAGTCAGGGTCTGCCCTGGATTTACCCACCGCTTAGACTCTATACAGGTAAAGAATGACAGTAATTGCTAATGTGTATTAAGCAGTCACTAAGTGCCAAAAATCATTATATGCTTTCCATTTTAATTTCCAACAACAATCCTATTTTATAATGGGAAAGCCAGAACGTAGCAAAAAAACTTGCCCAAAGGAACATAGCGGGTGACCTGGGTAGGGGAGTTTGGTGCCATGTCGACCTCCCCTGCAGCTGCGATCTTCACTTTATGCCGTACTGCGGTGGTTCTCAACTGGGGGCGACGTTGTCCCCCAGCAGACATTTGGCAGTGTCTGGAGACTACTTGATTGTCACAGCTGTGGCCGGAGGGAGATACTACCGGCATCTGGTGTGAGGGGTTGAACATATCGCAGTGCACGGGACAGCCCCCAATACCAGAGAATCATCCAGCCCCAAGTCTCGATAGTGCCAAGGCTGAGTAACTATTGTTTGCCACTCAGTGAATAAGTTATCATGGGGAGAGAATGATGTATAGGAAAGGGGCGGGGGGGTTATACTCCTTAATAGGAGATGGTCTGAGATATAGTGAATGAAGAGTAAAGACAAAGCCTGTGTTCATGCTCCAGCTTTGTTATGTATCAGCCATATGATCTTGGACAAGTCCTTTTTACTCCATGATATTCTGTGATCCTGTCTCTGAAATGGGGCTTGAAAAGGTTCTTACATAACAAGGAGGCTTGCGAGGGTCATTAGGAATATGATATTGCTCTGAAAATCAAGACTGAATAAACCTTAGCCGTGAACATTTCTTGGATGGGGAGAGATTTCCCTACCTGTCCAGGGCAAGTGAGGGAGGGCCAAGGGATAACAGAAGGAGGAAAATCTAAGCCCTGTGGACAAGGGCCATCCCTAAAACTAATCACTTGTTCTCCAGTGGCCACTTGAGACAGATCTTAGAGAATTCCAGCTGTCCCCGGAGAGCCACAAGGAATCCAAGGTGGGTTGTTTGTGGACATGCTAAATTATAAGGGAGTGCCATGTAATAGAGTTTCACTACTTCTTCCCCTTCATCTGCTGTAGCTCAAAATTATTTTCAGATCAGCAGTGCCTTTCTATCCCCATATCCTTATAAGGTCTCAGTTATATTACCTGGCAGGTAACAGACAGCAGCTGTCTCCATGGCCAGAGATGGACTTTGGTCACTGCCTTCTGCTCAGAGGCTGTTTTAATTGCACAGCGACAGGTGAGCAAATGAACTTTGAGTCCAAGCTTGTACATCACAGCTCTTTGTCCTTGAGCTTTGTCTCTGGCTTCTGGGGTCTCCACTTTGAGATGAGGAGATCGGGCTGGACAGCTTGGGAATGTCTGCCAACCTTGCCCTTGCACACTGGGCAGCTGTACCTGAAGTTAAGCAAAGGGCCTGGCAAAGCATCTGATGCCTGGGATGCCCCCAATAAATGTGCCTGCACGTGACCAGGTTCCCGACCTCACACATCCAAATCCAGATAGGATTCACGCATTGGTTTTTGTTTCTAAATGTTTTTTTCACAGATTTTTTACCTGGGAGCAATAGAGCCCTAAAGCAGTTGTAACTAGTGCCATAGCAACAAGAAGAAGAAAAGCAAAGCAGACCCCAGGTCCCCACCGGGGGAAAGACTCACATAAATTGCCACTGTGGAGGCCTGCGTACACCCCTGCCCTTGGGCAAGGACTGACCACTCCCCCCTGGGGAATATACTATATTATCAGACCCTCATGAACGCTGGCATTGGGAAGCGTTTTGTTTTTTTTTTTTAAGATTTTATTTATTTATTTGACAGAGAGATCACAAGCAGGCAGAGAGGCAGGCAAAGAGAGGGGGAAGCAGGCTCCCCACTGAGCAGAGAGCCTAATGCAGGGCTTGATCCCAGGATCCTGAGATCATGACCTGAACCGAAGGCAGAGGCTTAACCCACTGAGCCCACCTAGGTGACCTGGGAAGTCTTCTGATTCCACTGGCCCTTTCCCTAGGCCTAATCACTTGTAAAACCGTGACACCCTGAGAGTTAGGAGTATTGTTTGACCGAGTGTGCCCCACGTTAGTGAGCAAGCGTGACATGCTCTGTGGAGACTGACTATGATACCAGGAAAAGGGGGGCAGTCCTGGCCCTCATAGGCTCTCACAGCTTATGATATAAAGAAGCTACTAGGACCATTTAAAACAGCAGTGGCATTTTTTTTTTTCCCTGTCATGTGGGAAAGAGTGTGAAGATTGTGAGAAAGAAAATCTGTAGGTCTGAAGATGGGTCTCAGGAGCGGGGATGGGGAAGAGATCCCCGCAGTGCCTCCTGACTTAGAGGAGGGAAAATCCGTGAGGACAGTTTGGCCCTGGTGGCTGGGAAAGAGGTTTCCAGACACAGTTGCTATCTTCTTGAGAGCTCCATTTTGCCATCAGGCTGTGAGCTAAGTGTTTAGAGAGATCTGTTCTCTGTCTTGCTGAGCTGTGGAGTCTTATTTTGGAGAGGAAATGGAGGAAGGGGGATCAGGATAAACCTTCAGAGGCTGGAGCTAAGAAGGAGGTGGGCTGGGTGAGGGGGGACAGCAGTAGGAAAGGCAAGTGGTCCAAGGACCTCCTGGTGCTTTTGAGGGCTGATGGGGTATGAAGAGGATGGAAAGGTTCTGCTGAAGAGGGACGGGGACATCCTTGGGAGAATGCTGGCCCCCTCTGGCAGTAGCCTTGCCTAACTGCAGTGTAGAAACAGCTCCATGGTGCAACCTTGCCTTGTTTCTGTATCTGGACAGGCAGCTGGACCCTTCCTCCTTGCTATCCAAGCACCAAGTGAGTCCTGATGATCTTAGATAGTTTTTGTGGGTTGTTTTGTTTGCTTTTTACTAAGAATGATACACGTGCAAAGAAAGGCACAGATATGTGTGCAGCTCAATGAATTTTCACACACCCAACACACCAGACAAGAAACAGAATGAGACCAGTGCCCCAGACTCTGGAACTCATTCCTGGACCATGGACCACAGACCACGGACCACGCGTTAGCTGTGGAAGGATCCCTCTATTCCTGATTACTCTTTCAAAAGAGCCTGTGTGCGGGGCCCTGGAGAGAAGTGTTAGCTTAGAAACAGCCTTCCTGTCTATAGACTCAGCACTTGCCATGGCCTGGTTCCTCGTGGGCATTAATCAGGTACAGCTGATTCTCATTATTTAGAGTAGTTATGCTCCATAAAGTTGCTGTGAATACTGAATTAGTGAACACCAAACCACTGCTCCTAGAAGAAATAGAGTAGAAATCAGAGTTAGTGAGCCTCTGATTACATTTAATCAAATGATCAGCACATAACCTTGTTTTATGTGTGTCTCTGTTTAAAGACACCGTACTATATGTATTGTTTATTAATTACCATCCAACTCACAGCCAACAAAACCGAAAACTCAGCCCTGATGAGATGAACTTCATCTGACGAACGTATTTTCTTCGTGAGGCTCCTCACAGTCTTCTTAGCACATTAGCAGTAGATGTGGGGGGTATTTTAGACAGCAAAATTACAAAAAAAAAAACCAAAAACCCACAAAAATGCAAAAAATGTGGCACTGAGTTTACCGCGAAAAGGATATTTGTTTATAGTATGAAAGGAGAAACAGGAAAGAAACAGAGTCCCCTTGTTTGACGTCAGCTGGGACCGTGCTCGCCCAGATACTCAAATTTTTCACCGCTCTGCACATGTCTGCAGATGACCATGAAGGGTTAGAACCCATCTGGGCATTACAAATACAGTTTAGCGAGTAGGCGAATTCACAAATACAGAATCCACAAGCAGTGAGGACCGACTGTATTGGTTGAATGAGAAAAGGAAGGAATGGCAATTCGTTTAATTTGGAGGTAGAACTAGAGCACAGCCGTATCACACATCATTCCATGAAAAGCCCTTACTTCCCGAACGCTCAGCACTGTGTTGAGACGGATGCTGACATGAGAATTACAAGCCCAAGTTCTACTATAAGATTGCCAGCCTGGCTCATGGGCAGAACTGGTGAGGAGCGACTGCAGATTTAGCCAGCATGTATTGATCAGGCACTGTCTCTGTAAGCTGACCGACAGTCAATCAATAAATGCTTTAAAAACAACAACAACAACAACCCTCATCTTTCATGTAGGAATCCTGGCATAAATCCTCAGCATAGATGAGGCCCCACGTGTCTCCAGAGTCCAGGATGCCACCCCCACTCCAGCAGTCCCCGTGGTGTGTGTTTATACACCTCATCGCCCCCACGTAAACCAGAGCGGTGGCAGAGGACCTGGAGGGGAGACTGAGCTGGAGAATGTTTGCTGTTACTGGAGCACCACGGCACGGTTCTGGCTTCTTCTGGCTGTGACAGATGTTAACGATGCATGCACTTTAGAACAGAAATCTTAGAGCCTAAACTTGGGCCTTTCCTTCTGCAAAGAGTGTTTTTTAAAAAGCTGGGAATGAGCCGTTGATACGTATTTTTAAGATGACAACATAACGGAAAAGGATTAGAAGGAGCGTGCCAAAGTGTTATTTAGCACAACTTTCCCGGGTTATTGATTTATGGGAAACTTTCTTCTCCTTCTTTATACTTTTATCTGCTTTCTGAATTTGTACGATGTGCATGTGTACTTTTATAAACAAGGAAGACATTTGAGGAGACAAGGACACGAACAGCATCAGGTTAACGTCTGCTTGAACCGTCACGAACCGTGTCCTTGGGAACCAAGAGTCAGCCCAGCCCCCTGGCCAGGCAAAAGGCTGAAGGACAACCCAGTGCTTGCTTTGGGTTTTCTTTTGTTTTGTTTTATCACAGGAGAGGACACTGGCAAAAAGCTTCCTGGCCGCCATCCTGTCCTGGCTGGAATTTGACCAAAGGCTGCCTCTCTCCTCAAGCAGCAATAACAACAACAGAGTAACAACAGCACCCACCACAGGGCAGCTCACCCTCTCTAGCTCACACAGAGCCAGACGCTGTAATGAGTGCTTCCTGTGGGTCATCCCCTCACATATTCGCCATCACATAGGAGGCAGGGATGGTAGATGATCTCATGCAATCTTCAGTCCCGCTAAGAGGGGTACACGCTGCTCCTTTCCTCATTTTACACTGAAATTGAGTCACAGAGAGGTTCTGGAATTTGCCCAGAAGCACCTTGCTAGCCCGAGGCCTTATTCCTAGACATGGAGACCCCAGGGCCACATCAGTAGCTGCTGTTTCCTGGCCCCAGGGAGGAAGCAGTCCTCATTACCACAGCCTACTGAACCAACCTCAAGAACAAGAACTCTTGGAAATGAATGCTAGAACAATAAATATACTTTTCAGACTAAACTCTTGAGGTGGGAGAGCATATTAAGAAAAAGGAATCTGGAGAAAAGCTTATGTATAAACTCCTCATAGCCTCCCTCTTTGACAGAACATATCCTCAAAATAACAACAACAAAAAATTAGTTTCCCCTACCAAAAGTTGCCCTCCTATGAAATTAAGTTATTTAGGGCAAGCTCTGTGGCTGTCACAGCTTCCTGCATCTAGAGCATTATGTCTTCCGGAAATTTTACCCTATGTATGCTGTACAACAGGTCAAGTTTGCGGTCTTTCTTTCCAGGGGAGATGTGTTTGGGGGAGTCCCTCTCCTTTGGGCTCTCAGTAAAGGAGATCACACAGATACAGACATGAACTGATAGTTCCCTGTGTGTAAGGACTGTTCCTGGGCTGTTCATGGTAAACCCCAGACATAACTGACAGCGTGCAAAACCTCACTTGGGGAGGAAAAATTGAGACGTCAGAGCCCTTTAGCCAAATCCCCAGAAGATTAAGGTTGTCTGTGTTGAGGCAGAAAGAAGTAAACAAAGGAGTGTTTTCATCTCCTTTTATTTAATCTACTGCCACATCTATATTATCTTGGGATTAATGACATTTTGAACATGCTTAATCTCAGAAGCTATTTTATGGTTGAACCTTGACCCTACAGTATTCATGCTGTAGAGCTATCACCTAGGAAGTTTTTTGTCATCTGAAACCTGTGTTATCAGGATAACACTACCTGTGTCTTCGATGCCCTTCTCCTCCCTTTCCTTGTGGAGTATGGCACACGCACCCTCCCTCAACCCTTGCCCCTGCTGTGGCGCCAAGTGCAGGGAAGGGTGTGCAGACCACCTGGGCCTTCCACCACAGATCAGAACAGAGTCTCTTCCAGATGCTCTGCCTGGGTTGACCTGAGACAGGTACTTATGTGGGTTACATGAACCTCCAGGTGGAATCGCAGGCCTCTTTGAACCCTGGTACAATGGCAGGATGCTTTGTGGCTTTTCTCCCTCCTACCCCAGGGTCTGGAATCTCGCCCACCCCTCCTCCCTGTGCCCTCCACCCAGGAGGCTGCCCCTGGACCGTCCTGTGAAAGGGAGAGGCTGTCAGGGTCCCTGTGGCCTGCTTGCATTCCTGACAAGGAGCAAAGTGGGCAAGGACAGAGTACAGAATACAAGGAAAGGCCATTTACTTCCAAAAGAGAAGTGATTGGTGAAAGATCTTGGCCTTATGCCAGGCCCAGGTTTGGGGAGGCTGCCATTGTAGGTCACTTGATCCCACACTGGTCCAGCGCAGGTGCAGCACTCACTCACTCCCATGCATCTGCCCGTGAACGCTGGAGGCATGTGCTCACGCTTACACACAGAGGACACCAGAAACGTGGCTGCCCACTGACAGGCAGAGCAGAGGCCCGTGCCCCTTCCCTGCTTGGGATGAAATCTGCCAGCGTTCTCTCAGTGTGAGGAAGGAAAAACCACCTCTTGCCTAGCCTGACCTGGTTGCATTGTTTACAAGACTGCTGTTTCCGTAAGCACACTGGACAGGAGAACAGGATATGCCCCTGGTCCCCGAGGGCCCCCAGCCTCAGTCTGCCCTTGGAATCCCCCGCCTTGTCGTAGACCTCCCACAGAGCCCCTGTTCTACAGAACCTTTGCCAGTGATTTTTTTAAATACTCATTTTGGCTCCGATAATGTTTAGGAGTTCATCAGAGCTATCTTGTGCCCTTGCGATGAGAGTGATATGTGTGTCCATGGCGCCACACAGATCCGAGGGTCTGGGGAGCCAGCCAGAGAACTCAGAGATGCTGCTCAACCTCCACTTTAAAACTCAGGATGGGAATTTTCTCTCTGTGCACACTTCGTCTTAACAGAACTATTCGGAATATTTTGTTGGCTGAGGTAATGACTTTGAACCCATAGTGAAAGCCCTCTCTCCTGTAGCCCTGTGTTGTGGCAAAGTCTCAGGGAGAACGGTACCACCAGACATCTCCCTTGGGCCAGGAGGGAGCAAAGCACGACTGTCACTGAGCGTGAGGAAGAAATCAAAGGAGAAGTGGAAAGAAACCTGTTTAAGGAAAAAATTAAAGTCCAGAAAGACCATGAGGACTCCCTGGAATGAGGGATTGAGATTAAGGGATGAGAAATGCAGACTTTCTGTAAAACATGGAACCGCCTTCTATGTGCCTGACAATCATTGGGTTCTCTGGACAAGAGACAAAATATAAAAGAACCTCATAAATGAGCTGATATTAGAACAGTGCAGGGTGCATAGTCTCTGGAGTGTGTCTGTTGAGTAAATAAGAAGTTCTAGTGACCAAAAGCATAGATCGGTAAGGTAGACAGTGAAAGAGCAGATATATTTAGCACCAAGCTGTGAGGAAAATCTCTTGAGAGTCACAGAAGGATTCAGAAAAGGAAAGCATGTTCAGCTAGGCTGAACAGAGCAGGCTTCATGGAGGAGGCAGCATCTGGACAGACACTTCATAGGCAAACAGGGATGATTCTGGAACAGGGTGTCCAGTCCCTCATCATCTCCTAGACTGTGGCCAAAGCCTCCCTCCTTTCCTCCCAGCCTCCCATCCCTTTCCAGTCAGACTCCTTCTCCACACAGCCTCCAGGGTGTCCCCTTGGCTCAAACCCCATGGCTCCCCATGATGGACAGGAGAAAGACCAAGAAGACCTTTCTCAGTTGCCTCGTGCCTGATCATTCAGCCCCTCACGGCCAGCCTGCCCACAACTCTGCCTTCTGCCCCCCTCACCTGGGAGACCTTTCCTTACCCTTCTGCTCAGCCTGGAAGGTTCCTTCTCCAGGTCCCAACCTAGACACCACTTCACCTGCCACGTACCAGTGTCAGGCCCTTCCTCACCCAGCACTTAGTAAACTCTAGCATCTTCCAGTTTCCACCACAGCTGCTTATTTGTATTTAGTCTCCCCCAATAGACTGAGATTTTGACAGAACAGACAGTTGGTGGTTTATGTTTCCACCTTAGCTTTTAACACAGTCCTTACACATTAACCCTGGAAGGAGGGAGAGCAGGAAGGATGGAAGGAGCAGGGGGGTAGGCAGGAGGAGCAAGAGAGCAGAAATGTTGGGCTCTGGCTAACAGAAAGGATTGTACACTTAGAAGTAGTCTGAGAAGATCTGAGTGTTGAAATCAAGCATGGAACAGAGAACATTTGGGGGAAGAAGAGATGAAACTTAAAAGGGTCAGGAGGAAGGAGGAATTCCCAGGTTTGGGAGCAAGAGTCCTGGACAAGGACCTGGAGAGGGCATGCCCATGGAGGGCAGGCCTCCCAAGCAAGGTTATGCAGCTCCATCAGTGCTGCGAGGGGTAGAGCAGATGGAGAATGGGGAGACCTCGGGATTTATGGTTTAGCGGTCAGGTGGATGGAAAGAGCAGCATTTGTGGTGTGGCCCCATCAGGAATTAGCTGAAGAGACACAGGCCGAGGCCACTGGAGCGGAGGGTGGAGAAGAACAGAGGTTAGTGAGGCTCAGTGGAGACAGTTCCTTTCAAGCCACGGGAGAGCCAGGCACTTTGCAAAACATCAAGGAAGAGAGGAGAGCCAGGGAGAGCCTGAAGAGGCAGGAAGGGTCAAGGGGCGAATGGAAGAGATAGAGCGGGATTCCCTGGGGACCAGTCCAGTGGGGTGGAGGCCCCAGGGAGCAGCCAGGAGAGCAGGAGCCATTCCTAGCTGTCCAGGCCAGAGAAAGGTCAGTGTGTGAAGCCAGAGGCCCTTCCCAACTCTGACATGAAACTGAAGCTTGCCAAGCTGTGGCTGCTGTCCCCTCTTTGGGGCAGCTGCATTTAATATTTTGTGGCTCAGACTAGAGGAGCATCATCTCTTTGATGCATCGTTAAATGAGAAAACCAAGTCCCCTAAAGAAAAGTAGAAGTCTTGCCAGAAAGGCTCCTGGGTTCTCTTTCCTCCTGCCTCACCCATCCTGGCCTGTGGCCCCTGTGTGAACAGAAAGAAAGAGACTGCAGGCTGAACTGGAGGCAGGAACAAGAACAAATAGAGTCATATCCTATCACAGCAGAGCAAGGGGTGGCGAATGTCAGGCCACCAAGAACAACACTAACTCATCCCAGACTTCTGCATGCGTTGCTGTGACATGGATCCTGCCTTCCCCTTGCCAACCAAGATGTTGAAGGGGAAGTGTAAAGGGCGAGGGCCAGGCATATGGGGATGCCTTTTCTTTCCTTTCCTTTTCCTTTTTTCTTTTCTTTTCTTACTTTCTTTCTTTCTTTCACCTTCCTTTCTTCCTTCCTTCCTTCCTTTTGTTCAGTTAGCCACTATATATAGTACATCATTAGTTTTTGATGTAGTGTTCAATAATTCATTAGTTACATATAACTCCCAGTGTTCATTACAACACATGCCCTCCTCAATACCCATCACCCAGCTACCCCCTCCCCTCTGAAACTCCCAGATTGTTTCTAGGGGCTCCATAGTCTCTCATGGTTCATCTCCCTCTCTGATTTCTCCCCCTTTGGATTTCCCTCCCTTCCCCTGTGGTCCTCTGTGCTATTGCTTATGTTCCATGTATGAGTGAAACCATATGATAATCGTCTTTCTCTGCTTGGTTTACTTCACTTTGCGTAATCCCCCCAGTCCCATCTGTGTCAATGCAAATGTTAGGTATTCATCTTTCTGATGGCTGAGTAATAGTCCCCGTGTATATGGACCACATCTTCTTTATCCTTTCATCTGTTGAAAGGCATCTCGGCTTCTTCCACAGTTTGGCTATTGTGGGCATTGCTGCCATGAACATTGGAGTGCATGTGCCCCTTCTTTTCACTATGTCTGTATCTTTGGGGTAAATACCCAGCAGTGCAATTGCTGGGTCATAGGGTAGCTCTATTCCCAACATCTTGCTGCATCTCCCCCTCTTACACTGTTGGTGGGGGTGCACTTCTGTCTTTGTTTTGTGTGGTGACAGGCAAACATTCCGAGAAGCAGGGTCATGGCGAACCTTCAGATTCGGCGTACTTTTGATATACCTGTGAGAAGCCACTATTTAATCCATAGGTTTCCTTGAAGAAAGTTTTAAAGGCACCATTTCTCTCCTCTCCGGAACATTAAGGAAAACAAGTGTGGCTCTTGTGATGTGACTCTCTGCAAAAGGAAGGTTATGTTTACAGTTTTTAGAAAAAAGAATAACCGTGTGTCTGCAAAACTTCCAAGCAAATAAGGAATCACGTAGTATGTACTAGCCCAAAATGACAGACTTATATTAAAGAAATCTTATCTATTTATGTACTTACTTTTGTCTCATTCCAGAAAGTATGCCATGGGAGGAAGGTGGCTTTAAAATGTGCGTGTAGGAACAGCTGCGTTTAATATTTTGTGGCTCAGACTAGAGGAGCATCATCTCTTTGATGCATCTTTAAATGAGAAAACCAAGTCCCCTAAAGAAAAATAATAGTCTCTCCAGAAAGGCTCCCGGGTTCTCTTTCTCCTGCCTCACCTATCCCAGCCTGCAGCCCCTCTGTGCAGTGTTCTCTGTGTGGGAGAAACCAAAGGTGAGATGCGACAGGGCCTGGGATGTTTTGCATAACCTTGTGTCTTTACCCACAGAGAAGGGTCCTCCTCCTGAAGCTGAGGGCCAGCCTGCACCACCCTGGATCACCATCGCTCGGCAGAAGCGACGAGGGACCTCAGACCAGCCCCCAAACCAGGAAGACAAGCCCGGGACCCGCACCTTGAAGTCTGAAATAGGAAAACAAGCCAAGGTACCCGAGAGAGCCCAGGTGCTTAGAGCAAATGCTTTCTGTCTCTGTAGGTACAGGAGGAACCAGGCAGCTGGAGCTGGGGCCTGGCACCCCACGCATTCTGTTTGGTCATCACCAGGACCCTTGCCTGTGATGATTGCTGATGTCTGCCCCCTCTGTGTGCTGCGCTGTTAGAAGTGGCTGGATTGCTGAGGCAGCGGACATAGCTCTCTTCTCCCTGCCTCCAAGGCAACACAGCTCAGCATCAGGAGACATGGAACAGGGTAAAAGAACTTCTCAGTTAGAAGCTTGGAGACCATGTCAGCAGCTCCATCTTGGCTCGTTGTGTGGTGATGGACGAGCCCTGCTTTTACTGCTCTGCTGGCTGCCTGCTGGGCTCCTTGTTCCTCACCTTGAGCTGGAGGGCTGGGACCTGGGTTTCTGCTTCACACTTTGGATGGAAACAGTGTTCTCAAACCCAAGCAACTACACTTAGAAGCAGGATGAGACCCACAGCTTTTGTATTCCCCTGAATAGCCACCATGATAAACCCATAAGCATGTTTCAGCCATGTGAGAAAATGAGCCTGAACCTGCAGTAGGACCTGTTTCCCTTCACTGGAACTAAACCTCCATCGTACCTAACTTGAAAACCTTCCTGCAGGCTAAGGGAATTTATAAAGCCAATTAACCCATCATCTTGGTTTGGGGCATCTTCATTCATACCAGTTATCACAAATCTCAAAACTATTTCACTTTGACACAGTTCACTCTGACTTTTAAATAGAATCCCTGCCATCCGACAGGGGCTGAGGCCAGGTGTGGGGCAGAGCAGAAGCCATGATGTCTGTGTGGGCTGAACACAGGACCCCATATGCCAGTCTGAGTCTGCCATTCTAAAGGCCCCTCTCAGCAAGGGCACAAGTCAGCTCTGCCAAGAGAGTACCAGGGGCATGACTCACCTTTGTCTAGAAATGCCGTAGCCCGTTGCCTTTGGCTGTGTTTGCCCCCTGTGGGACTCTCGGGTGACCAAACAGTGTGTATCTCTCTTGTGTCTTAATAGGAGCCCACGAAGCCAGCCGACTTCATCCGCAGCAAGTCTTTCCTGGTGGCTCCTGCCAAGCCCTCTGGGGACCGGAGGCAGGGGACAAAGCTCTGCCTCCAGGAGGGGCTGCAAAGAGGAATCTCGTTGTCCCATCAGAACTTGGGTAAGAAGTCTACAAGCAGTACCAGACACTGAGATGCTTTTCCAGGATTGGTCCTGCACTTTTTGTTTGTTTGTTTTCTTTTCTTTTTCCAAATCACTTTGCCACATTGATTTTTTAAACAGCTTTTACTGACATGTCATTTAGGTGCCATAAAACTCACCTGTTTTAAATGTACGGTTCAGCAAGTATATATTGACAATGAGAATATATTTACTGACGTGTACAATCATCACAATCCAATTTTAGAACACTTCTCTCACTCTAAAAAGAAATCTCATGCCCATTTACAGTCATTCACCGTCCTCAACCCCAGGGCTAGGCAACCGCTAATCTACTTTCTGTCTGCGTATGACTTGTCTTTTAGGGACATTTCTCATAAGTGGAGTCATAAAATATGTATTCTTTTGTATCTGGCTTCTTTGACCAAGCATAGTGTCTTCAAGATTCATCTCTATTGTCACATGTATCTGTATCTTTAAATTTATTTTTCCCTGTGGTAAGACACATATGACAAAATTTACCATCCTAGCCATTTGTCAGTATACAGTTTGGCAGTGTTAAGAATATACACACTGTGGTGCAAACCAATCTTCAGAGTTCCTACAGTTTTATTCTGGAAGTTTCTCTCACCTCTCTGCGTTGCTGGAACTGTTTTTGAGCCTGCTGTTCTTAAGACTTTTTATTATATAAATTATTCTATGCCTAAATCTTCTTTACATGTTTGCGCATTAATGGATTTTACGTTTGAGACCACAGTTAAGACCTTGACGTATATTATAAAGAAACACAAGAGGCTTAAGTGGAAATCCAAACTCATTTCTCGTGTTTCTGTTTGTCTTGTCTTCTTTCCAGCAGCTCAGTCTGCAGTGATGACGGAGAAGGAATTGCATCAGCTGAAGAGAGCCAGTTATGCCAGTGCAGATCAGCCGTCCTGGATGGAACTTGCCAGAAAGAAATCTCAAGCTTGGAGTGACATGCCCCAAATTATAAAATAGGCTGACAGCCTGCTGCTAAAGAATGTCCACTTCCTTGACGGGTCATTGAGTCAAAAACTGCCGGTAAATCAAGGCAAACAAACTGTGAAACTGAAGAGTGATTTTATCATCAAGTTAGGGGAGAGCGAACTTGGGGAAGAGGAAGGAACCAGGCCAACAAAGACAGTCACACAGCCACAATCCTGGGCCAGAGGTGCCCTAAAACAAGAACACCATTGAAAAGGGCCAGGAACAAGGTCCTGTGCCCAAAGGTATGAATGTGAGGCTTTGAGAATCGCCTTGATAAAGAGGGCTCGGACAGGAAGAGAGTGGCAGTGAACCATGAATGCCTAAGTCAGGAGCGCCTGCAAGGTCAGAGGAGAAGGTCTTTCAGGGGAATGTGTGTCTGTGCTTCCACCTGAGATCAACCTGTGTCTCCGGTTCTCGTCTTGCCTGTGGATCCCGTCTTCTCCTTTCATGTTCACTATTAGGCATGACATTTTTGGTAAAACAGGGATGCCGTTTCCAAGAGCAGCTATAAAACCGTCTTCCTGAAGATAGTCATTCTACGAAGGAGTGGAAGGAACATAGCCGGGTTCATCAATTCACAGACTGTTTCCAAAAATAATTTTTAAACTTTTCCACAAGGCATCTGTGTCCTTAACCATTGCACAATGTATTGCCTGTTCAATAAAAGGTTTCAAACATGCCTCTGTCATACGTGTAAATGTTCTTTCTGCTGACACTTGGAGAATGTCCTCCGGCAACAAGTGAAATGCAGCGTATAGAATTTCAATGTGTGTGTGTGCGTGTGCGTGTGTGTGTGTGTGTGTGTGTGTAATTCAGTGTGTGTGTACTGTAGAATATCAGTTGGGTAGATCTGGGGTTTTTTGAGATTCTTTTTTTCTATAAAATTTCAGTGTTATTTTTGGAAGATAATGTGGGATATTTTTTTCCTGTTTTCATCTACTTGGTACAACATTTAAAAATATAAAATTTCTAAAAAGTTGTAATTCTTGAGTATCAAATTAATCGAACCTGCACATTTCTGTTGAAAACTAGGTTATCAGTGTATTAGCCAGGATGACCCATGAATGTAGAATGTGGAGAAGCCAGCAGAGGAAGAGTGTATATTTAGGATCTCAGAATTGTGTCTGAGTTATGTAATACCTCTATTTTTAAAAATATTTCCAATTTGTTCCTTTGAACAAGCTAATCTTCATAAGAATATGTACAGCTGGGAGCACGTAGCCACCAAAATAAGTAAGACTTTATAGACACTATAATTTGATTTTATATACCCTGAGTTCTACTTTTATTGTACTTTCTATCCTCCTGAATAATTATTTTTCTAGCTGTTAGAACTACACTTGATCTTGATCAACTAGAACTTGATTAAGACTTCCTTTATTGAAAAAGTCCCTGGGTAGCTCTTTTTTTTCCTAACCAGATTGATTTATTAATTTCAGTCTCATAGAGAACATCACTATTGAATGCCATGATAAATGTGCTCTAAACAAAAACTCTGTCCATCTAGAATTGCTCCAACAGTTTAGACATAAATAAGTTTAACAAGTTTAACTAGCCATTACTACCCCAAACCACCATTTCCCTTATTAACAGAATGTTTCAGATGAACAATTTTGAGGCAGTAGATTTGACCATAAGATCAAAAGTTCTTGGTTCAGTTTATTCAAATAGAGACTGGTATTCTCTGTGTTTCAGGGCTTGGTTTCATACTCTTTGGCACCTGGTAACTTAGAAGGGTATAGATTTTTAAGACACTGGGAGAATTCAAGGCAGGGGCAGGGGGTGGCGGGAGGTTAGCCCTGTATCTGCCAGCCCTGTGCGTGAAGGTTGTGATCTTCTGCCATCACAGGAGAAGCTGAGACAGTGGCCAAAATTTCAAGATGCTGAACGAAGTCTAGAGTGGCAGCGGAGATGGTCCAAGTCTGCAGGGAATTGCCACGCTTGGTTTTCCTGACAAGAAAGAGCGAACAATTACTGAGCACCTCCTGTATGCCAGGCCCTGCTCTGAGTGCATCATAAATATAACTTTTAATTCGCTCCACAGTCCTTTGGGAGTAAGTACTTATCTCCACTTTGCAGATGAGAAAACTGAGGCACATTAAGGTTAAGATCTCACAAGACCGCACAACAAGTGAGTACCCAGTAATTGACTCCAGCCTTTCAACACTACCTTTCAGCGACAACCCCATTTTTAAAAACCATTAGCATGGAGGTGAATCTATGTCCTCGAAAACATAATATAGACAAGGGAGTCCTGAATTTGACCTTAAGGGCTCTTACGTGGCTGTAGACTGAATGTTTGTGTCTCTCCAAAATTCATGTTAAATCCTAACACTCAGTGTGATGGTATCACCTTTTGGAAGGTGATTAAGTCTTCAGGGTGGATGGTTCATGAATGGGATTAGTGCACCCTTATAAAAGAGTTCCCAGAGATCTCCCTGCTCTTTCTAGTATGTGAGGACACAGCAATAAGACAACTCTCTACGAACCAAGAAGAGGGCTCTCATCAGACACTGGATCTGCCTGTGACTTGGTCTTGGACTTCCCAGCCTCCATCAAGAACAGTGAGAAAGAAATATTTGTTGTTTATAAACTATCCAGTTTATGGCAGCCCTAACAGACTAAGACACAACGTGTTTTAGAGACAAGCACGGACCTCATGATGCTTCCCTGGGTGACTGCGTTCACCCTTATCCTTCAGTTTCCAAGAAGGACTGGAGAAAATATGAGGGTTCTTTCCTAATTTTTTGTCATGAGTACCTACACGGACTGTGATTCATTCTTTCATTCAGTTGACAGTTCTGTGCAGTTACTTGACCAGGGCGGCACACTGGTGAGCAAATAGATAATATGCATTCTAGTTGGGGAGGGGCACTAAATAAATAGATAGGAAACATGGGGAAAACAGCAATACCTGAAATAGTGAGCCTAAAACAGAGGGACTTTGTTGTGGCAGAAAGGGTTATTTGAGAGTGGGTGGATAGGAAAGGATTTGCTGAAGAGGCGACCTAGTTATAAAAATGAACCAGCCATGCAGAGATCTAGGGGAGAGCACTCTGGGCAGAGGTGACAGCTCTATTAAGTCCCAGGCCCTCAGACCTGGCATGTTCAGGAAGCTGCGTAGCTGGTGTATACAGGACAAGGGGGAGGGGCAGGTGCAGATCCCAGGAAGCAGGCTGGACCAGTTGTGAGGGGCCTGGCAGGCCATATGGGGAGATGGATTTGTTCTAAGTTCTTTGGGAAGTCAATGATGAAAAGTGATGGGAGGTGATGTGCTTTACATTCTAAGAAGATGGCTGTAGCTTCTAGGTGAAAATGTATTGTATGGGGGCACAGGTAGAAACAAAGCTAGAAGCCTGTTTCATAGTCCATTAGGATCATGGTGGTCTGGCTTAGGTATAATGATGGAGGCAGAGAGAAGTGAATGATTCAAAATACTTTTTTTTTTTTTTAAGATTGTATGTATTTGTCAGAGAGAGCGAGCATAGGCAGAGTGGCAGGCAGAAGCAGAGGGAGAAACAGACTCCCTGCTGAGCAAGGAACGGGATGTGGGACTCCATCCCAGGACGCTGGGATCATGACCCGAGCCGAAGGCAGCCGCTTAACCAACTGAGCCAGCCAGGCGTCCCTCAAAATACTTTTTGAAGGGAGGATAAAATCCATCATGCTGGTGGGTTTGATTTAGTGTGAAAAGGAAAGGATAGAAGTAGATAGAGATGACAGCCAAATTTTTGGCTGGAGCTCGAGATGAGTAGTGATATCATTTATAGAAATGGAGTCGGGGGAGTATATGCCACAAAAAGGAGTTCACTCTTGGACATTTTTTAAAAATTCAACTGTTATTAACTTAGAATGTTATGTTAATATTAGGTGTACAATATGATTAAACAATTCTATACTAGTTGCTCATCAAGATAAGTGCGCTTTTTTTTTTTTAGATTTATTTATATATTTAATTGACAGAGATCACAAGTTGGCAGAGAGGCAGGCAGAGAGCGAGAGGAAGGGAAGCAGGCTCCTTGCTGAGCAGAGAGCCCGATGCGGGGCTCAATCCCAGGACCCTGGGATCATGACCTGAGCCAAAGGCAGAGGCTTTAACCCACTGAGCCACCCAGGTGCCCCAAGATAAGTGTGTTCTTGATCCCCTTCATCTAGCTCACCCATCCCCCCAACCACCTCCCCTCTGGTAACCACCAGTTTGTTCTCTCTAGTTAAGAGACTGTTTTTCTGCTTGTCTCTTTTTTTCTGTGTTCATTTGTTTTGTTTCTTAAATTCCACATATGAATGAAATCATATGGTATTTGTCTTTCTGTGACTGACTTATTTCACTTAGTATTATACCATCTAGATCCATCCATGTTGTTGCAAATGGCAAGATTTCATTTTTTCTTATGGCTGAGTAGTACTTCATTGTATATATATACCACATCTTCCCTATCCATTCATCTATGGATGGAGACTTGGGTTGTTTCCATACCTTGGCTCTTGCAAATAATGCTGCAATAAACATAGGTGTGCATATATCTCTTGGAATTAGTGTTTCCAAATTCCTAAGGTAAATACCCAGAAGTGGAATTACTAGATAATACGGTAATTCTATTTTTAATTTTTTGAGGACTATCCATACTGTTTTCCACAGTGGCTGCACTAGCTTGCATTCCCACCCGCTGCACTGGAGTTCTTTTTTCTCCACATCCTCACCAACATTTGCTATTTCTTGTCTTTTTAATACTAGCCATTCTGATAGGTATGAAATGGTATCTCTTTATGGTTTTGATTTGCACTTCCCTGATGATGAGTGATGTTGAGCATCTTCTCATGTGTCTGTTGGCCATCTGGATGTCTTTTTTGAGAAAATGTCTATCATGTCTTCTACCCATTTTTAAATTGGATTATTTGTTTTCTTTGTATTGAGTTATAGAAGTTCTTTATATTTTTTGAATATTAACACCTCATCAAATATGTCATTCACAAATATCTTCTTCCATTTAGTAAGTTTTCTTTTTGTTTTGTTGATGGTTTCCTTCACTGTGCAAAAGCTTTTTATTTTGATATAGTCTCAATAGTTTAATTTTTCTTTTGTTTCCCTTACCAAAGGAGACATAGTTAGAAAAATGTTTCTACAGCTGATGTCAGAGATTCTTGCCTATGTTTTCTTCTAGGAGTTTTATGGTTTCAGGTGTCCCATTTGGGTGTTTAATCCATTTTGAGTTCATTTTTGTTTGTAGTGTAAGAAAGTGGTCTAGTTTCATTCTTTTGCTTGTAGCTATCCAGTTTCTCCAACACCATCTGTTGAAGACATAGCCTTTTCCCATTGTTTATCTTTGCTTCCTTTTTTGTATGATTTTGGACATCTTAATTTTCAGATTTCCATTAAATGGCTAAGTGGAAATACAAAATAAAGTCATATAGCTGGAAATCATCAGCATTTAGATTGGATAGGGATTTAGGGTGTGGAAAAGGAAGAGAAGGCTCTCAGGATTAACCCTAGGATAAACCAACGCTTCAGGATCTAAAGAAAGCAGAGCTAGCAAAGGAGACAGGAATCGTCTATGAAGGAGGAGGAAAAGCAGGCAAGAGAAGAAAGTGTTGGAAGGAAGAGGGAGGAATCAGCTGTGTTGGCTGGGATCTAAGAGATCCAGCCAGATGGGAACAAGAATGACCATGGGCTTGGGGAACATGGAAGTTATAGGTGACCTTGACAAGAGCAATTTCAGTGGCATGCTGGGGACAGAAGCACAAGTAGAGTGAGTCAAGGTCAGCCAGCCTGTTGAAATATCAACTGTATTCAACTTTCAAAATTTTACTGTGAATGGGAGAAGTAGCACCAGAAAGGGGAAGAGGTGTGTGGCCAACAGAGGGTTTGTTCATTTGTTAGAAAAGACAAACAAGAGTGTGGTTATGTGCAGAAGGGAATTAATGTGTAGGAGGAGAGAAGGAAAAATTGCTGAGGTAGGTCTTTCTGAAGCACACCTTGCCTTTCAGAACTTCCCACAAGGATGAATGCCTGCACTTGTGGGCTGCTCTTGTTCCTAGAGATAGGAACTCCAGGTTTTGATCCAGCTGCCAACAGAGGCCCAACTGTGATGACATTGTCCTTGTTATGTCTTTCCCCTGCTTGCCCTGGGTCTTCCATTCCCACAGCTGCCTTCTTTCTTGGGACTCATGCATTTTTATTGCTGTCCTTCTCCAGAACTTGGCTCTTGGCAGTCTGCAGAAGAAATCCATGCACACCTGACATTCTTTGGTCAGGTCTACTAAATATTTGAGGGTAGAGTCACACAGCAGAGACCTATCCCAGAAGCCATATCCCTCTCTAGCTTCCCAGTCCTGCAGCCCACCCTCACCATCAGGACAAATTGCTCTTGGTTGTCTTGAGCACCTCAGGTCTGCCTTCCATCTCTTACATTCATATACCACACTAAGAGGCTTATCAGAATTTCTTCAAAACAAATGGATTCATTTCGCTGAGGGAAATTTTGATGAATAAAATTGTCTCCACTTCATTCAAGCCTATCCTTTGATTAATGTTTAAAACCACCAGCAGCAGGATTTGTGGCTCCTGGGAAGTTCTTGTGACTCCATCCATCCTGAGTTGTCATGCTTCTTTCCTCAAAGCATCCATTTCATAGGACTCTATATGAAATTCTGGAGATTCTCTCCCTCCAGACTTCATACAGGCTTGAATAAGTCTCTCCCTAAGACTACAGTCACTGTCTCTAGCTTGAGCAAGTCTGCCAATTGCAGGATAACCAAGGCTCCCTCAACCACACCGAGGAGAGGCTGCTCATCTGTTTCACAGGACAGAAGTCATCAAGAAGAAAAAAAAAAAATACTGAGAAAGTGCATGTGTCTGTGAAATTTTAGGAAAAATGCAATTGGTGAGATGGTTCTAGATTTGCAACAGCTTTAAGTGGAAGATGGAGGAATTAAAAAAATGGAAAACCTGAAATCTTTATATTGGATCCTGAGAGAAAAGAATAGAGAACTATTCCTATGGCAGCTGCAGTGGTTTTAAGATATATCTATGAATTCTCTAACAATCCTGCCTTCAAAAGTGGAGTCTAATTCCCCTTCCCTTGTGTGTGAGACAGACTTCATTCCCATTTCAAATGCTAGAATGTAGCAGAAGTGACCATGTGAGGCTTCCAAAAGCAAGGTAATGGTATATATTGCTGCCTTTACCTTCTAGACTGTTCTCTCCGAGAGAAGCCAGTCACCATGTCTGGAGAACACTTAAACAGCCTGTGGAGAGGCCCATGCAGAAAGAACCAAGACCTCCTGTTATGGGCTGAGTTATGTCTCCCAAAATTTATATGTTAAACTAACTCTGCCCCTGGGACTTGGAAGCCCTAACTCCACCCCCAGTACCTAGCAGGTGACTGTTTTTGGAGATAAGACCTTTAAAGAGGACATTAAGTTTAACCAAGGTAATTAGGGTGTGTCCTAATCCAATATGACTAGTGTCCTTATAAGAAGATGAAGTTTGGACACAGATATACACAAAAGGAAGACCATGGGATGATATAAGGAGAAGATGGCCATCTATAAGCCTCCAAATAAATCAACCCTGCCAACACCTTGATCTCAGACATCTACCCTCCAGAACAGTGAGAAAACACATTTCTCTTATTTAAACCATCAAGTGTGTGGTGCTTTGTTATGGCAGCACAACAAATTAATACACCCCCTGCCAATCACCAACTTGCGAGCCATGTGAAGGAGCCACCCTAGAATCAGCCCCTCCGGCCCCAGCCAAGCCTCCGGATGACTGCAACCCAGCTGACGTACTGACTACAATCTCAGGAGAGATCCCAGGCCCAACTGTCCAGCGAGGCTGCTCCTGATCCTGCCCACTGAAATTGTTAGGTCATAAATGTTTAATGTTGTTTTAAGCTACTAAGGTTTGGAGTTACATAGAAACTGGTATCTAATACAGTAGTTTCATACAGTAGTTTTTCCAGGTCTTAAAGTGAAAATTCCCTTGTTTTAAAGTTGGCATTTTACTTGAGGTTAAGAATGTAACCATAAGCATAGTGTGAGAGAATTTTACTTAATACCTCCCAAACTTCAGTCTGTCTTAGGGACTGCAGCAGAGATAACTGGTGGGGGTGGGGGGAGGATGCACCAAAGACCTGTGATCCCCTTGTGTAATATGAAGTTGTGTCTAGAAGCAGATGTCCAGCCAGTGACTACATTTCCAGCTGCAGCCCTCTCCCACCTAGCACATCCACCTATATGTAGGACCCTGTCATTGAGTTCTGGCTAAGGGATTGTGAGTGGCAGTGATGTGCATCCCACATACAAAGCCCTAAGTTTCTAGAGAGATCTCAGGAGAGGACAAACAAGATGACAAGGAAGTATCCTGTGCAAGAAACTTCAGAGAAAGGAGATACGATATTAAGCTCAGAAAGACCAAGGGGAGGCAGGAGAGGCAACTTCAGATGTTTGAAGAAAGAAGAGGAATCAAGTTATTCTGTGCAATTCTACAGGGAACAAACCAGGACTAGAAATAAAAGTTCAAGAGGAGGACAAAGAATGTTCTAACCGTTATTGTTGTCCATCATGGAACAAGATGCCCAGCCAGGAATGAAAGCTCCCTGACACTCAAAGTGAGCAAGCTGAGGGGGAGAACAGCCGTCTCTCTGGGAGGCTGTCCAGATCTTCACCTTGGCAAGGAGTTTGGACCCAGTGGCCTCCCCAGGACTAGAGTTACTCTGTGTCTGCAACATGGAGCAGTCTGAGGCAGGGCCTCCTACATTAGTTTTATAATGTAATTACATTACATTCCTCTTAATACTAATTATTATCAAGAAGTAATCATCCAGAAAATGATCCAAATGGGCTTTTATGTGGAATGTAGTTGTCCAGAGTGCTTTGAAAGCTTTTTATTACCAGGAGAAGGAAGCCATGCAGAACCAACCGGTCAGAAGATGGGATCTTCATGTTTCCTCTCTATGGGTGAGTGTGGTGGGGGCCGCTATGCAGATCTGCTTCCCCAGCTGCACCCCTTGAATTGTCCCGTCAGACTATTTAGCTCCTAAGTGTAGGGAAATATTTAAGACCAAATAGCAGAAATAAGGCAGGCTGAATGCATGCATTTGGGGTAATAGCACAGGTGTTCAGGCAGTGGTTGACATTTGCTTTATATGCATTGTCTAGCATCCTTCCTGCCTTCTCCATAGGGAAATTATCCTTATTAGCATGGAAATAAAGGAGAGATATATTTGTGATGCCCAGAAGATTATTAAAAACAACAGCAGTCAGGCTGATGGGGTCTGCTCATTAACCTCCCCTAAGAGCACCCTGAAGTATTTGCAGAGAAGCCAGAAGCCTCCAGACTCACATGCCTGTGAGCAAGAGCAGCCTTCCCTGCCCAGCGCCTGGTTTGACAATTGCTATTACATTTTCAGAAAAACAGAAATTCAACATTTAGCCCACAATCTAATAAAGAACAACTTGCATCTGAAAGATTCCCCACAAGGATAAGAATTCTGGTATCAAATTTAGAAAAATGCAAAATGCTACAAAGACAAAGGAAAATAGAGGCAAATCACTAGGGAGTCCTTTAGACAAAATAAACCCAATCTTTCAGAAGCTGAAACCTTTAAATGTAGATGCCCTATCTTTCTTCCCTAAGGTAGGGGAAGAGGGAATGGATCAGATTGTTTTCCTTATCACCCACCCACGCCCTCATCTACCATCTTGTCTGTAAGGATCAGGCACTCCTGCCAGGTGGGCCGCCCTGGCTCCAAGGCGGTCATGATGAGTGGAAGGCAACCTTCAGAGCCCCTACCTCACATTGCCCTACTCTCTCAGAGCTCCAAGCATAGCAAGAGTTTACAAAGGAGGTGGGGTCAAGTGCTAACCAATTGGGAGCCAGGTTTCTTGGCAGTGAGGTCCAAGCCGCTCCTGCCCTTAAAGGCTGTGGTTCTGTGCATGCGCTGACTGTAGTAGGTTTCCAGACATTTTCTTTTATTGTGAACTCTTCCTACAGGGCACTGGGCTTGCAAGCTATTATAGGCTTCATGGTATCCCCCCCAAATTCATTGGTCAAAGTTTTAACCACCAAGACCTCAAAATGTGGTTGTACTTGGAGACAGGACCTTTAAAGAGGTAATTAATAAATGAGGTCACCTAGGGTGAGCCCATATCCAATATCACTGGTGTCCTAATAAGAGATCAGGGCACACACATGTGCATGCACACACACACACACATACACACAGAGGGAAGAAAGACCATGTGACAACACAGGGAGAAGATGGCCATCTATAAACCAAGGAGAGAAGCCTCAGAAGAAACTAATCCTGCCGATATGTTGATCTTGGACTTTTACTCTCCAGAGTTAAGTGAATATAAATTTCTGTGGTACTTTGTTATGGCAGCCCTAGCAAACTAATACACAAGTCTAGTGTGGTCTGTATTTAGGGTTGAGTTAAGTTTACAGTGGTTTGAAAAAAAAGTATTGAAAAGTGGGAAGTGTACTTTTCCCCCCACTTTAATTTTCTTTTTTAAGAATCACGATAATGCATGGGGCGCTTAGGAGGCTCAGTAGGTTAAGCCTCAACTTGTGATCTCAGCTCAGATCTTGAACTCAGGGGTGTGAGTTCAAACCTCACCTTGGGCTCCATGCTGGGCATAGAGCCTACCTGAAAGAAGTAGAGAAGGGAGGGAGGAAGGGAGGAAGGAGGGTGGAAGGAGAGAGAAAGGAAGGAAGGGAGGAATGGAGGAAGGAAGAAAAGAATCAAGATATTGTGTGCATCATTAATCCTCAAGAACTTTGGTTCTCTGCTCCTTTTCCATGTTGACCTATTCTTGTTTCATGGATGCAATGCTCTCACTGAGAGTCTCACCAAGACTGCTATTTTTTTAATTCTCTCTATCCTTTCCCTGGGAACCATCCTTAGGTTTCTTGTCTTAGTTCTCTCTGAAATGGTTGGTTATCCTCGAGGCATTGTCCATTTGTATCTATGTATGAAAGCCAGACTGGTTGATCTGGGGAGTTTTTTGTGGTTTCTTCTGTATTTGTGTAGCCCTTTTCTCCACAGATCTTCTGGAATAGGAAGACTAAGTCCATGGACAGGGAAGCTGGTAGCTTAATTGTGCCCAGGCACAAAACTGAATTCTGAACACAGAGATGTTGGGAGCTAAGACGAAGGCTCTGTTGTCAGACAGTTTTCTCTTTTGTATCTTCTGAGCTGTGGCTCACTCTGCTATGTCATTACATCCACTTTCCACCTTCCAGAATTCTATCTAAATCTGATCTCTGTTGGTATCCCCTTCTGTTCTTCTCTGTCTTGTAAGATTACTCCATTTCATACCTGATTCTATAGGCTTCTCAGTGAAACTGTGAGAAGGAGGCAAGGTAAATGTGTGCATTTGCCTTCAATCTTGTCCTTCTTTTGCTTTTTAAACCATCAGCAGGAACCTAGAAAAACTGAAGCTGTGGGGTACAATTGCCCACTGGTTGAAATACACAAGATAGATTTACCTTTGGGGGGAAAAATGCCTACTACTAGGTATTTCCCCAAAGGATACAAAAATGCACACTCGAAAGAGCACATGCACCCTGGTGTTTATAGCACCATTATCAACAATAGCCAAGCTATGGAAAGAGCCCAGATGCCTGTCAACTGATGAAAGGATAAAGAAGAGGTGGTATATATATCACACAATGGAATATTACTCAACAGTCAAAAGGAATGAAATCTTAGCACTTGCAACGACATGAATGGAGCTAGAGTATATTATGCTAAGTGAAATAAGTCAATCAGAGAAAGACATATATGATTTTACTTATATGTGGAATTTAAGAAACAAAAGGGATGAACATTCAGGATGGGGAAAAAAGAGGGAAAGGGGGAAACAGATCATGAGAGACTTAACAATAGAGAACAAACAAATGAACAGAGAACAAACAAATAGAGATGGAGGGAGGTGGGTGGGGAATGGGCTAGATGGGTGATGGGGATTAAGGAGGACACTTGTTATGATGAGCGCTGGGTGTTGTATGTAAATGATGAACCACTGAACTTGAATCAATATTGAACTAATTAGAATTTAAATTTTAAAATAAATAAATAAATAAAACAATTGCTTAGATTTTTTCATATTTAAATATAAGGAGCAGGGGCGCCTGGGTGGCTCACTGGGTTAAAGCCTCTGCCTTCAGCTCAGGTCATCATCTCAGGGTCCTGGGATCTAGCCCCACAGCGGGCTCTCGGCTCAGCAGGGAGCCTGCTTCCCCCCACCACCACCACCTGTCTCTCTGCCTACTTGTGATCTCTCTCTCTGTCAAATAAATAAATAAAATCTTTTTTAAAATAAATAAATAAATATAAGGCACAAATACTGCTAAAAAGAGATTTGCCAGTGCCTAAACACCTTTAAGACAGAATTTCAACCCGGATTTTCACTACTCTAAAGAGTAAGTTTTTGGCCAGAGTTCTTCATATTTTAGGGGTATTTGAAAGAATATTATTAATCCATTAGGCAGAACTGTTTTCTCCTTCCTCTCTGCATATTGATATTACTAGCGTGGAAAGCTAAAAGTGAACAAAGTCAGCAGCCTAAGCTGCACAAAGTAAGGAGTGAGTTGATTGCTCCTCTAGGAGCTTTGAGCTCACATACTGGCTCCTGCCATCCTGGTGCTCAGAGGTCTGAGCAAAGCTTCTGGAAACCCTCAGGCAGGATTTGGTGACTGGATGGGTCTGTTTGCTTCAAGGATTCTCCCTTTGGAGAAAAGTCCTTCTAGCATCTCCACCCAGATGGTGCATCCCCTTTAAGATGTTGAAAGGGTTAATCTCTTGACCTTCTGAGACAGAGAAGCCTGTGTGTGTTCAAGGGGCTGAGCAGGATGCACAGAAATGTAAGATGTGAGTCATTGGTTCCAGGAACGTAACATTCTTGATGAAGAACCATCCACAGTAGCCAGCAGTAATGAGGGCATCTTTAAATTAACTGGACTCCATAAATCCAAAGGATAAATTAAATAAATGAATTGTCTGAGGTCAGCTGATTTGCAGTTTATATTTCTTCTGCAAAGACTCAACTGCAGATTTATTTTTGCATTTCTGAAACCCCATGATTAAGTGCTGGTGCCTTTTTGAGCCTTTGATAAATGCCATGATTATTAAGGCCATGCAAGTTATGGTATATGTTACCTACATACCTGCATACCTTGCAAGGTATGCAGATGTGTTTGCCACAACATTCACTTATGTCCTCTGTACAAAAAGCACAATCATGTTGCCAAGAATGTTACTTAAAACGGGGAAAATATAAAGGTCTTTTTTTTTTCTAATTCTATAATGTACCACTTTAATATTCATCTATAAATTGGAACCACTCTGCGGGCACATTTACGAACCTGTTGGGCCTTCGGAATAAAAAGCAGTTTCTAGTACTGATCCAGGGACACACCAGACTAGGGACTTTGTTTTGAAAATGCCAAAGCACGTAGGTGTTCACTAGTTCGCGTTTTGTAACCATAAAATGGACACTGCCCAACTGTTCTTTTAGCCACTTTGAAGGAAAAAAACCACCACGACCTGTGACGGTTGGTTTTGCCTTGTGAGCTTTCCTAGATCTCCAGATGGGGCCCTATCTGGTTAAACATTATCTTTGGGTGTGTCTGTCGGGGTGGTTCAAGGAAAGATTAGTATTTGAATCAGCAGGCTAAGTAAAGCAGATGGCCTTCCCCAACGTGGGCACTTTCCAATCTGTTGAGGGCCTGAAGGGAACAAAAAGGCAGGTGAGGGGTTGGATCTGTCCGGTCTCTGCCTGATTTCAGAGCCGGCGTCTCTGTCTTCTTCCGCCTGAGGGGCTCCTCTCTACATTCTTGCTCTCTGGCTCTCAGGCTTTGAAACTACACCTCCAGCTTTGCTAGGCCTACAGCTTGCCGACAGAGACTCAGGGAAGATGTTAGGGTTTGAAGCCGATGGCCACGAAGAAATTCTTGAGACATCTTGGGTGCAAAAGGTGGTTTTATTAAAGGGGACAGGACCTGTGGGCAGAAAGAGCAGTGTGCCCTAGGAGTGGAACATTATATGCTTTCAAATTGGGTGGGGATTAGGGATAGGGCAAGCGTCCCAGGTTTTTTGGAAGCAAGGTTTCCTGGACCTGGAGGGGGTACGCTGTTAAGAAAACGTCATTTATTACTGTTAAGTAAAAACTTAGACATGAGACTTTTCAGATGTATATCGGTGGGTCATATGCTTGGGGGATGATTACTAACATGTATCTTGGCGGGTGGAGATAAAGGAAGTTTCCAAAGAAATTTTTATATGTTAAAGTAGACTTGCAGGGTCGGGGGGGTTGGCTAAGATTGCCGTTTGCCCTTAGCAAAGTATTAACAACAAGGCAGCGGAGTCCCTAGAGGGAGGTCACTGGCCTGTTTCAAGGTCTTGTCAATGGGCTGTGAGTAGTAAGGAAACTTAAATTTTTCTTTTGCCTTTGTTTCCCACATCAGACAGCAGACTGGACTTCTCCACCTCCAGAATCCTGTGAGCCAATACCTTAGAATAAATAAAAAGTTAAACAAACAAACTAATGCTATTGGTTCTATCTCTCTGGAGAAACCCCTACTAATATACCACCTAACACTTCCATTGTTGTATTTCAAGGACAATAACTATGTTGTCTGTCCTCACACCTTTCACTCCAGAATGACATTGGGGAGGTGTTGTTCAGACTGGTAATTTACCTGCTGCAATTTTCCCCCACTTTGGAAACAGGTTGGTGAAACCCGGTGGACAAGAAAGTGTGTGATGTCACACACACCCCCATTCACACACGAAGTTGGGGCTGTGGGGCAGGAGGGCTCCCGGGAGAACGTTAGGATAATTTCCACTTTTAAAACCAGGGGCAGGAACAAGGCTCTGTGTTTAATTTGACTGGGGAATCTCCTCTGGTTGTCAGCCAGCTTGGAGAAAGGTGAGGGTTCCCCCATGCCCCCATGAAGGTTTTCCTCTAGCTCAGAAGGAAAGCTTGGGACTGGCCTCCCTGCCACCTCCCTCCCACACGTGGCTCACTGTGGTTCTCTGAGATTGTACCCCAAGGTCCCTGAAGTGATGCAATTTATAAGACATAGGGGCTCATGGGCCTTCTCCTGACATGCTTTTGGCATCTTACACCTTCCTTACAGCTAAGCCACAGCCCAGCAGGTTTGCTCTGAGAGCCAGCCTCGCAGGACACAGTCCATTCTTACGTCCTCTGATTGTTGCCAGCAAGCCAACTTCAGGTGAGGGGCCCAGCATGGGCCTCAGTTCAGGCCCAAGGGGGCTACAGGGGACGCAGACCTTTCCTGGTCTCTCCAGGCCATTCTCCTCCCGGGGTACTCTGCAGGCCCCTGGACCCTGAGCTAGGAATCCAGTTAGGGAAAGAACAGGTCCAGACATTTCCTACTGGACTTGAATAGCTGATCCCAGGTTCCAGGAACCCAGGCAGTTGTGTTCTGCTCGGCATCTAGCACAGCCCCAGAGAGTAAATTGAGAGTGAAGGGACGTTCTGTCGGCACTGTTGTAACTACCCCGAGGAATCCTTGAGGTACCCGTGGAGGCCTCATGCCGGCGGCTACACATCAAAGTCACTGTTTGGCCTCCTTGCCAGAGCAGTTCACAATCCAACCGCCTGGACGCTTTGACAACAAGGAACAGCATCCCTTTGTTGTGTGTAACCAAGCTGTAAATGGAGGCACCACACAGAAATCAGAAATTAGAGCTTGAGGGGCAATTGGGTGGCTCAGTCTGTTAAGTGTCTGCCTTCGGCTCAGGTTGTGATCCCAGGGTGCTGGGATCGAGTCCTATGTCTGGCGGAGAGCCTGCTTCTCCCTCTGCACGTGCTCTCTCTCTCTCTCTCAAATAAGTAAAATCTTTTTTAAAAAAGTAATTAGACCTTGAGCTCGAAAGAAAATACGCGTGTGAGCACCGAGTGAGAGACCGGCAATGGGAGCTGTGTATTTCCCCAAGATGGGCAGGGAAAGTTTCAGAGTGGTCAGGCATTTGAGACACATTCAAAATGTGGCTATAAAAGAGGAGGTGGACCGTGAGGGAGCAAATAATCACGTGTTCCTGGTATTTCTTAGAGCCTGGCATGTCCGAAACTCCTCAGGCCTCCTGAGTACACAGTCTACAGCACCCAGGAGAGGCTGGCGGGACTCCAGGGACCAGATGCTTCCAACACCAACAACACTGGGATCTGCATTCTTGGGGGCTGGCTCATGGTCTCAGAAGGCTCATTTCTTAACGGCTTCTCAGGACAATATGTACTGACCATCCATCATGAGCCAGGGAACTGGATACGCACTAGGGGAAGGAGAAGGGAAGAGGGGAAGAGTCAGGTCCCATGGCAGAGACAGCATGGCTCTCCTGTGCAGGGACGCATGTAATGACTGCTGTAGAGACAGAGGATCCCATGCGAGCAGGCCTCCCTGATCCCGACTCAGGAGAGGGTGGAGGGGGCAACACCATGTCTGAGAGGACTGCACGAAGACCCGAACCAGGAGTAGGAATTAGCTGAGGGGTGAAGGATCCCTGTGGAGAGAATGTTCAGGAGTTTAGAGTTTATTCTAAAACCCATGAAGAATCACTGCAAAGTTTTTGTTTCAGTCTGTGTGATGTGACTGTCATCCATGGGCTGCCTGCTCGGCGGGGAGCCTGCTTCTCCTTCTCCCTCTGCCTGCCACTCTGCCCACTTGTGCTCTCTGTCCTGTCAAAGAAATAAATAAAATCTTATTAAAAAAAAAAAAGTGCTCTAGACGACAACGCACTTCCGTGCGTGTCTTCAAACTGCGCTTAGTGATACCACATTGGTAGCTTGTAATTGGCTGCGGTGGGAGTATTTACACCACAGAAATCAGTGGACTGTACAAACCAGAGCTTTCTCTACTCCCAGAGAGCCTGGTGTTAGGCATTCATCAGCACACCACAGGGCCCTGAGATGAGAGCCCTTAATGGACAGTCGCAGAGGGTGTCATCTTAGCAAACAGGAAGACAAACAGGTGGCAGCAAACAGAGCCAGCTTTGTGGATTCAGGGCTGAGAAGTGAGGCCTTCTTCCTGGTGACTTCCATTCTTGCGTGTCACTGGGACTAAAGTCAAGGGCTGGGTGTGAGGGAGGAGATGAAGAGAAAGGCATGCAACCAGAGATCCAAACCAAAGAGGCTGCGAGACAAGAGGTGGGAAGCAGACAGCAGGCAAGGGACCCAAGGCTGTCAGAAAGAATGACGTGGGACTGCTGGCAGAAAATGAGAATGCCCACTGCATGGGAGAGGCGTCAGGGGCAGGGAGAGTATCTGCATGTAAGACTTCAGAGCAGCCACTTTTGGAAGAGTCTGAGAGCTGCCCATGTGCAGGCATGGAACTGAAGACAGTGAACATACAGTGGTGACTGAGACAGACACAATCCTCCCTGCATTCTGGAGAGCAAGACAAGTGATAGGTGAAGACACATAATTACAGAATAGTGGCAGGCACTATGAAGGAAATAAAAGGATGCTGTGACACCAAGTAATTGGAAGTTTGCTTTTTATAGAGTGATGGACATAAACAAAATTGAAGATTGGAAAGGAGAAATCCATTTAAATGTCTTTATAAAGTTGGAAAGTGAGTAAAAGTATCTTATAAAAAGTAACCCTCCCTCCCGTCCTTGATGCCAGACTTTAGGTTTCTCTCTCTAGAAGCAGCTATAGTTTGTTATATCCATTTCCAGAGATATTTCAGGAATGAGTCATTTGAAGACCAGTATGTGCAAAGGCCCTGAGGTAGAAAGAGTTTGTTGTATTCTAGTCTACAGCAGCACTTCTCAAACTTTAATTTGCATACAAGTCACTTGGATATCTTGTAGAAATCCTGACTCTGGTTCAGGATGTCTGGAGTAGATCTTGAGATTTCTAACAAGTTTCTGAGACTGCTGATCCAGAAATTTCAGTTACAGTAGGAAAATCCTAAGGGAACTTTGGAGGGCAATCTGGCCAGAATGTCGTGAGAGACGTGAGAATGGTTCAAGATGGGGCTGGAGAGGAGAGTGGGGCATGCTTAGTTAAGGCTTAGGGGATTCAGTAAGAAGCTTGGATATTATTCTAAGTGCGACAGGAAACCACTGAAGGATTTTACGCAGACTAAGGGGTAGAAGTGGCATCACATGACCAAATTTTTGTTTCTAAATCACTCTAGCTTCTGGTTGGGCAGGCAAAGCAACAATGGGGAGACCCACTGGGAGGCTATTGCACAAATGTCATCCAGAGATGATGCTGACCAGACGTAGTGTGGTAATCAAGGAGATGGATAGACACAGTCATACTCCAAATAGGTTTGAAGATAGAACTGAAAGAACTCCCTAATGAGTTGGATATGGGGAGTGAGGGAAGGAGAGAAATTAAGGATGCCTCTTGGGGTCTGGTCTTGAGCAGGGGAGTGACTGAGTTGCCATTTATTGAGATGGGAGGAGGCACGGTGACAGCCAGGGTGAGGGTGGGGATTTGGGAAGCCTTGAGAATTGAGTGAATTGAAGTAAAAATGTCCAGGAGATACATCTGTGAGTCTGGGGCTCCGAGGAGGATCGACTTGACATATAAATTGGGAGTTGTCCGTGTCAACACTTTGTAAGGCCATGAGAAGGGAAGAAGCTGACCAGGAAAAGGATGTAGATAGAGAAGAGCAGAAGCTCTAGGAAAAACCCCTGGAGACACCAACATTTAGAGACTGGGTAGAAAGAGCCACCAGAGGCAAGACAGGGAGACTGCACACAACCACCGCCATTGGCTTAAGAACACAAAGCATCTGTGTTTTACTTTTCTTTTTCATCTGGCATTCATGGAATTACTCTAGAAGGAAAAAGAAGGGCAGGAAGGTGAGCGAGGACCACGTATGGAACCCATCTCCCAGCTGTGGGGAGACCAGCTCAGCATCTGTCAAATTGTAGCTGCCCAGTAGATGCCTATTAAGGTAAAGGTGAAACCTGCAAATCTCATATCAACACAAATTATGGAGCAGAAGAAAATGCGAGCCCCTTCCCCTTCCTGTCCTCTTCTTTGTGTTGACCTATTACTCTAATAAGTTATTCATTGTGTACCAAATGATCATTTTCTTATAATTTCTTTATTACTCTTTCTTGATTTACAGTATCACATTAGATTTTCACACATTGGAGCCTACGGGGGACATCTTTGTTTATTAGTTTATAACTCAAAATGAATATTTTATATATACACACATTTAAAACGAAGGCAGGGAAACTGTTAACCCAGTTTTATCTTAATGCTAAAATTTTATTATTGCTAATTCTCAAGCCTCCGTGCACTGTGCAAACAATCCTTGAGGAATGAATGTTATTAATTATTAACAACTATTAAATTAGCACGGAGTTTGATTCTCCCCCAAGTATGCTTCATAACTGTGGAGCAGGGCAAGGGCCTCTGTTCCCACCTGGGTCTCCTGCTCAGACAAAACCGAACCCCTCCCAGCAGCCAGGCCCTCAGGGTGTAGGCCAGGCCCTGAGCCTGTAGCGACTACCCCTGGTCTGCGGGGCCCCTCAGGCCTAGGACATCTTCTTGGATGGAAGAATGAACCCGTCTCTCAGGAAATGCTTCGCAGGGCCATGTGGCTCTGGTGTTTGCCGCAAGCTGGAGAAGGAGGGTGTGTTTGGAGCTTGTCCTTTTCTTCATCTGCTAAGGGTCGAATGGCATCCCCCTCAAAATTCATATGTTGAAGTTCCAACTCTCAGGGCCTCAGAAAGTGACTGACTTTGAAGGAAAGGCCTCCAAAGAGAGGCCTTTTGTTAGAGAGACAATGAGTTGAAAATGGGAATGTTAAGCACCTGCCCTGTTCCTAGCTGTCCCCAATCCCAGGTAGACACTGTTCTTCCCTGGAAACCCTTTGAATCTTGGCCCCATGATGAAGGAGTTGGAGATGGCATGAAGAGCCCGATGAAGTATTTGTGAGGAGATTAGCAAGCAAACATCCCAGACAGAGGGACGACCGTGTGCGAGCCAAGGAGAGAGAGGCCACAGGAGAAAGCAAACCTGCCAGCACCTTGACCTTGGACTTCTAGTCTCCAGAATTGTGAGAAAATGGATTTCTGTCATGGAAGCCCCTGTCTGTGGTCTCTGTGAGGGCAGCCTCAGCAGGCTAATACACCATCTGTGCCCCAGTCCTTGGACCGTCCTCAGTGTCCTCACAGTGTGTCTCCCATTCAACTCTGCCTCTAAAGGGTCCCCACCCAGGCTAGCCCTCATGAAGATCACCCTCTCTCTCTCTTAAAACCTGATCTTGGCAGCTGCATGTTGGAGATTATTAAAGGGTAAGGAACTGTGAACAGCTTCATATATTGCCCTGATCATGGCAGTGACCCAGCCCAGGAAAGGAGAAGCCAAGTTGAGCGGTACTTTGAACCTCAACAGCCACCTTTCAGCAGACAGGAAATGCAGGGGAGTGGAGGGGCCCCTCTGTCCTGTCCCCACCCCATCCAAGGCCATGCCTTGCACCTGCCTCGTTCCCAAGGCCTGTTCGCAACAGCCATCCCCAGGTGGTCACTGTTCTTCTCTGGAAGCCCTTTGAATGGCAGTCCTGTAGGAGTCAAACATAACTGTTGCCAGGTGTTTCCTCAGGCCGCCTCTGGTCGTGTGGGCTAGCCCACCCTAATGAACGGGACTGGAGTGTCTTCTTGCAGTGGAAGACCTTGACACGCCTCTGATGGAGGGTGGGAGAGAAGTTTAAGAGGACCAGCGCCCCCCGACCTCCGCCCGTGCTGGAATCCGCTGGGATACTTCTCTTCCCAGGAGTAAGTACAGTGATTTTTTTTCTTAATAGTACACATCTGTAGCTGGAAAGAGCACAAGGAAAAGAAGCTCTAATAGCAATTTGCTTTGTGGGGATTTCTTCCTCTAGCATGGGTCACTGACCCCGAGCAAAACAACCCTCAGTCTGGAGAAAAAACATTTCGGGAAGGGATCTGAATATTACAATTGTATTTATCTAGCTATCTAAGCCATGAAAAGACATTTTAAAATATATTCCACCACACCTACCCCTTCCCCTGCAAAGGCAAACCGATTAAATGCAGTTATCATTAGGCTATGGACAACCTTGTCAAATGGGCCTCACTTAAAAGCAGGGACGGGTAAGGGAGTTGAGTCCGGATGCTTTAAGGAGCAGATGGAGGGTACGAACCTTTTTTCCTGGATTGCTGGCCACTATCTGTCTTGGATTGTCTACAGGTAAGAAAACTTCCCCAGTCCAGACCGCTTTCTTCATTCTCTACACAAACTTAAGACTCACCTGGGCTCTCTGCTCAGCAGGGATCCTGCTTCCTCTCTCTCTCTCTCTCTCTCTCTCTGCTTCTCTGCCTACTTGTGATCTCTGTCAAATAAATAAATAAAATTTAAAAAAAAAAAAGACTAACCTGGGCTGTCAAGTGCAGGATGGGGAGGTAGGTGAGGCCTCAGAGGTCTCCTAGCCTCTCCAGTCCCCCAGGAATTTCTTCTCTGCTATCAAAACCATGTGAGAAACAACTACAAACATGCTAGAAAGAGGTCAGAAACTCAACCACCCAGCAGCCTTGCAATGGCTAACAGCTGTCAAGAGCACTTTGACAAACCCAAAACCACAAGTAGCCTTCAGCTAAAAAAAAAAAATTGTACTCTGTATGTATTATCAGGTAGGAAGGTCTAGAAGAGCCTAATGAAGCCTCCTCATGCCCCCCAAAGAGACAACTCCCTGATTGAAGCTAGGGGCTGTCCTCTTTTTAATTTGTACAACATCCCACCCACTGTGCCTTTTGAAGCATGCCTTCCTGTTAGATACAGGGACCAGTAGGACCTTCTGCTGTGTTTTAGTGGATTTGGAATCAGATTTATTTCTGTTTGTGTCCCAGATCTGCAATTTAATATACGTGACCCTGGGCAAGTTCATTCTTTCTGTGCATCAGTTTCCTCATATGTAAAATGTGATAATGATGGTAACTACCTCTTTTGTGTGTGTGTGTGTGTGTGTGTGTGTGTAGGGCTGCCCCCACACCTACAACAGGTAACGCTCTGACACCAGCTGGGTGTCCTACAGTTCAACGCGATCGTGACACAGTGCCCCTGGAGAGAGCCTCGGGTCCCACAGGTTAAGGGTGCAGTCCTACAAGACTTCCCACCCCCACCTGAGTGCCAGTTCCAAGTCCAGGTTGTTACCTTTTCTTCTGACTCACTGGCTCTAAATCAAAGGTTCCCATGACCTCCTCCTCGTGTTCGATTATTTTGCTAGAGCAGTTCACAGAACTCAGGAACATTTTCCTCACTTGATCACTGGTTTATTATAAAAGGAACAGGCGTGTGGAACAGATGCCGAGGGCGAGGGATGGGGAGAGGGCAGGGAAAGGGCAGAGCTTCCCTGCCCTCCGGTGCGGCCTCTCCTGCAGCCTCCAATGTTCACCAAACTAACTGAAAGCTCTCTAAATCCGGCCCGTTACAGTTTTATGAAGGCTTCACCAGAAGCACGACTGATTAAGGGATGGGACACACCACCGATTCAACCTCCAACCCTCTTGGCCCCGCCCCCCGTCCGGAAGTCAGGAGGCGGGGACTAACCAGTCCACCCCTCTAATCTGATTGGGTCTCCTGCCCTTGGGTGTGGCCTGGAATTCGCGTCATTAACATAACAAAAGACTCCTATCACTCTCCTCTCGGAAAGTTCTGAGGGTTTGGGTAACTCTGTTAGAGGTGGGGACACAGACCACATATCTATTTCATATAAATCACCATATCACGTGACCTCACTGGGTTAGTGAGGATTAAATGAATGAGTACTCGACCATAGCACACCGTAAAAGCATTCAGTAGTATTGTCTTGGGGTGAGCTGTGTGAGCCTCAGTTTCCCCATCTACAGCATGGACCTATTATTATAAGGATTCAACGAGATCCTGAATGTCAAGTGCCTGGCTCAACGAATGTTTATTCCTTTCATACTATGTTAGGGAAAGCTGGTAATTCGTTAACACCTCATCTGGCAGGAACATTCACTGACACAGATGTCCTTACCCCGCTCAGCAGCCCAATAGTCAGAATGAGTATCACCACAGTCACACTCTGAGGACTGGTTTCTTGGTAGTGACACTTTCACTTTCCAGACACAAACTTCTTTTGAACACTGAGGGCGAGTCAGACACAAAGCAGCCACATTCCGGGCTTTATCTCATTTAATCCTTAAACCAACACTATGAGGTAGATATTATCGACCCTGTTTTGCAGATAAGGAAACTGGGGCGTGGGGAAGGTAAAGAACTTGCCCACAATCACACCATCAGTCCTGAAACCCAGGTCTTTCTGACTACTGAGCCTGGCCTTGAAGCTCTGTGGTTTTCGGAAGCAGAGCTGATGGCTAAGCAGCGTACGTGTCACCGGCAGGCATGAGGACAGGAGGTCGAGAAGAGAGCATAGTCATCCGGGGCAGAGACTGAATAGGAGTTTAATATCTTGGTTCCTCCCCACCTGTGCAGTGCAGTCCACCCTCCCCATCATTGCTCAGGGGTCTCTTCCTGTTCTCTGGATATTGACAACCTGTTGTGTTTTTAATGGCCTTATTGAGATAGACTTCACATACTATAGAATTTTCCCACTTAAAGTGTACAATGCAATGGCTTTTTTAGTATATCCACAGAGCTGTGAATCATTAGAACATCATCACTGTCTCCAAAAGAAACCGTGCCCCTGGGCCACCATGCCCCAATATCCCCCTCCCCCACTCACTCCCTCTAGGCTTTAGGCAAATACCCATCTACTTTCTTTCTTTGCAGATTTGCCTCTTCAGAGCATTTCATATGAATGGAGTCACACACTATGTAGTCCTTCGTGGCTGGCTTCTTCCCCAAAAATCTAGTTTTAAAGTAAATAAAAAATGGTTAAAGTTCAATATACAGTACTTGGCACAAAGCAAAGATGCTCAGGAAATACTTACTGAATTGAAATTGATCATAAATGATTGCCCTGTGTCATATAGAAAAAGCTACATTATACTCATCCTTTAAAAAAAATAGTGAATGATAGCTTTTTAAAAATTTTCCATTAAAAATAGATAAAAACCTAAAATCTATGCTTAAAGGTATCTCAGTCGCTGGAAACTTGGCTTTCTGGAGGGACTTGTTCTTGCAGACTCCAGAAGGTGGAAGTTTTACTACACTATGGATTCACCCCATTTTTGTTTGCTTATTCTGTTCTTTATTGTGCCTGATGCTATCAAACCCCATTCCGTATATCTATGAGTTTTGATTTCCAAGTCTTTGTCTCCCACCTTAGATAGGGAGTTAATGTGATGTAGGTTCTAACCCCATACTGGGTCATCTCTTTGAATGATTTATTCATATGCACCATCTTGTACCATTGCCAGTGAAAATTTAGGATATACTGGTCCAAGACCAGCCTTTGAAAACACTGTGTGTTTTCTAATACCAACACTTTGACCATATTTTTCTGCTTGTTGAGTGGTTTATGTGGGAGGAGTTTAAACCCCTTGCTGAAGTTAACATACATCATGTAAATGATAACCTTTGATTAAACAAACTTAGAACCAGTAGAGTTTTACCAGTCTGGTAGGATTTGTTATTCCCAAAGCCAGTGAAGAGCATTTTGTGTTTAGTCCTGGGGTGGGTTAAGTAGTATGGGATCCATAATTATTTGGAAAACAGTTAGGGCCAGGTCTCCAAAGAGAAGCGTGGAGGGGTCTGTGCCCAGCCAGAACGTGCCTGCTGAGACTCGGGGTCTGGAGGCCAGAGTGACGGTGTTTCAGAGCACCCAAACTCCTTCACTGGGGTCCCCCAAAGGACACTTGTTGGGAGTTGACCAGCCCCCTTCCTGCCCAAGCTCTGTGTAAACCCCTAGTCAGCCTGCTCTAGCTCCTGAGCCCAAAGCCAGGGGATCCATAATTATTAGGATTAGGCATTTTCCTTTGTGACAACTCTGAGCATCATTTTCTTTTTTCTTTTTAATTGAAGTATAGTTGGCATACAGTATTAGTTTCAGGTGTACATCATAATGATTCGACAATTATGTAGGAAATGAACAGCACAATCTAAGTGTAGTTACCATCAGTCACTGCACCAAGTTATTACAATATTATCGACTATATTCCCTATGCTGTACTTTTCATCCCCATCACTTGCTTATTTCATAATTGGAAGCTGGTACCTTTTATACCCTTCACCTATTTCACCACCCCCCTCCACCCGAGAATTATTTTTATCAGTTTCTTATTTAGTTACCTTGCTAATTCTCCTAAATCAAAATCCATGGCAATTGTTAGGCACTCTAAATCACCAGGACTTGTGTTTTGTGCATATCTCTAGTTTAAATAAATATAAATTAATTCTTTACTTCCATATCATCTCCAAACTCCTAATACTACTGTTGAATCTTCACACAACCTAGAGCCCGCTGTTGGCCATAGCAGCTGCTGGCTTAGGCCAAGCTAAGGGTGTGACACTGCCTCCTGGGTATTCCCCATATTGGTCAGGGACATCCTCCTGACAGTTCCAGGTACCCGCATAACTATCCTCCTAGATTGCACCAGAGAACCCTGGCCTTTTCTGGAAAGTTCTGTGATTTGTCTCCAGCAAGCTGCTGCTATGGCCGCAGCAGGGCATCCTGCTGCCCCAGGAGCATCACAGACCCAGACCCTCCTTCTTGCAGCTTTTCCCCTTCCGTGGTCCCTCTCCTCCATCCCCTTGCCAGTGTCTCCCAGCCCCCACTTTGGCTTACTGTTTCTCGCGCCATTCTGTTCCTAGCTGCTCCTAACTGGCAGGCGGCCAGAAGCCTCATTCACCAAGTGCGGAAGTCAAGTCTAGTGCAAGTTCCCCTTTAAAACTTGGGGCTGACCCAGCATCTTCCCAATTGTATGGACCTTCCTCAGTCTTAGTATTTGATTGCGTTTGATCTACAGAACTGACAAATGTTTCCCGTTTTCCATGCCCATGCCAATCTCTTCTCCGGAAATCATCTGGCTCACTCCCAAATTTCTGCAGCTCTGCATCCTAATTACAAAATGTGGAAAATCACATAGAGAGCTTCATAGAAAGATAAATAGAACCCCCATATGTAGCTATAATCCATCAATTCTCAATCTATTACTTTCAAAACGTAGTTGATCATTCAGTTCTGAGACCAGATGGTACAAAAATTATCATTCATCAATTGTTACAATCTTTCAGAAGGGTGATTTAGTAATGTGTCAGGACCACTTAAAAACCCTTAGAATTACTCATTCCACTCCTAGAAATTTATCCTAAAGATATCAACAGATGTGCACCAAAATTTGTGTGCAAGATTACCATGCAGAATTTCTATTTTGAGAAAACTTGGAAACAGTCTAACTGCCCCAAAATAGGACTAAGTAAAATATGGTACATCAATATAGTGAAATATTATATAACCATTAAGTTATGTTTTTGAACAATATTTTTAAAATAAGAGAAATTCCAAAACATCTTAAGAAATTTTAAAAAATAAGAGTACACATAAAGTGAAAATGGGCTATAACACTTTATATAATAATATTATCCCAGTTTTGCAAAAGGAAAGAAAAATGTTTCCATGCACCCATGCTTAGGACAAACACAAAAACATTAATAGTGTTTATCTCTGGGTGGTAGAATTGCTCGCAACTCAAAAAATATATTTTGCTGTATTTTCCAAATCTTCTGCAACAAATGTACTATTTTCCTAATCAGAGAGATTATTGTTATTTGTTAAAAAGAAATTAGGACACAAAAAAGGCAAAAACAAAACATAAAAGGTCTTTGCCTGATGTTTTTCTTGACTGTTTTACCCCATCCTTTCTCACTGATGTAGATAAAAAGGGGTACTAACATTTATCCTGCTGAGAAACTAATTTCATCCTGCAGCTCTGGAAGGGACATAATTTTCCCATTTAAAATTTTTCCCATTTTAAATTTAAACAAAGTCACAAAGTGTGGAGAAACCAAGAGGTGAACACAGGTCCATCAGCTCCAAAGATGTGTCTGCTGTCCCTCATCCCAGGGGGCCCAGAAGAAATTGACAAGAGGCCAAATGTGAGTTTCAGGCAAGGCTTTATCCAGGCTTATGTTCTGCACAAGGGAGACAGCACAGAGGACAGGGTCCTCAGACTGACTCCCAAGGAGAGGTCAGGGAGAGTTTTTAAAGACCCTAGGTGGGGCAAGGATGACATCTAAGCAAGTAGAGGTGGGATTTATTATTAGCACCTGTGCAATTAAAGGTCTTGCTTCTTGTGCCCCATGTCTAATTAACATGTTAAATCTCCACCCCTGGGGTGTTTTTTATTATAATGAGGGGGGAAAGTCGGTGAAAGGTCATCCCTCAGGTCCACCTTGGCACCGATTGGTTTGGTCTTGTCTTCACCCCAAAGTCCAGTCTTAGGAGTAAGCATCCTCCTTTCAGTAAGCATCCTTTCTCTGCATTCCTGCAAGATAGCACACTTAAGAGGTATGGAGTTTGAGCTTTTCTTTTTCTTCCTTATGGAGGCAGCCAAGGAATGCTGGTTTTTGTGGGCAGTGTTGAGGGGATCTGAGTCCAGTCCCTGCTCTGTCTCATTCCCTTCCGAGAGATTTTACTATCCTTATTCCTAAGGAAAAGGGGCCAAAGTTCTCATCTTCTGAAGCTGCTTCCTGCTGAGCTGGGGCTGCGTCCCTGTCTTACCCTAGAGGCATAAAAATCTCTCCCTGACTGCTCTGATGATTTATAGGGACTCGGATCCTCCCATCCTGATAGAGGTTGGAATCCTTGCATCACCATTAGCTTAACTGGAAATGCTGAGGCCAAGAAGACACCAAGATTACCAGGACATGAAAAAGAGACCCAAAAATAACAGCAAAAAAATGGCCAACTAAGAGCCCAAAGAAAGGCAAGAAACAAGTAGCATTTTGTGGGTACCGTTCATGGAGTCCCAGGTGGTCTGAGTGGTGACATTGTTAAAATTATGTAGCCATGTAGCCTTTTGGGGAATGATGTCAGTCCTTTGTTCCATTGTTCCACCTGTCCAGAACAACCAGATGTATTTGTAATAGCACATATTCTTCTTTGTTTAGCTAGTACATAATCCAAGGCAAATCAGTGGTCTAAGACCATCGAAGCCAGAGAATCCAATGATTTTTGTTATGAGTTTTAAAATCTTGTCCCATTTCAGCCACCACCGTAGACAATGTGGCTGTGATATTTTGTGTGACAGCATTGTTGTGAATTATTTCCCCGGCTAGACCTCTCAAGGAAACAAACCAACCAAGCGGACTGTTTTGGCAATCAGCAGACCCATCACTGGTCTGGACCTTGGAGATAGCAGACTCACACAATAGTCGGGGAGTCTGTCCTGTTGTCCAGCTGTTTAAATAATCATATGTCCACGGAAGACTTTTTTATTATCCCCACCGAGTCACAAGCACAAAGATGGTGTAAACATGGACCATTGTGGCCATTTTTCTCTGAAGTTTACCTCAAGTTGTCCAGTGGCGTCGGTTTGCAGGGCTTGAGGGTAAAAGACAGTTTTAGTTCTAGTTCTGAACGATCCCAAGTCAAGAAAATGAAAGAAAATTGGAGACTATAGTTTGGTGAGTCATAGCCAGAAATTCAAGGATGATGTTCCAAAACAATTTAGGATCCAGCCCAGTTTTATAGGCAAACAATAAACATTTAAAGACAATCAGAACCAGAATCTAATGTTCATAAAGGTGTGTTATTGAAACATAATCTTGCTCTGTAAAGCTACCCTCACTTTTGTCAAAGAGAATCAAATTAAGACTCATTTGTTTGTAAAGGAAGACTCATTTTTTTTTGAAGATTTTTATTTATTTGAGAGAGAGAGCGTGAGAGGGGGGAGGGAGAAGAAGACTCCCTGCTGAGCAGGGAGCCCCATGTGGGACTCGATCTGGGACTCCAGGATCATGACCTGAGCCACCCAGGTAATCCCAAAAATGTATAGTTTTAACAAACTTGGCCTGCTTATTTATGTAAGCACAGCTAGAATAGTGACTGACCATATAGGTTTTTGTTTGCATGTTTGGTTGTTTTTTTTTTAAGGGGGATGGGCAGAGGGAGAGGGAGAGAGAGGCTCTTAAAGAAGTTCCACACCCAGCATGGAGCCCAGTGTGGGGCTCAATCTCAGGACCCAGAGATCATGACCTGAGCTGAAATCAAGAGTCAGGTGTATAACCCACTGAGTCACCCAAGCACCCCTTGTTTGTTTGTTTTTAAATCTGATTTGCTGGAACTTTTTATAAGGAATTTTAGATTGAACTTTTAACAGCCTCTGAAGGCTAGATGCCAAGGCAAAAATTGCCTTCAGGTTTGCCTGCAATACCTGTAGATTTGAGTGTATTCCTCTTCTCAAGATCCCCAAAATATCCTAAGGTTTCCTGCACCTGCCAGGAAGTGACATTCTTTACTGCTGGGAACTCTGTAAGCAAGGTATCAGGCCAACATTTCAAGGGGTCTCTATTGACTCCATAAAGTCAACCTTAATTCCTTAAAGCTGTCTGGTCCTGTCTATGTTATGTACGTCTCTCTCAAATTTGACATTCTAGTCAAAGCCTTGGGAAAATAACCCATGTTTCCAATGGTGTCCTGTTACAAGGAGAACTGATTCTTGTTGAACTTCATGCAAACAGTTATAACTACCATGAAAGAAAGAATACTCCCTGAGAGTTTCTGCATTCTGGAGGGTTCCGGTAGGGAGAAAAAATAAATGCTTCAATCCATTCACAAAGGCATATTTTAATGTATTTCTGCAAGTCATAGATATCTCAAGAGAAGAAGTGTTCTTAAATCTAGAAGAGCAAACATTCAAGAACCAGCCATGTTTTACACAAGAGTCATAAAAACTATAGTCCTTTCTTCATTTAGCCAACCCCATGTGATTAATTCTTATTCTGTTTGAATGTAGTTTTCCCCTTTGTTCTACAGCTTCTTACCCAGTTTAGTTTTAGGATCTTAAAGATAACAGAAATTTGTATCTCCTTGAAAATGAAACACATTTTCAAGAGCATCAGAGCAATAATTATAAATGACAAAAGACTCAAACATGGACAGGTTAAAAATCTGGTAAGAGCTCATTAGAACACAGTTGACAAGGAAATCTAGTTATTTCTGCAACACACATTTGAATAATTAGAATTATACTTGATGACATTATAAAAGGACATAGTAAAACTTTAAGAATTTACTATACTTTCTGGAACAGATAGTAAGTCTAATTAGTCAAAAAAGGACTTTATCTAGAATTTGAGTCTTGGGAAGTTTGTTAAAAAAAAAAAAAAAAAGCTTTTAAGGCAAATGCCTAAATAGGATCACAGATCATTATAAAACTCAAATCTTATCTATTTCACCAAGGTGGCAATAAAAGATTCTAAAGGCAAATATATTCCCTTTTTATGGCTGAGTAATATCAATATATATATATATATATATATATATATATATATATATACCACATCTTCTTTATCCATTCATCAGCCAATGGACGCTTCAGCTATTTCCATAGTTTGGCTATTGTAGATAATGCTGCCATAAGCATTGGGGTGCATGTATCTCTTTGAATTAATATTTTTGTATTCTCTGAGTGAATACCTAGTAATGCAATTGCTAGATGTTACTTAGTTGTTAGCAAAACTTAGCTCTTGAAATTGAGGATTTAACCTTATTAAGTAACCAAAGACCTGATAAAGACAAAATGTACAAGCTTTGTTTTTCCAGACAGATAAAGAAAATCTTTGTTTACAGTTTCTAACAATGAGTAGAACAAAAAGCTAAGAAAACTTTGGTGTTTTGTTTTGTTTTGTTTTATTTTGTTTTGTTTTTTTAACAGAGAAAAGCCAAATTTCAATCTTATACCGGGATACTTTTAAAATTTATTTTTATTTTTTTAAAAGATTTTATTTAGGGGCACATGGATGACTCAGTGGGTTAAAGCCTCTGCCTTCAGCTCAGGTCATGATCCCAGGACCCTGGGATGGAGCCCTGCATCAGGCTCTCTGCTCAGCAGGGAGCCTGCCTCCCCCTCTCTCTGCCTGCCTCTCTGCCTACTTGTGATCTCTGTCTGTCAAATAAATAAATTTTTAAAGATCTAAAAAAAAAAAAAAAGATTTTATTTATAAGAGAGAGAGAGAGAGCATGAGGAGGGGAAGGAGCAGAGGGAGAAGAAGACTCTCCACTGAGTGGGGAGCCTAACCTGGAGCTCAATCCCAGGACCTTGAGATCATAACCTGAGCTGAAATCAAGGGTCACATGCTTAATTGACTGAGCCACCCAGGGACTCCCACTAGGGTGCTTTTAAAATTCATTGTCTCAGTCTTTGTCCTTATACCATGCATAAAGTTCTTTTCTAAAGATTCTTTTTTCACAAGTTTTCCAAATTTTTTTCTTTTTTTAATTTAGATTTTGTCCTAAGCCTTCTCACTCTAAATAACCAGTCTTTATTTTAGGACAAAATTATTTTCTCTTCCCTCAACAGAAATATATTTTCATTTCTCATACCTTTCTTATTAAAAACATATCTCACTTTCTTGCATGCAAGGTTGTTTTCCTTATCATTTCTGCTAGTATCAATTAACATTTATCAGAATTTTAATTCTTAGAAACCTGTTTCTAGTAAAAACTAAGCAGTAAGCTATTGTTACATCAGAATTCTTTAGATGGGAAATTTATGCATACTGTTCATAATTTTTAGAAATGTGGGGTTTTTTATAGTACAACTTTCAATAAAGCATAAGACATGCTTACTAGCTGACCTAAATTTATCTTTAGTTTCTCTATAATAAGCCAAAAAAAAAAAAAAGGAAAAAAGAAAAAAAAAAGCCTAAGTAGATAAAGCTATGTTCAGTAATCAATGCTCTAGCAATCTGTCTTATTTGGAAAAGACTTAGATATCTAAAGAACTTAATCCATTTTATTATTTAACTTAGCAAAACTTCAGAGTTTTAGGTTACCAAAGATCGTGAAAACCATACACCCTTTTACTTCTTCAACCTATTTGTTCTTAACAATTACCTATGAAAACTTGGAGAGACATACAAAAATGAACCATCATGGAAAATCATCTTTTTGTTGAAAATTGCAACAGAGATAACAGGAGCTTATTTGACCCTTTGTAAACCTTGGTAGATTATAAGTGTTATGTTTAATGCTGATAACTCTTAAGCCATGCCTCTTTCAATTAAGGCACAAAACTTTAATTAATTTTAATACCAAATGTGTCCACACAAGCCTGTGTCCACTGAAAAGTCATCAGTTTGCTCCCCACTGGGAACTCCTGGGAGATCTGGTGCTGGGAAATCTGAAGTGGGCAGGGTAAGTCCAGGGGAGCCCTCTGGACCCATTCATATTGATCTGGGAAGTGCTTTAGTTTGAACCTCATAAGGAAGTGGCCCAACAGCTTGGGGTGTTTTTTGCTCCTTGATAGTGAGGGTGGGAGGAACAAGAGCCATGGTGCTGGGGACATCAGGGATAATGGTATAGGAGCGGGCTACCTAATGCATGCTGGTGGTGGTGCAGAAACAGGGTGGGGGGAGGTGCAGAGATGGGGTGCCTCTGGCAAGGCCAGAGGCAGATTTAAAGTCTGTACTAACATTCCTTACTCTGTCTCTTATCTCTCCCTCCTGCCAAACAGGCTTTTCCTCTGCACCATTTATTTAAAATATGTCCTAATGGACTTTTTTTTTAGTGGTGGTGGTTGGGTAACAGGAGTACTCCCCATCTTCCTAGACAAAAGTTCAGAAAGAACAATAAATGAAGCCCAGAGTACCCCTGTTAGCATGTGTTCCTCCCCAAAAGTTGAAGCTTCACCTACTAAACCAAATGGATAAGCTAAGAGAGTCAAACTCAAACTCCCTATTTGAAGGCAACTAAATGGGAGCAAGGAATGCAAGAGAGCCAGTTAGTAGCCATCTTTTCTCTTAGCTTAACATATTCATAGGCCAGGCAGTGTTAAAATGAAACAATCATTTCCTTTTGGATACAGGATCGTAACTATAAGTATGCCTATCAGACACAATTCACCCCAGCCGGCTCTGAGATGAGATGGAATGAAGTTCTCCTCTCCTTATACAGATTCCAGAAACAGACAGATGTGGTACCTCTCAGCCAGACAGATTCCCCTCCTTCAAGAGAGACTGGTACAGAGTCACTTCTGAGTAATTTCTCTTTGGAGCTGAATGACATTGTCACTCATCTTTCTAGCCAGAACATTTACTCAAGCCTTGTATCCATAACATCAATTAGTATAATGCCAAATGAAAACAACCCATCAGGTTTAGCACCTCTAGGTTCTTCCCACCTACAGAACATTACCGGTAACCCACAACAGCTTGAATGAAAGTCAGGACCATCACCTCAAATTGAGTAGGTCCAGGTATCTGGAGAACTCATGCCTACATTGGTGGGGTGCTGTTCTCAGAGGGCACAAATGGTTTGTGTTGGCACCAAATTCTGAGTTCGAGAGGACTCCCAGGTGTTCTCAGGCGAGTTGCTCTGTTATCCTGCTGACTATGCTAAGAAATGTTGATGTAAAATGAACATTTTTTTTTTAATTTTAAGGAAAAGAGTTCCATCCCAGCCCAAGTTAGGACAGCTCCTTGGGGTACACAATCTTTACAAAGAAGAAAGTGCTCTGGGGAAGGAACATTTGGTGCAGGGTTAACATAAAAAGTTACAAATCATTAGATAAAGGACATTTCAGAAAGTTGCTGATCTTATCTTAACATATCTTAATGTTCTAGTCTTGTGCAAGGCTGTATGGCTTCAGCCTCATGAGAACTTGGGGAGGTATTACTCTTTATGTTAATGTTCCATTTTGGTTATTTCTTTTTAAGATTTTATTTATTTATTTGACAGAGAGAGAGATCACAAGTAGGCAGAGCTGCAGGCAAAGAGAGTGGGGGAAGCAGGCTCCCTGCTTGAGCAGAGAGCCCAATGGGGGCTCGATCCCAGGACCTTGAGATTATGCCCTGACCCAAAGGCAGAGGTTCAACCCACTGAGCCACCCAGGTGCCCCATTTTGTTTGTTTTGTTTTGTTTTTTAAGATTTTATTTATTTATTTGAGAGAGAATGAGTGAGAGAGAGCATGAGAGAGGAGAAGGTCGGAGGGAGAAGCGGACTCCCCAAGGAGCTGGGAGCCCGATGCGGGACTCAATCCTGGAAGTCCAGGATCATGACCTGAACCGAAGGCAGTCGCTCAACCAACTGACCCACCCAGGTGCCCCTATTTTTTTTTAATGAAGCAGATGTACAACATGTGCTGGGGGCAGAAATAGAACCCATGCTCTAAGGATTTGTCCAGTAATTTTGACCTTGGTAAATGCTAAAGTATAGCTTCCCTGGGAGCCCAGGTACTATTTAGGGGGTCTTCACAGAGACAACAGCGAGATCTAACCAGGTGATTAGCCTGACTAGAGAGGACACAGGGCAGTCCACACACTCGTCTCCCCACAGATGGGAAGAGAAGATGGAGAAGTACCCAGCATGTCAAAGAGGGTAACAAAACATGGAATCTCCAGGTTGGAAGTGGGCAGTGGGCAAAGTGGAAGGTGCTGCAAGAGGGAAAAGGAGGAGAGAGAAAGAAAGAAAGAAATACCTTTCAACCCATCCCACACAGATGTCTACTTAGGCAAAGGAACCAAACGGTGGCCAGTGGAGGGAGGCACTCTGTCCACTGCCCACTGGGGTGATCAGACCCAGGGAGCCAGCCTCAACTCACCTTCCCTCAAGTTGAATACTTCCAGGAAGTTGAATTCTTCCATCAAGTATTCGGGCAACTCAGAGAGTAGAGAAAGAAAGAGTTTCCTGTGACTATCTGATTTCCAGGCACTACATGATGTGAGGGTTACACATCGACTGGTCCCACGCATCTGGTATTGAGGAAAGCTTGTGGAATCCCCGGTCTGTGGGTACATGGTGGCTGCTTCCACCTCCACTGGCCAGTTATGGCACTGGGAACCTGTCCTCCCAGCCTGAGCAGAGTAGAGTGGTGGCTGTCTTATAGCCAGCCCGCAGTATGAGAAGGAGGGAAAAGAGCATGGAAAAGTAGAGGGAGGTTAGGAGTTCAGGAAGGAAGGAAATTGGGAAAGAAGGGAAAAGATTGCCTGAATGAGAGTAGTGGGAACCCGGTGACACAGGAGGTAGCCTTATGTCCCGCAATGACCCAGAAACAAATGTCCTGAATGGCTAGTCAGCTGCCAAGAGGTTTCCTCTGGCTGCCCTCATGGGTCCTATGCTCCCTCCTGGATGGGAGAAAAAGAACTTCTGGGGTTCTAGCAGTGTCCCCCAAAGATGATACCAAACAGGGCCCTTGGGCTCCCTAAACAATAGAAATTGACAAGAGGCCAAATGTGAATTTCAAGCAAGGCTTTATCCAGGCTTATGTTCTGCACAAGGGAGACAGCACAGAGGACAGGGTCCTCACTCAGACTGACTCCCAAGGAGAGGTCAGGGAGAGTTTTTAAAGACCCAAGGTGGGGCAAGAATGACATCTAAGCAAGCAGAGGCGGGGATTTATTATTAGCACCTGTGCAATTAAAGGTCCTGCTTCTTGTGCCCCATGTCTAATTAACATGTTACATCTCCACCCCTGAGGGTGTTTTTTAGTATTGTAATGAGGGGGAAAGTTGGTGAAAGGTCAGCCCTAGGGTCCACCTTGGCGCCAACTGGTTTGGTCTTGTCTTCACCCCAAAGTCCAATCTTGGAAGCAAGCATCCTCCTTTCAGTTAGCATCCTTTCTCCGCATTCCTGCAAGATGGCACATGGAAGAGGTATGGAGTTTGAACTTTTCCTATTTTTCCTTATGGCGGCAGCCAAAGAATGCTGGCTTTTGCCTTCAGGGTTGAGGGGATCCAGTCCCTGCTCTGTCCCATCCCTATTTCTGATATGTTTAACTTGCTTCTTATTCTATACTGGAGCTTTCTATTATCAGAATAAACTTCCCCTTTGATAATAAAGATATTCTCCTTTATATAAAATTCTCATTCTACCTAACTTTCTTTAAGATTTTACCTTAAGAGTGTTAGTTCTTTGAATAATTATATTAAAAAGGCAACCTGATTCCTAGAAACATATGACCTACCAAAACTGAAACAGGAAGAAATAGAAAACTTGAACAGAATCAATAACCAACAAAGAAACGGAGTCAGTAATTAAAAATTTCCCAACAAACAAAAGTCCAGGGTCACAAAAGTGCAGGGAATTAACCAAACATTTAAAGAAGAGTTAATACCTATTCTTCTCAAACTATTCCAAAAAGTAGAAAAGGATGGAAGACTTCCAAATTCATTCTCTGAGGCCAACATTACCCTGATACCAAAACCAGGTAAAAACTTCGCTAAAAAAGAGAACCAGTCAATGGCCTTGATGAACGTGGATGCAAAAATTCTCGATCAAATATACTAGCAAACCAAATCCAACAATACATTAAAAAAAATCATTCACCACAAGCAAGTGGGATTTATTCCTGGGTTGTAAGGGTGGTTTAATATTTGCTAATCAATCGATGTGATACACCACATTAGTAAAAGGATAAGAACCATCTGATCATTTCAATAGATGCAGAAAAAGCATTTGACAAAGTACAGCATCTTTTCATGATAAAAGCCCTCAAAAAGTAGGGTTAGAAGGAGTATACTGCAACATAATAAAGGCCATATAGGAAAAACCCACAGCTAATATCACCCTCAATGCGGAAACTGCAAGCTTTTCCTCTGTGGTCAGGAACAAGACAGGGATGTCCACTCTCACCACTGTTGCTTAACACAGAACTGGAAGTCCTAGCCACAGCAATCAGACAACAAAAAGAAAGAGAGAGAGAGACAAACCAAGAAACAGACTCCTAACTATAGAGAACTGATGGTTGGTTGCCAGAGGGGACGTGGTGGGGGGGGTGAAACAGGTGATGGGGATTTGTTGTGTTGTTGTTGTGATGAGCACCAGGTGTTGTATGGCAGTGTTGAATCACTAAATTGTACACCTGAAACTAATATCATGCTGTATGTTAACTAACTGGAATTTAAATAAAAACTTTAAAAAATGGTTAAAAAAAAGACCATTTGATTGGTCTGAATAAAATTGAACAAACGAATGTTCAATAGTTAGATACAGAATTTTTGCATGTGTTTTGTTATTCTGGGACAGTAATAATTGTAAACAAATATCCGATATGCAAATCTTAGAAAAGTTACAGTTCATTGTGATAAGATTAAGGAAGGTTGTCATCTCCCCAGTTCCTCAAAGAAGATGCTTGTGGCTGTGGGCATTTGAATTTTCCTGTCCAGGCGAAGGCCTGACAGGTTGGGGGAAGTCCCAGGTGTCACCCCAAAGTCCAGATGGTTGTGAAAACTGCCTTTAATGAGCTACATCCCCTAGATTTGAGATTCAACTTGTAATTACGTCGCAGAGGGTCATGTTGCCATTTTTCTGCACCCACAGTTTTCTTATCTTCGTGTAACAATGGCCTCTGTGTCCGGCTAATCTGTTACCGTGAAGACCTCGAGGAACTGTGCATTCATGCTTTGTCCAACTGTTACTCTTCACATTTCATGATAAGGAAATGAGGGACCAGAAAAGTTCAGCAATCTGCCCAAGGATCTCAAGTGCACCTACTGTTCACCAGGATAGCATTGTGCCCCTGTTGCACGCAGAGGTTGACATGCAGTCGGGCTGGTCCAAATTGAGATGAGCTCTAAGTGTTAACTCTGTCTTGGGCTTCAAAGACCTGGTCTGAAAAAAGAAGGTAAAACATCTCATTGGTAACTTATATAGATGACATATTTCAGCAATTATTTGGGACACATTGAGTTAAGTAAAATACCTTATTCAAACTCATTTCCCCCTTTTATTTTTACCTTTTAAAAATGTGGTTATTAGACAATCTTCCATTAGGAACATGATCCACATTATATTTCAGTTAGACAGGGGTGTCACAGAACTTCTGTCTCTCCACCTGGAAAATGAAGTTAACAGACCACGTGTCAGGTGCCCAAGGAGTGAGTGTTCCATAAATGGTTTTGCTCCTTCCCTACCACATTTTCTCACCAGAACACCCAAGTCTCATGACTTGGACATACGCAAATTTCCAGAGGCTTTATAAGAAATATTGTTCTTCTATTTCCACCCACATTCCTCTTTAGCAAGGGCATGTTTTTGTTTATTTTTATTTTTTTAAAGATTTTATTTATTTATTTATTTATTTATTTATTTGACACACACAGAGAGAGAGAGAGAGAGAGAGAGATCAAAAGTAGGCAGAGCAGAAGGCAGAGAGAGAGGGGGAAGCAGGCTCCCTGCTGAGCCGAGAGCCCGATGTGGGGCTCAATCCCAGGACTCCGAGATCATGACCTGAGCCGAAGGCCGAGGCTTAATCCACTGAGCCACCCAGGTGCCCCAGTAAGGGCATGTTTTTAGTCATGAGTTATTCGATCTCTTATGGTGTACGGTTGGTAAATAACAAGTCAGAAATTTGGAAACTTGGGCCAGGATCCTGAAACGGCCTTGCCTACAGCTGAGGCGTTAGAGAATGTACTCATTCATAAACTTGCCACGGACGCCAGTGAAAAGATGGACTGACATGTAGGCAGGAAATACACACAAGGTAATTCATGGCCATTGACGCTGACTGGGCATCTATCTGGTGGTGTTCTGAATTATTCATGGATTCCCCCTTGGCACTCTTCTGTTGAAGGTTGATGTCAAGGCAGGACCTGCACTCCCTCTCTGACCCCGTGCTGAGCAGCTGGGTACAGAATGCCCCATCCTACAATTGGTTCTCCTCCAAGTGGGCCCAGAAACTAGGAGGTCAGCCACTACAATTAGGCTACCTTGTCCAACTGCCAGAAGCCGGATGGATTCCTCCAGCACCAACCCTGTACTCCTGAGTGTAGAGCTTGAGATAATTTATAGAATTGAGTTTCGGTGTTCCTCTTTCCACAAGAATTTGTGATGGTTCTCGAAGTGGCCTTTTGTTGAATTTATACAATCAGCCTCTAATTTCATGTTTCTGGTGTCCCAGCCAAGAATGACAAATTCCTCTGTGATACGCTATGGCACTCACGCAGTTACAGTGCTCAGGAGTGAGGCAACAGAGAGTGGTGCCGTCTGTTCCCAAGTGGAGAATGCCTGGCCATCCAGACCCCAGCAGCTTGTTGCCTTGTGAGGATGCACATCTGGGGTTGTGATTTTTCATTTTCACAAGAAGTCAATTACCAGATTTTATTGTGGAAATCTCCTGGTTTTTTTGTTTTTTTTTTTTTTTTTTTAATTTGGGGACTAAATGAACCCTTCTCTTGGTCCAATTCAACCATGCTGTTTCTAATTTCTGATCTTGTCTGCCTGTATAAATGAGCCCTTTGTGGGAAGGGACACTCCCTCTTATTCTCCCACGTTTTGTTTTTTTTTTTTTGCTCTCTCTCCCCCTCACCCCACCAGGCACGTTGCCTAGCACTTACAGTAATGTGATTTCCAGAACTAAACTCTTACTTGCCACCTTAATCAATGTTTTGGAGTCCTTCTTTTTTGTTACCCGAGGTTCTCCAGACACAGGGAGAGAGGAGGAAGCATAAATAGGAGTTCTAATGGCTCCTTCCTGACCACATGCCCTTATCTATAAGACAGTGTGGGCAAATGTTCCTTTCCGTGGTTTATGTATCACATTGCCAAGGCATGACCAAGGGGGTAGGGGCTCAGGAGAGAAGGGAGGAATTCCAGGTCAGGACTCAGAAGGGCTCTCCTTTGATTTAAGGCAGTGCTAGAGCACTAAGAGGTATGTCCGACCCATCACCATTTATCCCACCTGGCTCCCAGCTTCCCACGTGCCCACCCTCTCTGGGAACTTGCTCCCTTTTCTGGGGTTTATTTCATGATGAAGGCCTCCTGCCTCCTAACGCTCTCCCGCATTCTACCAGATACTTTGTCTTTGATGACATGCCCTGGGGTCCCCAAGAAACCTAGGCTTTGTCTGTGTAAGTCACCAAAACCTTAAGTAAAATTCAGTTAGGGAACTGGCTCTTTTGAGCCTAACAGGCAGTGTGTTTGGTTTGTGTGTTTGTTTGTTTTTGTAGCATTGAGAAAGTCACAAATTGAGTTCTGTCCCTAGGAAGCAGATCCAGACCACTTTCTTCCTGATGCCATGAAGTCAAGATTTTGAGAACTACGTTATAGCTACAAAAGATAATAAAGCACGGGGGCATCTGCCTGGATGTATTGGTAGAGTGTGCAACTCTTGATCTCTGGGTTGTGGGTTCAAGCCCTGCATTGGGTATAGAGACTACTTAAAAATAGAATCTTAAAAAATTAAAAAAGATATTAAAGCACGTTTTAGGGAATTGAAAGAAGACAGCTGTATTTTCAGGAAATGAATTGAGAAATACTCCATGAAGCAACATTTGCTTCCACCTATGCAAAAACCCAGACAGATGCATAGCAGGAAGTCTGCCGTGTGTGTGTACTCATGGGCAACACCATGAGTAGATAGAGTGCTGATGGTGCAGGGAGCAGACTGAGTTCTGTCACAGTACATCTACTTTACTGGTAAAAATACAGGAAGAACAACTTCCTGTGAAATACTCTAAGTTGGTAGATGAAACATGTGATACAAAGTACCAAGTTTTACTATTGTTCAGAGAAATCCAACTCACACACAGAGTTAGTTCCAGAAGACTCTGCTCTACCCAGTCTTGGAGTTCATGGGACTTTCTTGGATTTCTGCAGCTAATGACATGAACACAGACCTTCCGAAATTCTCTATAGTGAGCAGGGGAACAGCCTGATCCCCACTTTTGAGGCTAGGGGGCATTCAGAGACTAGATCTTGTATGGGAGGGCATATACCTTTGCCTCCATGTTCTGGTTTTTTGTTTTTTGTTTTTTAATATTTTTATTTATTTATTTGACAGAGATCACAAGTATCAGAGAGGCAGACAGAGAGAGAGAGAGGAGGAAGCAGGCTCCCTGACGAGCAGAGAGCCCAATGTGGGGCTCGATCCCAGGACCCTGGGATTATGACCTGAGCTGAAGGCAGAGGCTTTAACCCACTGAGCCACCCAGGTGCCGCCATGTTCTGTTTTGAGCAACACACACTGACTTGCCCTTGGTGTTTGGGATCTCCCAAGCAGTCTATCTTCAGAGAATAGATTGCATGCTTTGAGTGTGCCCTCCGCAAGCTCTAGGAGATCAGGGAGCACTTTTGTTGCCCCACACTTTATAACTGGGCTTCAGCTAGCAACCCGTGAGTTCTATTTTTGGGCATACTACACGGTCTACATTTTCTGATGCAGGACATGCTTGACATTTTGTGTTCTGAATACACATTGCTTCTCAATCCCATAATTGGAAGTACAGTTTATGGCTGATGGAGTGTGGTAGACTTGTTTTAGGCATGTCAGTCTCCCTGTGGATATATGTCCAAGTAGATAGTGACTAGGAGCTGTGGCCGATTTTTTTCCAATTCCAGTCCCCATAGAGGCTGCATGAGGGAAATGATCATACAGGAAAACACAATCACATAACCTGGTGTTCAACAGGAAAATCTAAGTTCCCCTAAAGTGAATGTGCTTCTCCCCAGTTATCTGGTGTCCCACATTTCTTGGTATTGGTTTCCACTATGTTCACCTTATTTTCATGAGAACTCAGGAGTAGGCATTTTGAAAACATGCCTTCTGGCCAGAGTTCAGATAGGGCACCTGGCTGGGGATGGATATTCATAGTGTCTTTGTCAGTCCCATGCCCAAGCCACAGCTGAGGGGTCTAGGGGTGGGGTCTTGACCTATGGAGCTAATCACCCTCCTTCCCTGGAATTTTAAGACTGGAAATGAGAAAAAAATGAGTGTCTTCACAGGGATGAAATTGTACATAAGACTATGTAGAGAGAGGCAAGTATGTAGTCAGCAAGAAGAAGGAAGCCACACATGGGGAAGATTGCAGAGTTGAGGGGGACAAGGGCATTCCAGGGCTGTTTAGGTCCAGCTGTTCCTGAGGCTGTCTCTTCTACAGCTCTTAACCTAGCATTCATCCATAAAAATCCTTTATTTATTTATTTATTTATTTGCTAATTTTTGTTCTAATTGGCTTCTAGTACTTACATTCAAAGTTATCCTAATCATTATATGCTATCAATATAGACCAGTACACATTAATTTCATTTTACCTCAGGGTTATGTTCCTAAAGACCTTTTACACTTTATACTGGATGGTATTTCTGTTTTGCCAATATGGCCCTGCTATGTATCATTGCTATAAACAACATGCAATTTACTTGGTTCTCCAGATGTGATTTGCATCAAAGTTTGCTGGGTTGTTTTTCTTTATTCTTTGTTAAAGTGTTCAGAATTTGGGGTTGGCGTGGGATTTTTGGTGGTTATAAAAGATGTCCAAAAAATTCTTTTACATTTCTCCCTTCAAAAGACTTTAGAGCTATTTCTAAATAAAGTTTCCCAAAGCAGTGGTATTAATTACCCTCCCCTTAGCAGTATGGAAGATTGCCAGTTACTCCGTATTTTCAGCCACACTTGGTATGGCCAGTCTTCTTCACTTGAGCCATTTTACACCATTATACAATCGGTATACAATGGTATCACATTATAGGTTTTCTTTGCATTTTCCTAATGACTAAGAAGATGGAGCACCTTTTTATATATTTATGGCCATTTGGATATTGTATTTCATGAAGTGTCTGTTCAAGTCTTAGCCCATTTTCTGTTGGGTTGACAACCTCTTATTGACTGATTGAAGTTGACTGTATACTCTGGACATAAGTCCTTTGTTGGATATACGTAGATATCTCCCATTCATGGCTTTCCTCTTCATTCTCTTATTTGTATCTTTCGGTGAACACGAGTTTTTCATTTTAATCAAAATGAAAAGAAAACCCTTCTGATTTTTTCTTTCATGGTTAGTGCTTTTTATATTCTATTGAAGAAATCTTTGCCAAGAAGTCATGAAGTTATTCTCCTGGTTTGCTTCTGGTTTATATTTTACCGGTCCTGGTTAGGTTATCCATCCATCCTTGGGTCTGATTTTATGTAGTAGCTTGTGTACTCTTGACTGTCATTCTAACTAGAAACACACTGAGTCATTGAGAATAGAGATCACATCTGTGAGTTATTGCATTTGGCTGCAAGTAACACAAATTGGGAAAGCAATGGCTTACACAGAGTAGGGCAGCAGACCTCAACTTTCGGTGCACTGAATCACCTGGAAGTTTTAAAAAAAACCTGTATGTCCAGACCATACCCCATATCAATCACAAAACAATCTTTTGAGGTGAGGCCCAAGCAACAATAATTTTTAAAACTCCTCTGATGAGTCCTGCGGGCAGCTCAAGCTCAGAGCCACGGATTGAGGTTTGTTTTTCTTTTATGTGAGAAATCTAAAATTAGGCCCTTCAAGGCTGGTGTGGTAGCTTCCCAAAGCATTAGGGAACGAGACTCCTCTTAAACTTGAGCTTTACTGTCCCTCGGGGTGTGGTCACCAAATAACTGCTAAAGCCTCAGCCATTGGGTCTGATGAAGGGCAAGGGTAAAAGCCTCACGTAATGATTTCTGCATCACTGTCAATGGCAGAAACCTCATCCTATTGTCACCCATATCTGCTGGGTGACTGAGAAATGTATTTATTTAGTTGGATACATTGCCATTCTCAGAAAAATCAGGGTTCAGTTAGTAAAGACAAGTGGAAAATTGATACTGGAAAAGCAACTATTTCTCTCTGTCACAGGGATGTTTGTTAACCAGAAGCGAACCAGACACCCAGTAGAGAGAGTTCTCTTCATACCCATGGGACTCCTTCAGTAAATAGCAGAAGAAACACCGATGCCATATGCGCTAATTATAAGTGAAATAAAAGTGTACTTTCTAAAAAGAGCAAGACATATTAAATCTCATTTTTACATATGTTGTATTGAAAAAGAGGGCTTCATCTTAAAGGGACATACTTGTTTTCTCAGACATTTTTATTGCATAAGGCCCCTTGGGATTTAAAATCATATTTTTTCTGAAAAGTATCAGGAAAGAGAAGCAAAAATGGTCATGTGTTTTTGAGGACAAAATACAATGAGGTACTGTTGGCTGGGCAGGAAACAGCACATCCGAGGCAAGCTTTGAGGGCCAGTCCCCAGAGTTTGGGGTTCACCCTTGCAGTCATTTGAATTCTCCATTCCCCCCTCCCACTTCCCAGTCGTTCTACTAACTTATCACCAGGTGTGCCCCAGTTTTTGGTTCTAATTTTTGGCTCCATCCCTCATGAAGCCCAGATGCATCCCTTTTTTGCATTTAAGCTAGCTGGCCGGGATTTCTGTAACACTTTTCAGGAAGGCTGATGTCATGAGGGCTTGTCCTAATGAGGAGACATGAGAAACAAGATCAGAAGCCTGTACCATTTATGAAAGCCATACAGATGGGAATTGGCAGCTGACCCCATGTGTAAGAGGAGAAAGGGAGAGGAGCAAAGGCTCAGTCTGAGATTTCTGCCTCAGCCGCTGTGAGCAAGGGGATACTAATCCCTCAGATGGGGGCAGGGGCAGGAGAAGATGTATTTTGGAGAAAGATGATGAGTTTGGTTTGAGAAGGGAAGAAGGAGGGGAGTTGGTCACTAACATCTGAGGAGAGAGTCCCCTCTCACGTGATGCTTTGTTGGACAGTCTAGGGACAGGAGATGATCAGACAAAGAGGCCATGATATAGAATGCGGGCTTCCTGAGAGGCGTGCTGGGGACAGAGATGGGGGTCGGGGGACGCACTGGTAGAAAGCAGAGGGAGAAAGAGGACGAGAGGCCTCCACTGAGCACCAGAACTTGTACCCCTTTACATGGCAGGGTGGGAGGAAGGCATAAACTCAAACCTAGAGAGGGCACAGAACAGTAAAGCATTGTGCATGGTACCGCGGAAGGAATTTCAGAGCTACCCCAGCAGAGCTGAACACTGCTGGGAAAGGGGGAAAATCCAGACTGAGGACTATGCCATGGCCATTCTGCAAGCTTAAACATTCTCCGGGCAACCCCGCCCCAAGCCCCGCCCACCACCACTACACTTCCCGGGTTCTTTCCATGTTGGTTTCCATACTTGCATATCAGAGTATACGTTTCCTTTTATGACGTAAGAATTGTATTTTACACAGAGTGCAAGTTGCTTTTATTAAGCAACCTAATGTGACTACCACTGTCTGGGCAGGGCTGGGCTAGGGCAGAACTTGAGGATACAGGAGCTGCTGGTGCAAAGCATGGTGGGAGAAGCCACGCCCTGGGTCTGAAAGGGGCCACTTCCTGCCCTGGGGTGTGGCTTCCCCAGCCCCTCTCCGCCAGAGCGCTCTATTTATCCTTCCTCCCATCTCGAAGGGTGAATGCTCCTTGAGAGGACTGTGTATTGAACTTCATAAAGGCTCAACCAGTCATGAAAATAGGAGAACGGAAGATGAGAAAACGAGCCCAGTGTTCAGCAATCCTTTCTGTGGCTGCTGCAGACTTTCCCCGTGTTCACCAGGCCCCTGATCCCATCCCTGACTGCTTTCTGCTGACGCTAAGCACAAGCTATGAACACAATAACAAATGTAGGAGTCCTCCGGTGTCAAGCAGCTCCTCCAAGATGGCCAATCAGAATGGGAAATGATGTATACAATAAATCCTCACAACATCTCTGCAAGGTGGCCAATGTCATGTTTATTTCATAGGTGTGAAAACTGGGCTTCTAAGCGTTAAGTATAAGGAGGCCTAATTACTTGATATGTTAATATAATATGCATGATATAATGTATAATATCTATACTAATATGCAGCACATACATTATTAAAATATATATCATAGGGGCCCTTGGGTGGCTCAGTTGGTTGGCTTCTAACTTTTGGTTTCAGCTCAGGTCTGATTTCAGGGTGGTGGGATCTGTCAGAATCAGGCTCCATGCCCAGCATGGGGTCTGCTTGTCCCCTCTCCATGCCCCTACTCATCCTCTCTCTCTCTCTCTCTCAAATGACTAAACAAAATCTTTTAAAAAATATATACATCATGTATTCATATATAACACATTTTTTTTTTAATCAGAGAGAGAATGTGAGCCCAAGCAGGGGGAGCAGGAGGCAGAGGGAGAAGCAGGCTCGCTGACAAGCAAGGGAGTCCCGATGTGGGACTTGATCCCAGAACGCTAGGATCATGACCTGACTTGAAGGCGGACACTTAACCACCCGAGCCACCCAGGCATCCCGATATATAACACATTTATTGAATGGAAGATCTGGGGTTCAAACGAAGTCTAAGGGTCAGATCCATTGGTTCAGGTCAAGATATTATTAACCAAGAATATCTTGCAAGGTTGGAAGCTGAGATCTGCCATTCATCTATGGCTAGAAAATGTGTCTTGTTTGGTCCACCTGTTACTTTAATATAGGGAAAATTAACATTAGAGCAAAAATTTCACTTTCTTCTGAAAAAGCAGATCAGGCTCCTCTGGGCCTCTGTCCACAGGAGGTGATAACAAGCTGAGCTGTGTAGCTGTGGCCCCTGGGGCAGAAAACATTCCCTTCCAGCCCTGGTCACTGGCTGTGATGACCTGTCTGGACCCACAGGCCTGGGGCAGCCTTGGGGTAATGCAGTGTCCTTTCCAGGGGCATTTGCTCTTAAAAAAAAAAAAAGAAAGAAAGAAAACTAAAACCCAAGCCGAAAAACTTTATTATAGAATAACTTGACAACTATAATTGTGTATATTTAAAGTATACGACATGATTTGAGAAACATGTATTATAGAACGATTACCAAGATCCAGATAATGATCAAAGAGAAAATCCTTACACTTAGGTGATAAGTCATAACAAAGTATTAATGTTCAGGCAGCTGAGAATCACCAAGAAAAATATTTTTTGTCTGGGGTTGTCGCACTATCCCTGAAATGAAGCCCATATACATAACTTCCAATTCTGCATACTCTCAAATCCAAGCTGGAAATTTGCTACATTTTTTCTGTAAGAAGTGGGTTGTTTGTGTGTTTGTTTTGATCTCTTATCTCTGTGTTTTTTTTTAATTGAGATGTAATTGACATGTAACACTGTATCAGTTTCAGGGATACTGCAGAAAGATTTGCTATTTGAACACATTGTGAAATGATCACTACAACAAGTCTAGTTAACATTCATCACCATACATCATCAGAAAAAAAGTTTTTCTTGTCATGAGGACGAACAGTATTTTGTATTTTCCTGAAGTCATTTGTTTTAATCATACAAATAGAATGGCCTCAAAACGTCGTGCATCTCCAAGCCGAACACAAAAGACCATACCTGGATCATCATGACTTCGCCCTCTCCTGCCTATGAGATTTAACACCACCCCGAAATCTCTAACAGTTTTGGGAGAGGCCGTTATTCTGCAAAATGTGCTTTCTGTCTCTTGGCCTTATGTGTAGGGCCATTTAGGGAGCAGCCGTGTTTGCACAGTAAGTTTTTCTGTGGAAAGTTGTTTTTGCGAGAGACACTCATTTAGTGTTTTCACATTCTCATGTCCCTGTTGGCAGCAGAATGAAATGCCAATAAAAGGTGAAAGTTACCAACTGCCGCTCATACGGTGGGAGCCTCCATTTTAAGAAGAAATGGACCGGTACCAGTACCGCACAGCTCCGGTCACTGGTCCAGACCACATGTGTGCACTCTGCAGGATTCCAGAAGCTTCTGTTCCAGGTTATGTCCTTGCTTCCCTAGTGGATCAAGGGGAGACCCATGGAGATGCTCTTCCTTTGCATGGGTCTCCCTTAATTATTCACTCCTTGGTGTGTCAATTAATGAATTTTAAAACATTCATTAAGCACTTGCATGCCAGGCCTCATCCACATCCACCCTTTCTTCTGGGCACAGACAGCGTGAGGGTGTGGAGGTGGGTGGAGATGGAGCGAAATTAGGAGTGGCACCAAATGGCTGATGGGAACACACAACCTCAGGGAGCTCTCTCAGGAAAAGGTCTGGAGACAGGTTGATTCTGTTCACCCTCACACTCAACTGCGTTCTAGGGGCACAGCCTTGCCCTAGTGGCTTCCGTCCTCTCTCACCACCCTCCACCCCCCACACACACCCTCCCTTGTCCCCTCCACCTCCAGCTCCTTTGGGTGCAGTAGAAAGACTCAGGATATTGAGTTCTGGACTTAGCTGACCCTAAGCTGGTCATGTGACTTTGGCCAAGCCACCCTGCTTCTCTGGATGGTGGTTTCCTTCCTTCTTTCTTTCTTGCTTGTTTGCTTTCTGTCAGAAAGAGAGAAGGAGGGAGGGGGAGAGAGAGAGAGCACAAAGTAGGGGGAGAGCCAGGCGAGGGAGAAGCAGGCTCCGCACTGAGTAGGAAGCCTGACACAGGACTTGATCCCAGGACCCTGGGATCATGACCTGAGCCAAAGGTGATGCTTAACTGGCTGAGCCATCCAGAGTCCCTCTTTTTTATATATATATATATATATTTATTTATTTATTTATTTTGGAAAGAGAGAGAGAGAGAGAGAGAGAGAGAGCAAGCAAGGGGGAGGGGCAGAGGGAAAGAGAGAATTCTGAGGCAGACTCCTAGCTGAGCCTGGAGCTGGATGTGGGGCTCCAATCCAGGACCTTGAGATCACAACCTGAGCCAAAATCAAGAGTCAGACGCTTAACCAACTGAGCCACCCAGAAACCCCAGATGGTGGTTTCTTTTTAAGTGAAGAAAGCACTTAACCAGAGGGGCTTCTGGGTTCCTCCTCCCTCCTAGAGTCATCAATTCTAGGCTTAGGATGTTGGCAGATTTTTCAAGTTCCCTGTATAACTCTTGGCCCTAAAACAGGGATGATGAACTTAGCCCAGGTCACTCTCAAAATACAATATGTACTTGAAAGCTTTCTATGATTGTGTTTAGTTTCTATAAAGTTCCTAGGACTCCTTTTACACCTTTGCAGTGGTGGGGGGAGGCCAGCATCTCAACTAAAGACACAGACTTCAGCAGGACACCCAGGCTGAATCCCAGCTCAGTAACTTCCTAGTTGCATGAATTTACACAAGTTGTTTAATGTCTCTTGCCTCAGTTTCCTTGTGTGTGTAACAGGCAAAATGAGAGTTTCAACCTTATAGCTATCGTGAAGATTAATTAATACTTCAAGAGTTCTTAGTGTGATGTCTGGCAGAGGGTAAATAAATGTTCTGGGAATGCTCTATTTATGATTACTTCGTTCTTGTTTGCAACTATAGAAAAATAGCAGAGACTTAAGGAATGATTAGGAATACAAAGTTGGCAAATCTAAAAGGGAATGCTCAGTAGGATGTAGCCAGTGATGAACTATGATGCATCAATTAGATTCCCTTTTTCTTCATCTTCAAATGTATCTGATCAAGAAAACCAGAAAGGCTTTTCTCCACCCTGTCAAGCGTAGCTCACACTCACTGCCTTCACTTCCTGACCACCCACTCATCTTGGGCAAATGGCCTTGGAGCCTCTTGTGGACACTGCTCCAATGAAATGGCTCTGGTGAAGGTGGCCCGTGAGCTAACTGGTAAACCCCGTGGCTTCTGCTCACCCCTGTTTCTCTCCGTCTTGCTGGCATCACTTGATCTTTCTCCTAAGGTCTGATGTTCATTTCCCACTCCTGCCAAAGAGCTCCATCTCTGTATCCTTTAACAGCTCTGATTCAGCAGAGCCAGAATGGAAGTCGTCTTCCTCTCCAACATTTCCATCCCTGTAATTTCTACTTTGGTTTGGGATGCTACTGTCAGCCCCGTCACTGGGCTCAAAATCTCCATGCCACTTTTGCCATCTCTTCTCTCTTGTTCTCTTGTGCTTGCCCAGAGGATCCACCCTCCCTCCCCTCCACCCCATAGTGCAGGCTGCCACCAGGAGGATCAGTACCCATGTCCTGACCACAGCTCCGATCTGCCTTTCTCAAACACATCTGGTGACTTCCCATTATCTACCAAAAGAAGTCCATATTCCCTATGCTAGCCCCAAAGTCCTACCCCAGTCTCCTCCCCCTGAAACCGACCCCAGACACCAGTCTTTCAGGGCAGCTTCATTTCTTGCTATATTCCTGTTCTTACCCCACACTCCAGACAAAATGAAGAACTGTGTTCAGTTGTGTGTGCCACACAGTGTTTGGTGCCCAGAACACAGTAAGCCCTCCATAAATATTTGTTGAAGAGGAAAGAAATATGATATGTAGTCAAATAGCAACTACAGCAAACGCTAAAATGAGGAAGAAGCTTCCTAAATATTTGTTCTTCTCTGCAGAGGCCAAGATGATGACTTTTCCTTTAGCACTTGGACGTTACAGAAATTGGCACACGTACTTTTCACTGCAAGGTTGAAGCTTTCATTTGAAAGGGGAAATTATTTCGTATTGCTGGACAGAGGGGACTTTCATAATTACAGAACATTTGACAGACATTCATGTGTAATATCCCTTTATAGAGGGCAATGAAACAATAAATTATAAGGACCATTTGATAATTAGAGGGATCAGAGGATTTTTTTTTTTTACTTTCATCAGATTTTTCTAATAACTCAATTCTCATTTGAGGCAAGTTCCTTTGGGCACCTTCCCAATACAATTCCAATTTATTTTTCCATTAGCTGGGAGCAGTTCTTATATTTTTTTCATTAGAAGCCCACGGTGCCAAATCCACATCCTGCTAGAAGGATGAGTCCAACTCCCTGGTACTTCTGAATATCATCTCTGTTACCGTTGAATGGCAACATAAATGTGGCCAGTGAGATAGGATTCAGGTTGGAAAATTAGAAGGCTGATTAAAAAAATATATACCACACAGGCAGTTCTAATGAATTCCAAAATGCAAAAGGATTTATCTGAGTGATCTCATGTTTTGGGTTTTGGGGAAAAGAATGGAATGTGGAAATTATGATCATCATTATCAGAAAGAGATCATTTTTGTCCTCTATACGAGGACATCCGTAAGTCACACATTTATCCAATCTTGGCCTTGTTGAATCTCTGGCTGCTTTGGCCTGCTTCTTGGCCTCTCTCCCTTTTCAATCCATGCCCAACTGTCTTAAATTCAAATTTCAAAATGGAAATAAGTATAATTACCTACTTTTTTCAACTCACAGGTGACAGGGGAATGGAATAGTGGAGCACATGACGTGAACTGTGGATAATCTAAAATATGGCTTTGATTCCAGAATGTTTGAGGTTTTGTATTTGCATGTGGATATGTGATCTTGTAAGAGCTCATGGTCCTTTACAAAAACAGTCAAATCCTACTTATGAAGACCAGGAAGCCTTCCTCAAACCCCTGACCCTCTGCTCTGTCCTCCCTAAAAAGTCCTGTGAGGGGAAGTTTTGAGAAGAGCAGGAAGCAAGCCTTCAGCCTCCTGGGCAAGTTCAAGTCTGCCTGTCCTTGTCCTGCCTGCAGTAGGCACTCCTGTCCCACAGCGGCTTGGCCTGACTGGTTGGTCCAGCACTAGACTAAGCCTCACTGCTCAGTCTGCTTCCCGGTCAGGCTGCTGCTTCTTACCCTTTCGTGGACTCATTTCTCTTCTCTCTGCTTTCCTCTCTACCTCTGGCTTCCTCTTTTCTTATGGCTTCTGTGTACTCCATCCTCTCTCTTTCTGTTTCTGCCCTGATGCTGCACATCTTTGTTTCAGAGCCCTTTAGAGAAGAGATTTGATGAATTCTGTTGGTCTCCAGCCAGTTTAAAAATACGGGAGGGTCCATGTGTTAGGGCCCTGTATCCTGGGACACCAGCTTGTCAGTTAATGGCTAGCCATCTCTGAGTTAGCCATCGCATTGTTGTGAGTCAGAACTTTTGATTGTGTATGCCTCTGTCTATCTGTATGTCTGTGTATCACTGGATAAACTAGGGAAATGGTTACTCAATACATTTAACTTGTGGAGCCCTTATGAGGAGAACGGACAGGAATAAAATGTTCTCCGCCATGAAAGGATATGGCAATTATTCAGATGGTGAAAGAAGTCAACATCTGAGGAAAAGCCAGGCCAGCTGGCTGGACCATAGCACAAGGCAATGAACCAGCCCTGGGGGCCCAGAAGAAAAGGAGCAGGGCCTAGCTTGCACGAGACTTGAGTTCCCCTAGGAGGAGGCCTCTGTGCTCCTAACTCAACTGTGTTCAGGTTTTTGTACCTGTTTGAACTGTTCTCTTGGTCCCCTAAACTGGGAAGCACTTGCTGACACCCCCTCTTACCTCCAGGGTATGAGTGGAAACTTGCTCCTCCATTTCCTTCCCATACAAAGAACCACAGGCAGTTCACTCTTACAGTATATACCCTCAATCAGCATGTGTTAAGGACACAAAACAGTGGCTGTCCAAAAGTTTTGTAGAAAATTTTTTAAAAATTAGTTTTACAAAGCACTCTGTTGTGATTGTCTTGGAATGTCTCACTGGTACCTCTGTGTACCAAGATTTTGTATTTAGAAGACATTCTCGATTGCTTACAATGTTTCTACCTCCCCAAAGTCATTATGAGCATGACTATAAAGAAGTCTATTAAATGGAGTGTTCAGAATTCTGGAAGACTCTTTCCTCTGAAGAGATGCCTTAGTTGTCACGATAGTTCATTTCTGAAGTGATATTGTATTTTTGGTTGTGTCTGAGACACAAATATTAGAATGTTTACTTACTGAAGAGAAACTTCTTTCTTCATTCTCCTTCAGCATTTCATAAACCTTGTGATTTTGATCCTAGACCAATGTAAAATTTAAAGTAGGAAGCACAACCAAAGCAATGAGTAAATATTTACCAAGTGCCTCTAGCAGAGGTACACAGATGGGCCCTAGAGTAGCAGTTCAGTAAATACCTGTTTGATAATCCTAAGATTCATTTTCTGAAATTCAGGTAAAAATACTACAGCAATTCTCTTGCTGGTGTCAATGGTCTGATTCTCTACCCTTGAATATTTGCTTTGTAACATTGCTTTTCAATTCAGAAATCTTCCGTGCTTTCCTCTTACCCAAGCCTGAGGCTGGGACTCTCCTGCACTCTCCTCCATAACCTGCCATATTTTCCCCAATGCCTCTGTTCACCCCCTCCTGCCCAGGTGCCATGAACAACCAGTGTGCACTGCCCTCTGTGTGTGTGTGTGTATTTGTGTGTGCTTCTTCTCTTGTGCTTCTTCTCTTCTTCTTCTCTTTTCCCTACACCTGCCCAATTCCTATACCTGTTCTTAAAGACTCAGAGCAAGTGTGTCTTGTTCCACAAAACCCTCCATTCCATCAACAAACACGTGCAGAGTAACTCCCTCGGGCCTGTCCTACATTGCTTAGTGAGATGGTCCCAGCCCTGAAGAGCACAACAGCTGAGTGAATGAGTGAATGAGTCAGCAGACGATGATATTGGCAGCCCACCTTTTTTCACTTAAAAAAACAGAGAAAATGATAACATTCTTCATGGCCCCGGGGTTGTTTGTAGCTGGAGGGCTCCAGCTGCGTCAAATCTGTCCCAATCACTCTAAAGGCCAAGAGGGGCCAAAGCTTTCCCTTCCTCCAACTAACACCAGCTTTGAAACTCAGGATAATGCTACAGAGCGATGAATCCATATGTAGGAGTAGGGACGGGAGTGCCGTGGATCCATCTCCCAGGCTTGTAGGTGAGGAAGGGCTTCCCAGGAAGTGGCAGCAAGCTGAATCTTGCTGAAGGATGTTAGCTGGCCACCGAGGGTGGTGGATGGGGACAGGGAGTGAGTCGCCAGAGGAGACAGCCTGTGCCCCTTTGTGGAAGGCAGGGAGTGTTCAGGATGGCGTGGCTCAGCTTGAGGCGTGGGCAGGGGAAATGTGGCTCTTGTGGCAAGTGGGTGTTAGACTAGGAGAGCTGTGGGTGTTCTCCCAGCCAGAATCCGAACACCCGGAGGGGTGAGACTGCGTTTTACAATTCGGCATCTTCCCAACTTTTACTCATGTAAGGGCTGAATATGGCCTTGTCTGATAGCAGAGTCTCTCTTTACTAGTGACAGATCTTGATGGCTGCCATGAGACACGTGAGCAGTCTCTCTTAAGAGCAACGTGAATGTGAACTGTGTTTTCTAGAGTTTGTGTGAACCCCACTGGAGCAGAAAGATCTGACAGGCGTACAGTTCTCCAGTCCCTCAAGTTTCCAGGACAAGCTCTGGTTTCGTTTTACAGAATGCCTGACATGGCTTTTTATTCTGACACTGGGTTGGTTATCTACCCCTGGTCTCTAGCCTCACCCGTGCTGCCTTTGTGTCCTCTGCCCTGAGAGGCTGGAGCTGGGAGGGAGCTAGCAGCCCTTCCCAAGGCTCCCTGAGGCTTCCCGTTAGCGTCTGCCAACAGAAGGCAGTGGTTGGAGATGAGAAGGCATAGACAAGCGAAAAGCCTCCTGCTTCTGAGACCAAAGGTTGCTGGAGGTTGTTGGCAACAGCTGCATGAGCTGAAGGGGTGGGGTGATTCCTGTCTCCAGCCCCCCCCCCCCCATGCAGAGGCAGTATGTTTTTAGGGTTCTAGAGCCAATAGTGCAGCTGCAGATGCAAGCTCCCAGTGTCCACCCCAGAGGCACCAGCAACCCAGGATCCTTGGGTAACCATCCGGCTTTCTTTCTGCTCTTTACCCTCTTCTTTCTTTATTCCGTCCTCCCAACACCTTTGCAACCCATCTCCTGAGTATTAGTTCCTCTGTGCAAAATACCTAGAATTGTTTCTTTTTTCTTTTCTGATTGGTGCTTGGCTGATACACTCACCTGCTTGTAGGGCGGTAAGCCACCACTGTAAGAGAGGGTCAAGAAATACTGGTTGTTAAGAAAAAGGTGACAACGATTATGTTGTCCAGCTATCCATAGCTCCAAATGGCCTGATACTGGGCAGTGATGGTCCTGCGTGTATTTTTTGAGTAGAGGTTTTTATCCTGTTTGAAAGGAATGGATAGAGTAGCACAGTTGAACTGCTGGAATTGGTGTTATGCATGGATGGATTTCAGACACAGGGCTGTTGACCCAACATCTTTTACAACTACCAAATTCACAGAGGAAGAAAAAGAAAGGAAAAAAAAAATCCCCAAAGCTCTGTAATTCTCTGGCTCACCATTCTCTTCCTTCGTGCCTTCAGAGTCTACATCAAATATAATAAAACCAGTGAGTCAGCTTTAATGGTGTGGCTAAAAAGGGAGTGATCCCTCCAATCCTCCTAAAGACTCTTGGCAGAGACTTTCCCTGCCATGGGGCATTGCCGATTGTTTTAACAATGCCTGGAAGGGAGCCCTTTCCCAGTAAGATGGTAGGATCCTCTTTTGGGGTTTTCTTGAACAATTTTAGCAATGGCTTGTACACATACACAAGTGGCACCGACCACAGCATTTAAGTATGGTGAGGACCCACAATTCCAAAATTACACAGCTGCCCAGGTCGGTTTTTGTCTGAATAATGGGATAGACCCCTCTACCCCAACAATGTGAATGTGAATGAAATGGAAAGGCTTCTTTCAAGGTTTCTCTCACATCAGGATAAGCAAAGGTGTAAGAATAAAGTAAAAATCATTTAGCTCTCTGTTGTCCATCTGGCTGAAACTTCATGCCCACCTAGAGTTGCATATTAAATAGGCTGGTTCTATTTGAATTGTCTCATTAATTTCTCGGTCCCTGTGTGCCCTGTCTCATTACACAGCAGAAACCGTTTGGACACTGTGTCTGAAAACACATAAGCTTTTACTGCCCACCCTGGTCCTAGTTCTCCTGTAGCTTCTAGACTAAAAGTGATAGAGCACACTGTTTACCACGAGAAATGAGAGCGTTCCTGCCAGGTCTATAGGAGCCAGGAAGGATCTCCTGGGGCTATTCCTCTTGAAGCCTTTATAATTGAAAAATGATCCCATTTAAGTGAGTAGCCAACAAACCAGATCACAACATTTATTTATTTTTAAAAGATGTTATTTATTTATTTGAGAGAGAAAGTGCAAGAGTGCACTAGCAGGGGGAGTGGCAGGCAGAAGGAGAAGCAGGGAGCCCAAGGCAGGCTCAATCCCAGGATGCTGGGATGGTGATCTGAGCCAAAGGCAGAGGCTTAACCATCTGAGCCACCCAGGTGCCCCAGAATCACAACAATTATAAACGTTCGTATATGATGCAATTGGAGGGGACCAGGGTTGAAGAGAACTAAAGATGACTTGCTTCATTTCTTAGAAGTTGATTACTGTAGGTGTGGCCCCACCAATAACTATGCCCCATCAAAGCAATAAAGGGAAAAGATTAGCTTTGGTGTGGACTCTGCTTTTAGCTACCATGTCCTCTCCAGGAAGCCTTCCCTGTCCTGAGAATCTGACTGGTGGCCCCATCCTATCTTCTGTCCTAGTACCTTGAACTTGTGGCAGTATCTTGGGGTTTAATTCCTTACTTACTTCTCCCAATAGTGTGTGATGGCCCTGTGGTTAGATGCTGGCTACCTCTGCACCTCCTAGGCCCTCAGAAAATGTGGAAAGATGCTAGGGACAGAATCCAGATCGGTGAAGTTACAGGCAGAACTTCTTGCCTAAACATTTCTCTTATTTCCACTGACTGAACTAAAGGCCTGGAGAAGGCAAAAAGAAACTGCACAGTAGAGAAGCAACAAAGAGGGAATAAAAGAGGGAATCATCATGGAAAACATAAGAAAAAGGACTCAGTGGGGCTTGGTATAACTGCCTTTATTAAACAGATACCACAGATGTAGTTGGAAAATCCAGGATCCTGTGCTCTGCAAAGTTAGGACAAATGAGCAACCAATTATGACCTATGCTTTGGAGGCCCATATTCCATGCCATTCCAGTTTTTAGGACAATGAACTGAAATCCAGATTTTCCTGAGCTAAAATGTGAATGGTTTGTGATGACTTTAACTGTAGGGCCAAATTTCTTCCCAAACCTACCCTTCTGCTGACAGATAGAGAAGCAACATATCATCAGAAAGGCCCCAAAAGGAAGGCCGTTGTTTTTTTCTGCTTGCTTTCCGTCTTTTGCTATAGGTTTTTGCCACTAACCAGTGTCCAGGGGGAGTTCCTGCCACCTTCCTGAATAAGACCATTGAGTCTGCAATTGAAACTTGGCCTTCCAGGCTTTCCTTTCTCCTCTGACATATTCCTCTATAGAATGTTTGTGAATGCTTTCATTTCTGTCTCTTAGTGAGAGGGAAAAAGATGGAGAAAGTGGAGAGAAACTTATCTTTCTGATATTCATCCATTCAACAAAATTTTGTCAGTTGCTGAAGACTCAAGCAGAGAGTTGGTGTGGTGGAATGATGTAGGGGCTCTGAAATCAAACAGACCTGGATGTGAATTCTGGTTCTGTTATTTACTAGTTGCCTAAATTACTATTTGCAGCTGCTAAATTAATCTCTCAGAGCCTCAGTTTCTTCCTCTGTAAAATAAGAATAGTAGCTACCCACGTATGTGGTATTTTGGCCAATCTTGTGGGCATGGCTTGGTGGCTTTCTCCATCATCTGTCAAATGGCAGAGCTTTCTCTGTTTGCAAAAGACTTGTCTGTCATTAAGAGTAATGTATAATAAGGTCTAGGATTTTCCATTCCCAAAAGATATTTTCAGCAACATGTATCAAGCAGTGTCTCATAAGTTGTATCCTAGAATGGCCTCAGTCTTTAATGCTTACATCTGGAATTTTATTGTCAGCTTGCTACAAGGAAATGTCTTTGTCATAGAACACAGGAAATCTGGTTCTCCGGCCCCCAAGGCAGAGAGAAAAGTTGTCATTCGATGTCATGGCTGTCATGCCTAAGTTATGTTCATGGTGCTGGGTAGTGGAGGAGCCTTTTTGTCTACTCCCCCTAAATTGAGGGAGAACCATGAGAGGAAAGAATCATGTATGTCTTCCTGGACCTTTAAAACAGCTCAGCAGTCATGGAGAGAAATGTCACCATGGAAGAACTAAGAAACCCATGCATGTCATAGCTGATTATTAATTACCACTATCTTGAGACAAAAGAAAGGAATTTTGCTGGGGTGGGGGGAAACTATTCTGATTGAGGTTTGTCTTTTAAGAGTTTTGAATTTTTGGATTATGGATTTCTAAAAAGAACCTATTTATTACTTTGGGAGCTTGGCAGGAAGAAGGATGTCCCCTTGATCTTTGGCCGGTAGTTCCCTGTAAATGTTAACTTGGAGGGCTGTTGTGAGGATTATGGTAATGGTTAAAATGAGATATCTTTGGTATAACCAAAAGATGATGTGCTCAATGGTAGTTACTATTAACACAAGTCATAATACATATGAACACTAAGCAAAAGAGAGGTGGACTACTCAGGCTTTCTATAGATGATTACCTAGTTGGTTAACTTGACATGGTGAAAGATTAGAACATGGGGTCCAGGAGAAAGGGGCAGGATATGTGATGAAGTGGTAAAATCAAAGGCTTTGGCACCCAAACGATCTGCCTTTTAAACCTTGTATTTTTTCTTCCTGTGTTTATGCTAGTCCTTCCGAGTCCCCGTAAATTGGGGATAGGGATGCCTATCGCTGGAGATGCTGCGAAGGTCAGAGACAGCCGCTGAGGTCCTGGAACTGGGGGCCTCGGAAGCTATTGTTGGTTTAGAGCGGGACCTGCCCCCGGGACCTGTCGCCAAGAATGCTGCCCGGGCCGGATGACGGAGGAATGGGACTTGCCGCTGGTGCCAGGGGCTCCGACTGAGGAAGCCCAGGGTGGTCGGGTCCCGCGCCCAGGCTGAGGCCGAGGGTTCCCTGGGGCCTTCCGTTGGCAGTCTGAGCTGCCTCTGCACACGCCGGGGAGGATTAAAGCCAGATGTGGCTTGGCGGGGCGCGGGGTTGAGGGGGCGATTGCGCGGAGAAGCCAAGCTCTGGGAGCCTGGGACCGGAGACCAAGACGCAGAGTCAGACCTCGCCGTGACATTAAATGAAGGGGGGAGGAAAGGGATCTCAGGAGAGTTATGTAGCTGCGAGTCGGCGCCCCTAAATGACAGCCGGGCAGGCCACTGACGCGAGCGGCTCTGCCGCGCGGGGGCGCCCCGTGGAGGGCGCGCAGCACCGGCGGCCAATGGCTGGCGGGGTCGCGGGCGGGGCCGGGGGGCGGGGCGGCCGCGGCGCTCCAGCGGCGGGGGCGGAGTCGCGCTGGGGAGGCGGGGCACCCGGCAGCAACAGCGGCTGCAGCGGCGGCCACAGCAGCCTCGGCGGCGGCCGCGGCAGAACTGGCAGCGCTAGTGGCGGTTGAGGGGCTCGCGGCTCTCGGCTGGCGGCGACGCGCGGGCGGCCTCGAGGTGGGGGCGCAGGGCGGCTGCGCGGAGGGGCGCGGGATGGAGGGGCGGTGCCGGCCGCTGGGTTCCGAGGCGCGGGGGTCGCGGGAGATCCACCTGCTGGTAACGGAGCTGCCCGCGCCGCGGCCCGACCGGGAGCTCGAGCCTCCGGCTGCTGCGGGGCCGGCTCGGGGCGCTGGCTGGGCCTCGGGGCGGGGCGCGGGCCGGGGCGCCCTGGTCGTGGGGTCAGCCCCGCGCCACCGCCGCCGCTGCTACAGCCCCTCGGTGCGGCGCGCTCTCGCGGCGGCCGGCAGGGCGCCTAGTGCGTTTCCCGGCGCTCCCCGGCGCGGCGGGGCTCGTCGACTTCGGGGCAAAGTGGAGGAAAGTGCGGGCTTAGGGGGTACTGGGAGGAAGGGAGAGTTGTCTGCGGGACCCGGCCGCCCCAGGGCGCTCACCGGCCCGGGGGTGGGCGCCTTTACGGGGCCGGGGGCAGGTGGGGCGGGGGCCAGGAGGTACGGGGCTTGGAGGCAGGGGTGCTCCCGCCGGGGCGGAGGTGGTGTGCAGCCGTCGTAGCGAATATTTCTACAAAGTGAAGGTGTGCGGGTCCGGTGTGAAAGAGCACCGCCTTCCCCCCAGGCCCCAGTTGCCCTGAAGGAGGAAGCTGTAAGTGGGACCCTTAGATTGGGTCTGGGTGATTGCACACAAAGTGTACCAGGTGACACCTCTGAGGCGTGTTTTATGAGCTGGCAGTCATACCACTTGCGCGCCCGCTTTTATTTCTCGCAGCGTGTGTTTCTCCTGAGCCCGTTTATTTGCTTACAGTCCGAATTGCGAAGTATAAGCAGATATAATGTATGTTTTTAATGTTTTTCATGTATTTTGCTGTTCTGCTTTTGCTCTCGGACGAATTCTCATGAAAGATAATGATAGCGTCGTTTGGTGGAATATAAGACCTAAATTTAGAATCAGATAATGCCTTTTGTGGTTTATCTTTTGTTTTCTGAATGTTAAAAAAAATAGTTTTATTAACAGCTTATCGTGGCATGGGTTTCTTTAGTCCACACTTGTAAATCCAAAAACGTGCTGGACGATGAAATTATGTAAGCTGTGTTAATGAAAAGTATTAATCCTTCGATAAATTTAAAATGAATTTTTACATAATTTGTATAAAGTTATATAGCTTACGTCATGGATTTCATGCTTCTGCCTTTCAGTCTTAAGGCACCTCTGTCCTGTCTGTGGAATAATGAGGGAATATGCCAAGTGTTCAGCAAAGTGTTCTCAGCCATAAAATGTATTGAATATTTCAATACATTTAAATGAAGGTTTTTGTATCCAATAATAAAACAATAGAGCAGTCAAATAAAACAGGTTTTTCAGTCTGTGGTCTCAAGTTGAAGTTCCGTATGTCTTTGGGAGGGTGAAGAAGATGATTGCAAGTTTTAGCTATCACATTTTTTATTGTTAAAGATTCAGATACATTAAGTGATATTCTCAGAGAGTATTAAGGTGTTAGGTTGAAATTTTTGCAAATGTGGATACCGATAAAAATAATGACACAATTTGCTTCTTGCTTTAGGTAGTCAGTCAGTCCAGAGGGCTCTTGGCTATCCAGCCTGACTGCCTCTCCTGGTTAAAGAGCATAGAGATCACTAGTTTTGCTTTAGTCTGGAGTCTTCAGTTGTACTGTGCAGTTAAACTTGATTAGTTTGGAAACCCTAATTAAAATGTCTGACTACATTCTTACTGAGTAAAATGCTCTTACATTTCTCCTGCAGAATTTTAGGTCTTACTTGTTAGTAGAATTAATAAATATCTTCTTCAAACCAGAGCTTAATAGCTTCTTGGATCTAATTTTTTCATATTTGGTATATTCTTTACATATTATTAATAGCATATCTATAGCTTACTTTGATTTTAGAAGTCATTCACTTTTACTGTCTCTACGTGTTAATACTGAATTTTATCATATGGGCGTTTTTTGTATTTAATAAAACTATTTTAAAATATCCTTTATGATTTCTTCTTTACTTCCCTATAATTATTAATTGGATGTTTATTCTAATAACCTGTATACTTTTAGATCTTTTACTAGGACAAAATTCTTCCTGAAGTAGGGTGCAGCTAAGTATGTAGCAACAGAAAGTTATATGCATTTTTATATAATGTTGCACCAGGATTGTAATTCTGTATTATATAATTCACTGAGTTATCACATCTCTTTTTATAATCAGAACTCATTATTAGGGTACTTACTAATATAAGACAATATATTAGGCACTTTAAGGAATTTAGTACAAATTGTAGGATTTCACCACAAAGATTTTAAAATCTAAACCATCAATGTGAGCGTGTTTGATGTTAACTTGTCTTAACTATAGAAGATGAATAACTTTGGTTGTAGAAAATAGTGATAACTTTTGAGAATATCTTTGGAGTTCCTTGTTTTCAGATAGTAAGAGGAAGCAAGGAAATAGAGGAGTTCAGTGCTTCCAGAATATTATACCACAGTGAGAGCTGTTGGCCAAGGAGGGTTAGAAGGCATGCTTGGATGTATGTGTGGTGGGGGGAGGGGTGCTTAGCCAGAGGTTACAGGAAGTGAGAAATTTGTTTAAAGTCTTAGGTTTATGGGGCACCTGGGTTAAGCCTCTGTCTTCTACTCAGGTCATAATCCCAGGGTCCTGGGATCGAGCCCCACATCGGGCTCTCTGCTCAGAAGGGAGCCTGCTTCCCCCTCTCTCTCTGCCTGCCTCTCTGCCTACTTGTGATCTCTCTCTGTCAAATAAAATCTTTAAAAAATTAAAAAAAAAAAGTCTTAGGTTTAAACTCAGAAATTTCCTATGAATTTTGCAGCTTATCTCCTAGTAAATACATATTCATTATAGGAGAGAAAATTTTTGAAATTCACACACTGTTGGGTGAAGTTAATAGCTCAGGAAGGTTCTCTAGACTGGGAGTGGCCCTTGCCCTTCTCTTCATTCTTACAAGGTGCAGGTGGCCTAGTTTGAAAGGCAAAGGGCAGTAGGTAAGCGCTTGAACTTTGAAGTCCTACAGATCAGTGTTCCCTCTCCAGTTTAACAATGCCTGTCTCATTACCTGAAACTAATGTGACATTGTGTGTCAATTATACTTCAGTTAAAGAAAAGGCCTGCCTCTTAGAGTTTTGTTGAAGATTTAAAGCATATAGTGGTTGCATAGGAAACACTCAGTGCCTTGTAGAGTCTGTCATTGTTACCATCAGTACTATCCCTTAGTCTGGGGGGATTTCTAGTCACTATGTTCAGTTTTACAACTGTAGCTGACATGGTGGTTTCTGAATTGCCTACCAGTGGCTACTTTAATCAGCCATACTTTGTAGCCAAGGGAATTGTCCCTGGGGCTTGTGAGGCATTTTTGGAGGTGCATTAACTTACCCCAGTAGAGTGTGTCTCAGTAATATTGCCAAGTGCATCTTGTGGTCCCTTTGAGGCCACTGGGAATCCGTGAACATTTTGGAGTGCCTGACATGCCCCCAGGGAACGAGACTGGCTATGCATAGTGCAGACCAAACCCACGGCTGGCTGCAGTTTTGTTTGTTTGTTTGGTTTGCTTTTATTTTTTTAACACAGTTAACATTTATGGAGAACCTATTAAGTGCTAGGTGACTATACTTAAGTACCCATAAGGACTTGATTGAATTCGATGTTCAGATTTTCTGAGTGAAATCAGTGTGAGGTCCTAGGTCCTGCAGTGTTCTGGTTGGGTTGCTTCGTTTCCTAAATGTCTTTTCGTATTCCCAGTTGACACCTTGGGAGCAGGTTACTTACCTGAAAAACTACATTTCTTTTATGATAATGATAAATGGCAATAATCACTGTGACTTTTCTATTGTTTATAAACATTATTTGTGTCCTAGAAGTGGAGCCAGGCCAGGTGGTTTGCTTGTTTTATGGATGAAACTGCAAGGCCTAGATCAGTGGAACACCTGAAGTCCTATATATAATGATGTTGCTGGAGCTAGAGCCCAGGTTTTTTTTTGTTTTTTTTTTTTTTAAAGATTTTATTTATCTATTTGACAGACAGAGACCAGAAGTAGCAGAGAGGAAGGCAGAGAGAGAGGGTGAAGCAGGATCCCTGCTGAGCGGAGAGCCCGACGTGGGGCTCGATCCTAGGACCCTGGGATCATGACCCGAGCCGAAGGCAGAGCTTAACCCACTGAGCCACCCAGGCTCCCCGAGCCCAGGTTTTTTGATGCTTGTATGTTGTAGTCTCCCAGTTTTTCTTAAAGTTTTCAAAACATTGACTATTATTTTGCAAGAGGAAAATGGAGGAGTATGACGATTATGTTACGTAGGAACCGTTGCGTGATCCTCAGAGTTAATCAGCTTCAAATCTGTGGCTTCCTATTTGTTTAATGAGCCCCACAACCTTTCCCTTTAAATAATGAGCCATAACTTTCTTTTTTTTTTGCAGACAAAACCGAATCAAGGAGGAGGGAATATAGTTTGAAGCTCTTTTTCTGGAGGAGAAACATCATATGATTCTAGTATATTAAATGAATTGTTCAGATGCGGGTATAATCTTGGTAGCTGGGGGTTAGCCCAGCCAAAAGTTTGTTCATAATGGTGAGTGATAAATGAAGAAAGTAGTATTTTGCATTATTGAACAAGTTTTCCTTTCTCTTTTTCCCCTGAACAGGAAGAAAGAAGCCTGACAGCAGCCTATGACGACTGTGAAGACAATCCAGAATTGCAATTATGAATGGTGTTGCTGCTGGGCTCCTTCTGCAGAGCGTCTGAAATGAACCTCTCTTATTGATTGTTTTTATTGGCCCTGAGCCAGGAGTACTGGATTCAGTTGACTTCAGGATTAGAAAGAGAACAGTTTTGGTTATCATCATAAACATATGAACCAGTGTGATGGTGAAATGAGATGAGGCTCCGAAATGGAACTGTAGCTACTGTTTTAGCATTTATCACTTCGTTCCTGACTTTATCTTGGTATACTACATGGCAAAATGGGAAAGGTAAGGCAAATATCTCCAAAAATGTGCATGAAATATAGTAGTAAACAATGCATAAATGCTTAGGTTAAGCACCACAACAATCTGCATTTGCATGCTCTCTGCTGGAGGCCTGCTAGTTTCTTTCTGATGCAAAAATGAAACTGTATTCTTGGACAGAGGAGACAATTTCTAATCTGAATGGGGTTTGTTTTCGATTTCTTATAATTGCTCTTGGAGAAATAGATACTGATCAGTGGTTATATTATACATGGCAGCCAAGCTGAATAACAAAGACTTTTGTTTTGGCATTTTATTTTTATTAAACATCATAAATGTTTAATAAGCTTCCTTGTACTGGATGTTGTTTAAAGTGCTTGAAAGAACACAATCAGCGCCTTCATGAAATTTACATGCTGATTATAGTAATGATTTGGTGCTGTGGTAGTTAATGATTTAAACTACATGTGTTGACAGATTGCTCTTTGGGCAAGAGTATTTATGAAGTGGGTGGGGTTAAATTCTTACTCAAAATTGGAAACCAGTTTTAAGTTTATTGTGTTTAGACTGTTGAATTGTGTTTTTAAGGAAGGTTATTTGTTAAGTGATATTCTGGGATAATGCCTTTGCTTTTTTTTTTTTTTTTTTTTAATTTATTTGAGAGCTCAGAGACAACGGAAGAAGGGCAGAGGGAGACGTTAGAGAGAGAAAATCTTAAGCAGTCTCCATGCCCAGCACAGAGCCCGACTCGAGCTCAGTCTCACAACCCTGAGATCTTGACCTGAGCCAAAATCAAGAATTGGACGGTCAGTCTACTGAGCCAACCAAGTGCCCCCATTCCTATGTTAATCTAGGGAGAGTTGATAGCATAGAAGGATGGAGGTACATATTTGATTTTTTAGAATCAAGTTAGAGTAGTCATCATCTCCAGATTACTGGGGTCCTGTTTTAGTAACTTATATGAAGATAACTGAAAAGATGCATTCATTACTTAATTTTCCTCTGGCGTGTATATAGGTATGTATACGTAGATGTGTATATATCTGTGTGAGCACGTATGTATAAAATAAGCTGATTAAAGTGAAAAGCATAGGATCTGTTCTTTGAGCAAGTATACTATCTCTCTCTTTTTTTTTTTTTTTTCCTGAGTTGGGCTGTAATTTTGAGAGGAACTGTTTCAGGGAGAAATGAATGAAAAACTTGCTGAAGACCTTTTTTCTTTGTGGACAAATATATACAATTTGGATTTTGTTTTTTAAAATACCGAAAGGAGAAGACATACTTAGGAAGAATTTTGGTTAATTTAATCAAACTTTGACTGTCCCAGACATGACCAAAACAGATGCCTGGCCTTAACAGTTTACTTATGAAATAAGAGAATTGACCATGAGGGGCATATCTGGATTTTTTTCTTATCAGGAAACTTATCTATTCAGAGTTATAGTAATGGAGAAATGTGATCCTTTTCACTGAGTCTTATGTAAGGGATTAAAACTTTTGGAATCTCTATTCTATTTATCTTGTTTCTTGTGTAAAGGCATTATAAGCATTATTTTCTTTTTGGATTAAGTTGTCTTTAGGGACCCCTGGGTGGCTCAGTCAGCTGACACCTGTCTTGGGCTCTGGTCATGATCCCAGTGTTCTGGGATTGAGCCCCATGTCACTCTGCTCAGTGGGAAGCCTCCTTCTCCCTGTCCCTCTGCCTCTGCCTGCTGCTCCACTTGCATGTGGGCACGTGCTTTCTCTCTGTCAAATAAATAAAATCTTTAAAAAAGTTGTCTTTAGAATCAAAATTTAAAACATAGAAATATTCTTTCATTCTGTGATATTAGATAAACATAAAGTCTGTTCTCTTTGATTATCATTCTTTGATCAGCTCTGTAATCCTTTCATGCATATTCTTCTGCTCTGTTTTTCTGCTTAGTGTTTTGTCCAGACTCTTTCAGGTGTCAACAGATGACTCCTGTTATGGTTATATAAGATCCTGGTTGTTTTTGTTATTGTTTGTTTATTTTTGTTTTTGTTTCTGGATTTTATTTATTTGAGAGAGAGAGAAAGAGAGGGAGAAGCAGGCTCTCTGCTGAGCAGGAAACCTGACGTGGGGCTCAATCCCAGGACCCCTGGGATCATGACCCAAGTCAAAGGCATATGCTTGATGGACTGAGCCACCCAGGTGCCCCAGTCCTCTGTGTTTTAATGCTATCATTTATGTAACTGATTTAACTGCTGAGCATTTGGATTCTTTCTAGATCATTCTGGCAGTCAGATAGTCTGGATTTTCCAGAGTAGGCCTGCTCTTAGTCAGGTCTAGTACACTCATCAACCATGCGGTCTGATTTTTATATTGAAAGCATGGTTTCCATAATCATTGACTTTGCTGGGCTAGTAGTTTTTATTTTTCACTCACTCATTGGCCCCTTAATATACTGCCTAGCACTGCATTAAATGCTATGAATATGAAAGAAATAATAAACTTAACACCTTTGAGAGGCTCAGGGACTGGTAGGGGAAGATTCAGGTAAACAAAACAAATATGATACCATCAATAGATTGAGATAGAAGTAATAACCCAGTGCTGGGGAAGCATATTACATGTTATATATGATTTCGTTTAATCCTTATAACAACCCTGGGAAGAAGAATTACCCCCTTTCACTAGATGAGAAAACTGAGGCAGAGTGGTTGAGAAACTTGACAAGGTGGTACATTTAAGTGGTAAAGTGAAGTTTGAGCTCAGTCATGCTGGTTCCAGATATTATGCTCTTAGCTATTGGTCTGCTTCCCAGAAGAGCAGAGACTAAAGCTACTAATTCTTGAATCACTTCACAGAGGAAGAATAAATAGGGAGGTGATGCCAGGCAGAGTAGTAGATAGTGGGCATGTCAGGTAGAGAGGTCTTTCTTTGTATAGCCACAAAACTCTGAAACGGTATAGCATATTTGTGCCTTGGAATTAGGAGACACTCAGTTTCATAGGCATGTAAGACTCCTAGACTCTCAAGGTTTAGTTGGTAATCACAGTGCAGTTCCTAAGCTATTTTTCATAGGTCTTCATCTAACACTTGGAAGAATACATGAGCTGGTCTATGGGATTGCTATAAGTTTGGGAGGATGTTAGGAACCCAGCCAGGGAAGATGGAGTTTGGGGTTGGGGATACCAGTTTTAGCAGGGCATGCAGAATTAAATGGAGGCAGAATTCCAATTATGTGGAATAGACAAGTTGGCAAAGTTGTACACAGACATTGTGAGAGTGGGACCAGAGTCATTCATTACATGTCTCACTTGTAGCTGGGGTTCTCCTAAAGAACTTCCTACTTTGCTCAGGCACAATCCAGAAATTGGGGAAGACCGAGCAAGCAATCCATCTGCTCATAGGAACATATAACATTCATGTACATGTTTGTGTGTAGACATGTGTTTTCATTTCTCTTGGGTATTTGTCTAGGGGTGTAATTGCCGGATCATTTAGTCACTCTATATTTAATCATTTGAAGAGCTGCCAGACTGGTTTTCTTTTCTTTCTTTCTTTTTTTTTTTTTTTAAAGATTTTATGTATTTATTTGACAGACAAATATCATGAGTAGGCAGAGAGGCAGGCAGAGAGAGAGGAGGAAGCAGGCTCCCTGCTGAGCAGAGAGCCGATGTGGGGCTCGATCCAAGGACCCTGAGATCATGACCTGAGCTGAAGGCAGAGGCTTTAACCCACTGAGCCACCCAGGCGCCCCCAGACTGTTTTTCATAGCAGCTGGACTATTATGCATTCCTTCTAGTAGCATATGAGAGTTCTAGTTTCTTCACATTCTTGACAACCCATATTATCAAGCTCTCAATTCTCATTCTAGTGGTCGGGATATAGTGCTTTATTGTGATTTTGAGTGGCATTTCTCTGATGACTAATGATGTCTAGCATCTTTTTATATTCTTTTAGCAATTTGCATCTTTTGAGTATATTTTAGTGGTTGTTCCAAGGTTTATCATTTATATCGCAGCCTATCAGAATCAGCTTCAGATTTATGCTACATTAATTGCAGTAATATATAGAAATGTTACCTCTGTTTAGTGCTGTCACCCCCCCTTTTTGTGTTGTTATTGTTTTATGCTTTATGTCTGTCAATATTATAAACCCAACAATACGTTGTTATTATTTTACCATCTGTTATTTCCTTAGCACATTGCAGCTTTATTCTCACCTATCTCCTTTGTTCTGTTATTGGCAAATATATTACATTTCCATGTGTTACAGACTTGGTGATACTTATATGCATATCGTTTTATACTATTTTTAAAATAATTGAAGAGAAAAAAAGTGTGCATTAATAGTGTCTGTTATAATTACATAATCACTGGTGCTTGTTATGTGGATTTAAATTGCTGTCTAGAATTACTTGCTTTCAGCTTAATGATTTCCTTAAGTATTTCTTATAAGCAACGAACGTCTGCTAGCAATGAATCCTTTCAATTTTTGTTTATCTTGGGATATGTGTATTTTAACCTTCATTTTTGAAATACAGCTCTGCTGGACTTGGGATTCTGGTTGACAGGGTTTTTGTTTTGTTTTGAAGGGCTTTGTGTTATCCTACCACCTCTGGCCTCCAGTATTTCTTCTAAAAAGTTAGCTGTTCTCCGTGGGTTAGGGTTGCCTTGTCAGTGATGGATCATTTTTCTTTTGTGGTTTTCAAGATTGTTTTGTGTTTGGCTTTTATCATTTTTATGGTGATGTGTCTGTTGATGGGCTTTGCTTCCTAGATGTGTAGATTACTGGTTTTCAGTAACTTTGGGAAGTATTCAGTCTTTTTTTTTTTTTTTTGGTATTGCTTTTGTTGTTGTTGTTGTTGTTTTTACCTTTCTCTCTTCTTGTATTCCCTATACATTTATGATGTTATTCTTAACAGTATCCCAAATTTCTATGAGATTCTGTTCATTTTTCTTCATCTTTTTCTTTCTTTCTTCAGTTTATATAATCTCTACTGATCTGTCTTCAAGTTGGCTGATTCTTTCTTTTGCTAGTTCATATCTACTGTTGAGGTCCTCTAGTGTATTTTTAATTTCTATTATTGTACTTTTCAACTCCAGAATTGGCATTTGGTTCTTTCTTAAAATTTCTGTCTTTTTATTGATACTCTCTTTTGTTGTTATGATTTCCTTTACTTTTATAGGGAAGTTTTCTTTTACTTTTGTGAATGTATTTATAGTGGCTTCCTTGAAATATTTACCTGCTAATCCTACATCTAGTCATATTCACAGGGAGTGTTTTATGCTGCCTGCTTTTTTCCTGGTGTATGGGTCATATTTACTTATTTCTTTGTATGCCTATAATTTTTGGTTGAAAACTGGACATCTTAGATAATATAATTTAGCAATACTGGATACTCTCCCACTGCTACCTCCAGGGCTTTTATCTTTGCTTGTTTATTTGCTTATTTATTTGTTTAGTGACTGGCTGGATTATTTTAGTTTGTCTTCCCTCTCCCCTCCACAAGGTTGAGTGTTGTTCCTCAGGGAGACACAGTTTTGGGTTTGCCCACAATCTTCCTAGGGTGACTGTTAATACTGGTAGGACTCTCTTCCACTCTTTCAGTGACCACTAAACTAATTGCTGGCTGATTGTTCTGTTGTTTACAACAGTGCACTGGAGCATAAATTCTGCTACAAACTAATCTAATCAAATTGTGGTTCCTTTGAAGAAATGTTTCTGTGTTTGGTGTTTTTGCTATTTGTTCTGACCAGAGGAAGGCTCCTGCTAGCTGTCCCTTTTCCTCGTTTTTTTCTTGCAAAATAGCCACCAACTCCTCCAATCTAGATTGTATCTTCAGTCGATCTACAATTCTCCCAGTTCCCTTCACCCTGACTTCTGCTGTTAAACTCTCTGTTGCAGTGAGGCTAGTTCCTTTGGGAAGAGATTAGGAGCTGTTTTGTGGCCTGCTTTTCCACCAAGCAGAATTTCTGAGCCAGGGCTCTGGAGTTGGGGGTGAGGACAGTGGCTAGCTTCTCTCTGAGTGGTACTCCCACTTGAGGAGCGGAGCACTAGGCCAGTAGCATGAGGAGGTCTTGGCTCTGCCTCTCCTGGTGTGGAACCCCTGCCTCACTAGCCAGTGGAATGACTTTTCAGTATGCTGCAACCAAAATGGAGTGCATGAAGAGATTGGATATCATAACCTGTTAGATATAAGAAATATGGAAGCCAAATTAAACCATTATATGTAAAACTGTGGCTCTTATTTACAAATAAAAATAGTAAATAAAAAGCTTTTACATTTTTTTAAGTTTTTCTTTATAAAATAAGAATGCTCCTTTCAAACAGGATGTAAGGGGAATTAATAGTAAATCTAGGGCTTGGGTATACCATCATAGTTCTGGCTAACCAAAGTTGTATAATTGTGTTTGTCGAGTGCCTTCTGTGTGTCAGGCACTATTAAGTTTGGGTTATATTACTGAATGCATCAGAAAAATCCCTACTTTAATGTGGGGGAGGAAGAAAGGAGATAGCCAAAAAAATAAAACAAAATAAAAAAACAATTAGTAAGCTGATGAATAATAAATGTGTTTTTTAAAGCTTTTTATTTTGAAGTAATTTTAGGTTTACAGCAAATCTGAGGCACAGTACAGAGTTCCCCTATGCCCCTTAATATGAACAACTTACAGTACCACAGAATATAATATTCTAAACCCTCACATTGCCTTTGATCCAGTACTATTCACTTATCTTCAAACCTTATTTGAATTTCACCAGTTGTTCCACTAATGTCCTTCTGTTCTAGGATCCAGTCCAGGATCCCACATTGCATTTAGTTATGTTTTCTAGTCTCCTCCATTATGGGAAATTTCCTTAATATTTTCCCTTATGTTCTTGGCACTTTTAAAGCCTTTGGCCAGTTATTTTGTAGAATGTCCCTTAATTTGAATTTGTCTGATGACTTCTCATGATTAGATTGAGGTAATGCATTTTGGCAAGAATACCAGGACATGACATTGTGTCCTTCTCAGTACACCGTATCACCAGCTTTGTGATGTTGAAGTATGTTACCATTGGTTATGAGAACGCGGATCACTTGCTTAAACCGGTACCTGCCTAGCTTCCCCACTGTAAAGCTACTATGTTCTTCTTCGGAAGTAATAAGCATTTTGTGGAGGCTTCTTGAAAATTAAGTGGATATCTTGTTTCTCATCATACTCTTGCCTATAAATTTTAACATGCATCGGTTATTTTTGTCTGCATCAATTTATTACTGTGGTGTTTGCCCAATGTGATTTTCCATTTCTGCCATTTCTTCTACATTTAGTAGTTGGAACTCTGCTGAAAGGAAGAGATGTCTCTTCTTCCTTCTGTCTTTCTCATGCCTTGATAGGAGTATGAACCCAAGGGTATTTATTTTGTTCTGTGGTTTATAGTCCTCTATTACCCTTAATGATTTTGGTGTTTATATTGTCCCAGAGGTAGCCATTGGGAGCTTCTTCACCTTGGCTTCTGTGCCTTCCACATGCCCCTCTCATATTTTTCAAATTTATTGAGGTGGAAATTCACATAACAAAATAGAAAGTTAATTAAAGTGAACAATTCAGTGGCATTTAGTACCTTCACAGTGTTGTACAACCAGCACCTTGATCTAGTTATCACTCATTTCTTGAGCCGTTTTTTGACTTTCTGGTGCTGTAACATGCTCCAGGTTCATCTTGCATTTTCTCTGGCCCAGCCCTGGAAGTAGTCCTCTCTTCAGGTACCCTCCAGTTCCTTTAAAGAATGGAGTCTTGGTGTGCTCATTCGTACCATGGCATCACCACTTAGCTTCTCAGTAGGTAGTGCAAGAAAGTATACGTGTGCATACACATATATTAAAAAAAACAAAAAACAAAAGTTCATACTGATCCCTCTCATTTTAATATAGTACAGCTGGGTTCATTCTGGTTTCTGCCTGCCTTTTTTTTTTTTGTAACTTATCTCTGTATCCCACAGTTAAAAAAAAAAAAAAAAAGGCTGTTAGTATCCCAATATAGTTATTTACTCAATTACTGTATATACAGACAATAGTTTCAGAATTGTTAACCAGTATCCAGGTGAAAAATAAATTTCTTAGGGTATAATATCTGTGTACAGGTCTTTTTGTCTTAAAATTATGTAGTGAAATGCTGTCTCCCAAAGTTACTTAGCTTATTTCTTATCCACTTCCTTTTCAGTGTGGCTTTTCCATTCAGTTATAATACACGTAAGCCCATACATAAGCTCATTTATTAATGCTTGCACTCTATTTTTGGGCTCCCCTCCATGTCCTGTTTACTGCCTTCATTTACATTTTGGATACGTGAAACATTGTCTTGGTTCTGAGACTCAACTGTAAGAAAAGATAGCCTAAGAGAAATGTCCCTCCTCATTCCTTCTATGCCATTTTCATTTCTCCCTTCTTTCTACCCAGTTTCTATCTCTCCCTTGTAGGTATTCAGTCTCGTTTCCTGTTGTATTCTTTTTGTATTTCTTGTTGCACAAATTGAGCAGAGGCACGAACATTTCCTTGTCTCCATTTCTTAAGTGATGGGTAGCATACTACAGATACTTCTCTGTGCTTTGCTCTTTCCCACTTAGCAGTGTGTCCTGGAAATTGCTTCTTAGCAGTTCATGGAGGTCGTCCTCTTTTTTTTTTTTCTTTTTAACAACTTCATACTTCATTGTGTTGAATGTACCGTAATTCATCCAACCACTCTCCTCTTTAGGGGTATTTAGGTTTTTAATGCATGTATTCAGTATGTTAAGTACATATTTTCTGTCTGGCATTGCGCTGGGTCTTGAATAATGGAAATCTAGTTTACAGGTTTGTTTTTTTTTTTAAGTTTAATTTTAGCCTTAGTTTTTTTTTTCATACCATGGGAAATCAAGGACTTAATGTTTTGGAAGAAAACTGTAGTTGCCACCTATTTTGTAAACAAGAAAGTCTGGAGGTTGAACTGATTTGATTGCCATTTAGATTTAAATAACTTATTCAGGAAAAGGAGATTTTGTCTCTCTTGTTGAAGTATATTTTTGTTTGCATCCAAACTTATTATATAATTTTCAAAACCTAAGGATAAAAGGTAGGCCAATTTTTAAGAAGCTTTAATTTCTATTTTATTTTTATATATATGCATGTGTATATATGTGTGTGTGTACACATGTATTTATATATGTGTATAAGACGGAGAGAAACAGAGGGAGAGGGAGAGAGAGACTCTTCAGCAGGCTCCATGCTCTGTGCAGAGCCGGACATGGGGCTTAATCTCACAACCCTGACATCATGACCGACATCAAGTCAAGGTTCAGACACTTAACTGACTGAGCCACCCAGGTGCCCCTATTTATACCTTTTTGACGGGAAGCTAGAAAGTAACTTAAAGCAGATTACAGTCAGTATTCTTAGTTTTCCAATTTAAAAAGTAGTAAATATTCACATGCCAGGCTTTTTACTTTCTTCACAGCTGAGGTGATAAGATCTAATTTTCTAGCCAGGGGGACACTGAGTTGGCCTGTGCATCTTCACTTCAACAGGTTTCGATACTTACTATCTTCAGAGCAATTTTATTTCTTCAAGTAGATGTTTTAATTGAAGTCTAACATACATACAATCAGTGTACAATTGTAGAAGTTTAGCTCTGTGAGCTGTCACCAAGTGGGCACCATCTGTGTAACAAACCCCGGAAGGAGAACATTGTGGCACTATGTGTCTTTGTGTGTTGGCACCTGAATTTGTTGGTGTTTGACCTGGAAGTTGCCCATGCAGCGTCTCTTGTGGTACTTCTCTGAAGGAACCAAGTCTTGGATTTCATCTCTATGCTGCTGTTTGCATTTAGCCTTTCTGCTTGCCCAGGATTTACCGAATGCTCCGTTTGCCCATCTTGTACTACGCTGTGGGAACGCAAGGGTGATTGAAATGCAAGACTTGCGGTAGGGGGGATGTTACTTTAATGGCCCTACCAGCACTCCAAGTAACCATTGTTCTTTCTACTCTCCCAGAGGTGTGGACACAGTGCTGTGATTAGCATCAAGGTAAAAACAGTTCATTCTGATAAGGGGTCCTAGAAAAGCTCCTTATAAGAAGGGACATGTGAGTTGGTCTGAAGGATAAAGAGGGATTTGATAGGAGAAAGGTGCTCCCTGGGATAACGGAGGGGGTAGATGTTGGCTTGAACCACAGTGCATACAAGTGGCAGAAGACTTGAATGGCAGAAGCATTTGACCTGAGTGACCAGAAGTGTTGACCTCATGCATAAAGGGTGGAAGGAAAGTGGGAAGAGACTGGGGAATCAGAAGGGTCTAGGGACTGGCAGCTTCTGTTCTATCAGAAGCACATATGATGGCTGGGGAGGAGGTGAGAGATCTGAAGAGCAAGGCAAGAGGTCATGATGAAGAGGGTCATTGTCTTGTGACTTTGTCCTTCCAATAAGATACCTTATTTGTTTAGACTTGGGTACATTTTTTGAGTAGGTGACGACATGGCACTTAGCATGTGTGTGCACACATCTTTTTTCTCATAGTTCTGTTTTAAAGTACAGCTGATTATTTATTTATTTTTAAAGATTTTATTTGAAAACAAGAGTGAGGGAATGAGAGAGAGAGGGAATGAGAAAGTACAGCTGATTATTTATTTTTAAAGATTTTATTTGAAAACAAGAGTGAGGGAATGAGAGAGAGAGAGATGTTTGCATGAACATGCATGAACAGGTGAAAGGCAAAGGGAGAAGCAGACTCCCCTCTGAGCAGGGAGCCCAGGGCAGGACTGGATCCCAGGATCCTGGAATCATTAACTGAGTCCAAGGCACATACTTAACCGTCTGAGCCTCCCAGGCACCCCAGTACAGCTGTTGGATTTGAATTTCAAACACCTTAGTCAGCAGACAAGTACAAATATTGCAAAACTTACACCCATATTTATATTGAAACTTTTCTAAACTATCAATGGCATGGGCTTCATTCATTTCCTTATTTCTGAACCCTCATAAGGTTATGGAATTCTTATTTTTATACCTTTCTGAGGTTTTAGGAATCTCATCAGCCTGGGGGGAGAAGAAGTGAATGTCTACTGAGACCAGCGCATGCTCAACATGTCCCGGGTTATTGAGGGAGTCTTGAGTGGGGCAGGGGATCTGGTTGCTTTTCCCAAGATGATTTAAATCTTTCATTATCTAGGTGGGTCCTTTTCTGCAATTAAACCTAATTGTTAGGTTAATAAGGCCATTTAAGCTCCTATTGCTGATTTAGATTTTTGTTTTTTTCCATGCTGGTATTTCCATGCTGGCATTTTCCCTCTGGAATAGGAGCCTTTTTTTTTTTTTTTTAAGATTTTATTTATTTATTTGACAGAGAGAGATCATAAGTAGACAGAGAGGCAGGCAGAGAAAGAGAGAGAGAGGGAAGCAGGCTCCCTGCTGAGCAGAGAGCCTGATGCGGGACTCGATCCCAGGACCCTGAGATAATGACCTGAGCCGAAGGCAGCGGTTTAACCCACTGAGCCACCCAGGAGCCCCTGGAATAGGATTCTTAATTGCCCTCTTATCATTACCCTGACTTGATAGAGATATTGCAGACTTAAGCATGCCTTATTAGAATCTTGTGATTAGAAGGCCACCTGAGTTTTCTTCCTCTAAGATAAGGGATTAGTCTAGGAGTTTGATCATTTTAGGACAGATCATGGAATATTTCCCTTCTTTCTTTTTTTTTTAAACCAAATTTCTTTGTGTGACCATTACTCTGATCATTTTCTCCACCCCCTTGTTCTTGTTACCTTTCTTATGCTTTTCCAGAGTTTTGAGCTTGCATGGAATCTTCCCACCCCCCATTTCTTGGTAAACAGAGATAAAAATTTATGTCTACACTTTATAAGCAGACCTGCTGATTAGAGGAAAAAATACACAAGTATATTGACCAGTCTTCTACTTGTTTAAATTAACAGAAAATTAACCATTTTCTATCCTTTATCTTTTTCACATTTCAGCCTATTTTTGAATTTTTTTTTCTATTTACAGAGTAAGTTTGTACCCACTTAATGTAATTTTTTTTCTTGAAATGTTCAGGTAGTCACCACTTGTCTACTGGAGATCCTTTTAGGCTGTTTGTTTATCTATTAAGAACTCTCCCTGACATCTCTGAAAGCGTCCTTGCTTTGCTATCCTATTCCACACTCACAGACACATCCTAATTTTTCCCCTCCATCAGTAGATGTGGAGTTAGCTATGCCTTAAGAGTCCTAGTTCCTTTCAGAAGGAATTGTATTAGAGACCAAAATTTGAATGTCCGTAAGACTTAATGATGGACAAAAGTGTTGCTCTTGTTTGTAGGAAATGGCCATTGGTTGGTTTTTCTGATTTAACTAACCACATTGTCGTGTTCTACTTTCCCTTCTGTGTGAGGTTTCATCGATCACTACAATTTTGTTGTATATCGATGAACTCCAGCTCTCTATAAAGAGAAATTTCCAATAGGATTGGAGTTTTGCAGGGAAATTCAGCAGTCTGGGACTTGTTACTTAGAATGTGGAAAGTTATACAGGATAAGAGTTTGCCAGCTAGTTTATCTCTTTCTTCACTGTGGCAAACAGTCAGTTGTTTCTTAATTTACTTCTTTGTGAGTCCTGGCAAGCCTCTGTGCACAGAAATTTCTGTTGGTACCTGGATTGCTATTTCAGAGTACCAAAAATTAAAAAAATTCTTCACAAATCCTGTGTGTGAATTATGGATTAAAGAGGTAAATGTTCGAGGAACTATCATAATCCTAAACTGTATGTCTGGTGGCTTGCTGTCATGATGGACTTTTCCCCTGGTACCTTGTTCTTTCATAATGTCAGTGGAGGTTGAGCTTAAAAAGTTGACCTTCAAGACTTGTGATGTAAAGTTTCGTATTTGTTGCTTCCTGTCATAATTTGCATTTGTCTCAAGTTATCTCTTTTGTAGCTCTGTACCATTTCCCCAAATGTCTTATCCATTCATATTTCCCCCTTTTTACTTTTAATTAGTGGTAAGGTCCTATTTATTTGCAAATGATTTTGCAGAAAAATAATAAGACTGATTAGAACTCTGTTACCGCTGTATACTGGTGTCATTTCAAGAGAAATAAGCATGTAGTTTCATGACCGAACATAAGCATAGGGTTGGTACTTGGGAACAGTGAAGAATACCATTGTTGGCTATGTTTGCATCCGTGGTCTCATTTAGTTCTCACAACAGCTTGAGGGAAGTAGATGAGTATTAAATCCCTATTTGAGGGACACCTGGGTGGCTCAGTCAGCTAAGCATTTGCCTTTGGCTTAGTTCGTGATCCCAGAGTTCTGGGATCGAGTCTTGCAGGGAGCCTGCTTCTCCTTCTACCTGCCACTCCCCCTGCTTGTGCTCACTGTCTCTCTCGGACAAATAAATTTAAAAAAATTTTTTTTTAAAAAATCCCTATTTGACATGGAGACACTTAGGCAACCAGTGAAGTATTTACTCCCACTCTGTTACATGACTGGAGAATGATAGGATAAAGGATGTGAGCCCAGGTGTATCTGGTCCCACGGCTGGTACTATTGGAAGCAGATCTTAGAGACACACTGCCTACTACCTCCTGTGCAGTAGAGTGTGTCACCTAAATGGAGTCTCCATAGGAGCTTTGGCAAGTCTTGTTTTGTTGGTCACCTAACGTGACTTTTTCATGTGCTTTTTCTAAAACAATATTTCCTTTGCTAGTATTTAATCATATTCTAGCCCTATCTGTTGATGTTACCTTTTTATTTTTTTAAGTATGAGGTTTCAGTTTTCAGTAAAGTTAGCAGAAATCTATTTTACCTTGATTGTTTCTAGGTTAAAAAGTTAGTTCACCCTGCCATTAGTTAGAGGATACTTAAGTCATCAAATGATCTGTTGTATACCCTAGCAAAGTTATCTTGAAATTGAAATGTCTATATTATTGGTTGCTACTATTTCTGGCAGAAGTCTGTGTTAACTTGAGTCATGATGGATTTTTGTTTTGTTGTTGATTATAGCTGTTAAAGTGTCTTCCTAAATGTGCGTAATAGTTTAGAATGGCATAATCTTTTTTGGGGGGCTCAGAAATGTATAGAATATTAGTCTTTAGGAATTTAGGTTTATTGCTTCGATGTAGAGAAAGACAGTTATAAATCTGGTGGCTTTGGTTAAAATAAAACACTATCAATGACTATCACAAATTTGGTATATTATGAATGAAAAATCAGACCATTGTCAGTTGTGCTCACTGAAATAACCTTGACATTGAGGAAATCACAGATGAAGAGATAGGCCTGACTACTATATATTTTGAGCTATAATATAGTTAACGATTAAGGTAAACCTAAGGCAACATTTTTATTGGTAGTTAGAAAATGTAGTTTTGCAGTATGGAACTTAAGTTACTTTGAAACCATTTTCTAGGAGTGAGTTCTATTGCGGGTCAGATACAACATCAAATGTGTAGAATTTTTGACTTGTAGCAGATGTTTTAACTATTTGGAAGTCATAGAGAAGATCCAGAAAGAACTCCAGTGATTGTAAATGACCAGTGTTACTCAGGAATTAATAGGATTTGATCTCTTTCCAGAAGTAAAAGACAGGGTGGGTGTAGAGGTTATTAAAAAGATGCTGCTCATGGTTTTCTTTCCCTGAGGAATAATGGCAGTGTTATCGTTTAGGAGAAATGAGTCTAGAGACCTTCCTTGGTTCCCTTGTAGCTTCCTTCTTGATTTTGGAAAAGTCACTTGAGCTCTGTGGAGGCTTTTTTTGTTTATGTTTTTAATTTTAATTTTCATTCTACTGGTAATGATCGTGGGGCAATTTTAAAGATTGGGAAAAATGCTACAAGGCAAAGTGCAGGCCAACAGGGTTGTTTTTTTTTCTTTTTTTTTTTATTTTAAAGGAAAAGAAGGTGGGTATTGCTAATTACAGAGCTTGGCATTTGTGGCAATATGCTTCATGACCATGAATGCTTGCTTGCTTATTTATTTATTTACTTATTTTCGGTTTGTTTGTTTTTTTTTAAAGATTTATTTATTTTAGAGAGCATCAGTGAGTGGGGGAGGAGGGGCAGAGAGAAGGGAGAATCCTGAAGCAGACTCCCTGCTGAGTGCAGAGCCCAACAGGGGTCTCAATTCCAGGACCCTGAGATCATGTCCTGAGAGAGAATCAAGAGTCCGCCTCCCAACTGACTCAGCCACCCAGGCTCTCCACAGTGAATACTTGTAAGAAGAAGCAGTGATTGCTAGTAGCCAGCAAAAATGAACTAGGATTTAGCCTAGATCATGAACTTGTTTTTTTTTTTTTTTTTAAGATCTACTTATTTATTTATTAGAGAGAGAGAGAATGAACACAGGTGCATGCCTGAGTTGGGGGAAGGGCAGAGGGAGAGAGAGAAAATCTCAAGCAGACTCTCTGTGGAGCATGATGTGGGCTCAGTCTCATGACCCTGAGATCACTGAGCTGAAACCAAGAGTCAGATGCTTGGTCAACTGAGCCACCCCAGGTGCCCCTGTTTGTGTATTCTTCTAATCCATTTTTTAATACATGAATTTATATTTGTCAGCCCCATAATTGTATATGCATATCTGTATATGTGTGTGTTTTAAAATGTTTACACAGATACCATTATGCTATATATGTAATAGTATCATGCAGGCATTATTCTGTATGCATAAAAACATCTTGGGTTTTTTTTTACTCACATTATTTTACTGTTTCCAGTGGGGAGGGCACCCTGGAAAGCCCTACTCCATCATTTTCACTGATGTCTACACTATAGTAGCTTCTCATACCTTTCTGTTCTCTAGCTCCCAGCAAGATTCTGGTCCAAGTTCTTCTAAACTAGGTATATAACATTTTTGTCCTTGTTCCTTCAGAAGTTTGCCTTTTAGAGTTCAGGTCATGGCACAGCAGATGTGACTTTTTTGTCCCTACATACATGGTAGATAATGGTTAGGACACGACATCAAAACCTCTATGTTATGATCAGTTTCTTCAACATCCACATTGTAGTTCTCATTTTCAATGTTTGGGTGCACTTGGTTCTTGATATCTAGTAATGGGAATGTTAGTTGATTTTCATTAAATTCAGACTGTTCTATGATCACATCACCATTGTGTGACTATAGATAAGTTCATTGGACATTATTTATTTCCTCTGCAGTTAGAGTGATACTGTGTCCAATGTGGGCCACTTGAGAGTAAAGCAAGTGCAATTAACAGTTATGCTGGGGTAATAGCTATAAATTTCAACAGCCCCGAGCAAAGGTAAATAAATATGTAGTCACCCTATTAGTGAAGTGAAAGACTGTGATAGTGACTGGCCATGTTTGGGCAAAACAGGGAAACTGATTCAGGAGTGCTGGGAAGTGAAGTTCCGTGATCTAGAAGCATCATTCAGAATCATTGTGAGCCTGCCTGCTTGAGAGGGAATGCACATTCCGTTGTATTAAACACGTGGAACCCACACAGGATTGCAATGAATGCCTTAAGAATGGAGTATAAACCGTGAGGAGAGGGGAAGCATTTCCTGAGGTGGTAGCAAGCATTTGCTGAAGCAGTCATGAAAGTCTGTTATCCTTGAGGGTGCTGATTAAGATCTAGAAGGTTAATAAACCCTCTTCTCAGGGGAAATGAGTTGTGCCCTTTCTGAACCAACTGGATGCAAGGAGGTAAGATAACCTGGACTTCCTTATCAGAAAACTAAGATTAGAGATAAAGTAGAAATAAGACACTCTAAGATGTCCTCCTTTCACCTTCCTTAAAGAAAGTTTCTTCTTGCATGTGTGTTGTATTTCCCTGCTCTTTTGGTGGACTGTCTAGAAGTTAATATGCTAAACTGTCTCAGTGCTTCAGCTGCTATAGTAGTGAATTAGAGGGAGATACACTTGAGGGAAATACACTAATCTTTTTAGTTATAGGCTAATGGGGGTTTATGGGCATAATGCTAGTGGATTTGTAAGTAGCTTTCTTCATACTGGTCCTTTCCCTCTCTTTAGCTTCATTAAATCATTCATTTACCTAGTGTTTATTGAGCATATATAAGGTCCTGTTTCACTGGGCACCTGCGATATAGTTGTGAATGAGATAGGCTCTGTGACAACAAGGATATCACCTATTTACAGAGATGCTAAGGGTGTGGGGAGGAAGTTACCCAATAATAACTGAGCAACTGAACAGGCTAGACTATTTTGAATAGCAATGAATACTGACGGTAAGACAGGCTAATGTGAGAATGCCAGAGGTGGGAATGAGGGCTAATACAGGTAGTCAGAGAAGGCCTCTCTGAGGGGGTGACGGTTAATTTAAATGAGACCAGAGAAGTAGAGTGAAGAGAAGTCTTAGCAGTAGGAATAGCAGGTATGAAAGTCCTGAAGTAAGAAGGAGCTTAGCATTGGGGCACCTGAGTGGCTCAGTCAGTTAAACATCTGCCTTCAGCTCAGGTCATGATCCCAGGGTCCTGGGATCGAGCCCCACATTGGGCGCTCTGCTCGGTGGGGAGCCTGCTTCTCCCTCTACCCTGCTGCTCCCCCTACTCGTGCTCTCTCTCTGTCAAATAAATAAATAAAATCTTCTAAAAAAGAAGAATAAAGCTTGGCATGTCGAAAGAACACAAAGTCAGTGTAGAGTGCAGAGCAGTGATGGGCATTAAGAGTTCTGTGATTAATTTGAGATGCCAGAGCTGGAGATACACATTTTGGTATTATTGGCGTACAGGTGAAATTTAAAGTCACAGGAATGCATGAGAGAACTTACAGGATTGAGCCCTGTCAGACTCCATCTCTGAGGTCAAGTAGAGGAGGAGAAGCAGTTGGTGAAGTAGGAGGAATGTTAGAAAATTGTGATACCAAAGAAATCAATGGAAGTGTTTCAAGAAGGAGAAAAGCGGTCAGTCATGTGGAATGCTGCTGAGAGGTTGTGTGAGATGAGGACAGACCAATTTTATGTACAGCTCTCATTTCTAATCCTGGCGTCTCTGTGCTCTCCAGGATTTAGCTCGTCTTCATCTCCTACGTTATAACCATCCTGAGCACCTGATGTGAACCCAAAAGTGTTGCCTTTTTTTTACTTTTGCAAATGTTCCTCTCCTCACCCTCTTTGCCACAGCCTTGCCTATCCCACAGATTCTGGCTTAAATGCCTTAGCACTCCCATGATCTCCAGCTGTCCTTTTGACCCTTCCTGGGACCTCCTTTCCAGCATTTCTCCTGTGCTCCGTGATGGCCACGAGCTGGTCTTGGAAGTCAGGACAGAAATACCCTCAGCCTCCTGCCAGTATTTCCTCTCCACTCTCTTTCCAGGTCCGTTCCCTGAGTTCTGTGATCATGACTCTTCCGTGGTTGTTTCTCATTGTATTCTTATTAAACAGGGTGGATCGTCTGGTTCTGTTTTCTAGGCTCTTCAGTTAAAGCCATGGTATTACTATCTGTTTGTGTGTTTTGTGCATTTAAATTAAGTATCATTTTTATGAAAGTGTGATATGCTCATAGTTAAAAAATAACGGATAATACTAAAAGGGTGTATTGAAAGAATGGGGTCCAGCTTCATTTTTCTATACTCTTCCAGTCTCAGTTCCTAGAAGGAGCTATTTTTAGTACTTTTGGCTGTTCTTTTTGATACTTCCAGATTTGTAAATTATATATATCTGTTATTTATGATTTTTTTTTTTTTAAGATACCTTCTGTGGACTTCCTATTACAGGTGAATGTTTAGCTCTTACTCCCTTTTTCATTCTCATTCTTCCAGTATGGTTACTTGGCAATTTTTAGCTAAATCATTACTCCATATTTGCATTATTGGGACCAAGTAAATATATCTTACTTTTGAGTCAGGTATTGGACCTTTCCTTCATTGTACAACTTTCTGTTTTTCCTGGTGTTAGTAGTTGTCTCAATCTTCTTTTGTATAATTTTATGCATGTCAATTTTGATCGTGTTTTGATTGTCATTTTGTTTTATTTTCTTTCCAGTTAGTTTCTTCCTGAAACTCTGTCCTTTATTATCCTGGGAGTTCCCTTTGCCTCCCTTTTGAGCTTACATGTTCAGATCCTGAGTTTTTTCTCTTTCTTGACTTTTTCCTTTGCTTTGCTGGAGCGCCTTCTCTAGTAGCTTCCTGACTAGTTACATGCTTTTGAATATTTTTAAATTCTAGTTTCACACTAAATTAAATGGCTGGATAAAGTAATTTAATCTGAAAAATATGTTTCCTTTGAATTTTTAAGACATGCCTGTATTGTATTGTCGCAGTCGGTGTGGTTGAGATAAGTCCTCCTGTTTTTGGTATACCTGTTTGTCCTTCCCCTTTAGAAGCTTGAAAAATTTATATTCCTTCTTCTGTCTCCTTTCCCCCCTCCCCTCCATCCTCCTCCCCTTTTCTTTATTGTACTGGCTAGAAACTCCAATGCAACACTGAATAAAAGTGATATGAATGGGGTTGCCTGGGCGGTTCAGTTGGTGAGGCATCTGACTCTTGATTTCAGCTCAGGTCTTAATCATGAAGGTTACAAGTTCAAGCCTTATGTTGGACTCCATGGTGGGCATGGAGCTTATTAAAAAACAGGGTGATATGAATGAATATCCTTGCCCTGTTCCTATTAGATATGGTGTGAATTACAGGTTTTTTTCTAATCATAAATGAGTGCTGGATTTTGTCAAATGCTTTTAATGCATCTGTTAAAATTTGTGGTTTTTTTGGTCTTTTATTCTGCTAACATGGTTTATTAATTAATTTCTTTTTTAAAGATTTTATTTATTTTTTTATAAGTAATTTCTATGCGCCAGATGGGGCTCAAATTCACAACCCTGAGATCAAGAGTTGCATTCTCTACTTACTGAGCCAGCCAGGAGCTCCTGGAATAATGCTAATTTCTGATGAAGCAACCATGGATACTACCATCAGAACCTGGGTTTTTTGTTTGCTTGTTTTGGTGGGGGGGAAGATTTTTACAAAGAACTAACTGTTGGCTTTATTGATTTTTTTTTTCCCCTCTAGATTAAATTGGGAGGAAAAGACCTCATGAAATATCTACTCAGATCTTCTTTAATTTCTTTCAGCAGAGTTTTGTGGTTTTTCTGCATGTAGATCCTATACATATTCTATTAGATGTATAGCCTAGTATTTAATTTTGGGGAATGCTAATGTAAATGGTATTGTGTCTTTAATTTCAAATCTGTTGTTTATTACCAGTGTATAAGAAGGCACTTGGTTTTTGTATACTAACCTTGTATCTTGAAACCTTGCTATAATTGCTTATTAGTTCCAGGAGTTTTTTGGTCAACCTTTGGAATGTGCCATGTAGACAGTGTCCTTTGCAAACAAAGTTTTGTTTTTCTTCCCAAACTATATACTTTTTATTTCTTTGCCTTGCTTTATTGCATCATTCAGGACTTCCCATATGATATTGAATAGGAGTGGTATGAGCAGGCATCCTTGCCTTGCTCCTGTTTTTACTAGGAGAGCATCTAGTTTTCTCATTAAGTGTGGTATTAGCTGGAGATTTTTGTTGATATTCTTTCTCATGTTAAGGAAGTTCCCCTCTATTTCTAGTTTGTGGAAAGCCATTACTTTTCCACATATTTTTTCTATCACTTTTTCTCTCTCCTCTCTTGAGTATGCTTGGTGATAGCTCAGCTTTCTTCAATCTTCTTTCTCTCTTCAGACTGGATAATTTCTAATGATCTAACTTCAAGGTCATGGGTTCTGTCATCAGAAATGTGGGGTTGACCCTCAACTCCAGAATATCCGCTTTGTTTTATAATTTCTACCCCTTTATTTTCTCTACTCATTACATCAGTTTTATCACACTTGCCTTTAATTCTCTAAGTGTGGTTTTATTTAGTTCTCTTCTAGTAGCTGTTTTGAAGACTTTATCTATTAAATCCAACATCTGGGAACACTCAGAGAACATTTCTATGGACTGCTTTTAATTTTTTTCCCCCTGAGTACAGGTCACACTTTCTTTTTTCTTTGTACGTCTTGTAAATATTTGTTGACTACTGTCTATTTTAGGTAATATATTGATGCAACGTAGATTCTTTTAAAATTTTATCCCTGAAGCTGCTGGTGGTTTTGCTTCCTTATTTGTTCAGTAACTTGACTGGACTAACTCTCCAAAATCCATCTTTCCCACAGTATGTGGCTACTGATAATCTCTCTACACTTTTGATTTGTTCTTATTTTTAAGCACATAGAATAGTGTTCAGCCAAAGATTGGTCAGGGGTTGTAGTCAAACAGTTTGAGCTGGTAAGACCTCCATTCTCTGGGGACAGGTACTTGGGGAGTGGTCATACTTGAGACCATTCTCAGGTGTGCCTTGGCTTTACTTTCCTCTTGTCTCTAGAAAGTCACTTCCTCTGTGTGTGTGCATGGTTTCTGTCAGCCAAACGTGTGTGGGTGGCCTGGGCCTGCTCTGGTCTCTGCTGTGTGTGCTTATAGCCTCCACTCAACCTGAGCTGTGAAGAGTTTTTTAAGCTCCCTCTTGCTGTCTCACTCTCTGGAACTTCTCGTGAAGTCTTCTGGCTGCTCTGCCTGTCCATTGCCTGTTCCCTATAGCATAGTAGCCTCAGGCTGGCGGAGATGCTGACCCTCCCATTCATTTGCCTCAGAGATTGCCACTTTGACCCACACTCCAAATCAAGTGAGCCCCCTCCACCCCCGTGACAGAGAATCTGTTGGTTTCAAGGCCTCCCCCTGCCTTTTTGAACTTCTGAAGTGTTAGAGCTGAGGAGGGATGAAGGCAGTTCCTGGCAAAAAAAAAAAAAAAAAGTCACATGCTTAACTCTGTTCTTACTCAAAGTACAGTGTTTTCACGAATAAACCATTTGTTGTATGTCTCCGGTTGATTTCCAGAGCGCTGAAATAGTTGGTTTTTTTTTTTGACTCATTTGGCAAGCTTTCAGTTCTAGTGAAGAGTTTCTGTGGGCCTTCTCAGTCTGTTATGGTAGAAGTTAGAAGTCCTCTGGGCATTTCTTAAAATGTTCTGTCAGGTGATTCTGATTTGTAGGCAGGCTTGAGACCCATTACACCTAAGGTTCTTCAGGCTCTAAATATATACACATAAAATCATGACAAAGTTTTTGCCATATGAATTTCTAAAAAAAAAGAGAGGGAGGGAGAATTCTTTAATATCTGAGGCATTATAAATAAGGACCTAATTTTAAAACAGAATCTGAAGAGGGGCTAGAATATAGACCTAAATTCTACCAGGTAGGCCAGTCACCTTTCTTACTTACATATTAAAGTCGGCAGATTTATCCCTTGGGCTTGGTTTGGCATTATTTTATGTTCAGCTTCGTTGGCTACCATCCATTTCCTAAAACATTTTCTTAATCTAATTTTTCTAGGTTGGAAGGCTGCTTAAGCATGTGCTGTGCTCAGAGGTTGTGTGGAAATCTATGCTTGACGTATTCTTAACTCTGAAAGGATATTATTCATGGTTGACATATTAGAGGAGGACTAAATTGAGAACACTGGATTATTACAGAACATTAGCTAACTGAATTTTTTGTGGTGCTTTCGAAAGACTGCCAGCCAAGCTTTGGGGATATGAGTAATTGTCCAGCTCTAGGCTCCATTGTTTAATGAAGTACATGGATAAAGTACGTTGTACCCTTAAACCGGTAGTGGAAAAGAATAGCATTAAAAAAAAAAAAAGCTCTCAGGTCAGTCTTATTTAATAGAATATAAATATGCACAGAAATCCGAAATAGAATGCTAGTCAATGGAATCTAGCAGGTAGAACTATGTTGGTAACATTTTTGGTATATTTTCTTTCATTTTTCTGGACTGGTGGTTCTCACAGTGTGGTTCAAGGACTTGAGGATTCCTGGGACCTTTTCAGGAGGTTCACGAAGTCAAGACTATTCTTGGAGAAGTACTGATAAGTTATTTGGTTATTGCCTTTTTCATTCTCAAAAGAAATAGCAGAAGCAGCTATGAGAATTCAGCTATATTTTTGTTAATCCAGACATTAGAGAGATTTGGGCATATGTCACTCTACTAAATTTTTGTTTTAGAAAATAGTTATTTTTTGGTAAAATATATTATTTATGTTAACATTTAAAGGGTTTATTGTTTTTAAAATAGTTTTAAATATTTTACATGTTGATTGGTTTTGATTTCTAATATGGTAAATATAGATAGATATAATTTACATAAACAAAAGGTCTTTGGGGTCCTGTAATTTTGAAGACTGTGAAAGAGTTCTGAGACCAAAAAGCTTGAGAGCTACTCTACTAAATATAAATGTAATTGGTATCATATCAGGCATAATGTATAACCTACATTTTTGCTTAATATATCACAGATGTTTCCTGTGTCATGGTTTTTAGTGGGTCCAAAACATTCGATTATATAATTACCATCATTAGCTTAACCATGTAAATAAGTCTATGACAAGTTTTATACATACAGTTTTAAACATCAGTTTCTTATTTTTTTTTAATTTAAGAGGATTTGCAGTTCACTGGCATAGCTGCTAATTACGTAGCATTCTACAAGTCATTGACATTTAGGGGGAAAAAATATAAAATGTGATTCCTGCTGCAAAGAGAGTTAACAACAGAGCTGGGACTGCTTATCATTAGAAAGGCCTGCTTGCAATGCTGGACCTCTTGGCTCCCAACTGCGAACTTGGCTGGTAAACACTGATATAAAACTTAGCCTACGTGATAAGAGTGGCTTATTGTGCCTGAATTATTTGTACAAGCAATTTAGTTTATGCTGAACATCTGCTTTCCTTCTTAAAGTCTGGAATTTTGGTATGTGCTAGGCAGAACTTGCCTACAAGACTAGCCTCCAGTAACAGCAGTGGGCACTGAGTCTCTAGTGAGCTTTACTGGTAGATGACACTTTGCATGTGTTGTCAGAATTCATTGCTGGAGGAACTAAGTGTGTCCTGTATTACTCCACTGGGAGAAGACCTGGATGCTTGTACGTGGTTTCCTCCAGATTTCTACCCATGTGCGTTTTCCCTTTGCTTATATGACTGTATGCTGAGTACTGTGAGTCCTTCTATTGAATCAGTGAACCTGGGTGTGGTCCTGGGAATTCCTGACATATTTGCCATCCTGGAACTCACACTTTAATAGGGAAAAGGAGATATATATGTAATTATAGTACAGTGTAGTAGGTATAAAATAGGAGTGTAATTAAGATAAAGAGGAGGCACAGTTGGATAAGCATCCAACTCTTGATTTCAGCTCAGCTCATGATCTCAGGATTGTGAGATCGAGTCCAGTATTGGGTTTCATGCTCAGTGGGCAGTCTGCTGCTCTCCCTCTCCCCCTAAGTAAATCATTAAAAAAAAAAAAAAAAAGATAAAGAGGAGCTAAACAGAGGACAGAGGTCAAAGAAAGCTTCATAGGGAAGACGACCAAGGAATATTTTGAAGGATGATTGGAATTTCACAAACGAAGAAAGAGAAGGGTAGGTCTGATGAGCAGACAGCATGCACAGAGAGGGTTAAAACTTGTACTGGGTTTGGAGAGACCCAAAATGTTGGTAATGTTGAAGCAAGAAATAATTCTAAGTGACATTAGAGATAATGTTGGAGAGTTAAGTTGGGAGTCACTTAAGTTTTTCCAGCTTGGAAGGTAAGCTATGTGATCATCCAAGAAAATAGTTGGAGATGAATACCAGAAGGCACCAAGGACCGTTACATTCTAACCGTTATATTCATCCAGGTGAAGGATAAAATGAAGGTTTACAGAGGCATCTGTGTAAAGAAGCAAGGATAGATTAGCAAGGTGGGCAAATGTGGTGAAATTTCACAACGTAGGAAAAGCTTCAGGAAGGGCCTAAGGCATTTTTGAGAAGTCTGCTCAGCCTGTGAATGAGAACTTCAGGGTGTGTGTTTTTTGTAGCAACTACAACCTCTGATATCTGTAGGAATGGGGCCATCCTCTCTTTGTGCCCGTAGGTCATTAGATGAAAGAGGTGTAGAGTCGGATTAGAGTGTGGATGAGCTGTTACCCTGATAGGTCACTTTGTTAGAATGGACTGAATCATGAGATCCTTTCTGGACTCTCTGAGCCTTTCCACCCTTCCGCAGCGTGATTCTAGAGTAGAAACACCAAACACTGAGTTTTGCCTTAAGTGGTGTGGGAAGCAATGAACTGTTGATGGAAGTGGCAGTTTCCTTAAAATCAGTCTAAAAGGCCTCATTTTACCAGGAAAAAAGAATGTTTTATCATTTTATTATGATATTATCATACAGTAAATTTGGATTTTTATCATTGTTTATCATCTGGGTCCAGTGAGCAACCTTCATTAATTTTTATTGTAATGTTACAAATAATACAGAAATAAAAATAAAGTCTGGTAGGGAAAAACAACTTTATTGTAAATTTTAATAATTTAAATTTAGGAAAGCCAAATATTTGCACATTTTTCTGGTTTGGTAGGTATACAAATTGAAATGGGCAGTGTCCTTTGAACACAGCTAACTGCTCATCGACTGTCGTGCATGAACCTGGAACACACCCTGCTTATAAATTGTAATTCTTGGTTTTAAATACATCTGTAATAGGTTTAACTCCTCATTACTTCTAGTTCTTTTGCACTTGAATCATCCAAACACAAAACTTATGGAAACTTTTGCAGCTGATAATTTTGTTGAAGGAGAAGATGGCTGTCTTATTTGCTTCTTAATTGCAAAACATTTTCATTATTAAATTGATGAACAACAGAATGATGAAGCCAGTTAAGTCTTTCCATTTCTGCATCATGTCTTTTTAATGACTTTTGTGTGTGCATTAGCCTTTACCATTTGTCTGCTTATGAACTAATCCAGTAAATGTTGTTGCATACATACATGCTAGACAAGAGAAGACCGTCATTCATCCTTTTAGCAAAACAGGATGTTCTCGCTTTTTATGGCAGATCTTGTGAGGATGTCTGTCCAGTTATATGACTAACTGGATGAAAATGATGTTTCCTTTTTGTCCTTAGAAATTATTGTTCATCCATTGGTTCTTTTTTGTTTTACTTTTTAGAAGACTATTTAAAATTAGAGAATTACAGGTAGCTGCAGATGGTACAGAGGGATACAATGTAACCTTCACCCATTTCTCTCTAATGGTTACTTGTTATAAGTTATATATGTGTACTGTACAATGCCAAAATGGGAAATAGACATTGGTACTATGGGTGTGTATAGTTCTCTGCCATATTATCACTTGTACAGTTTCTCGTAACTACCACCACCATAGGGTAAAGAACAATTTTATCACCATAAAGATCTCCTTTGTGCTACCCCTTTATTGTCACCCATGCTCCTGCCTACCTCCCTGACTCTTGAAAACCACTGATCTGTTACTCCTTACTATAACTTTGTTATGTTGAAAATGTTACACAAATAGAATCACACAGTATGTGACCTACTACAGTTTGTTTTTCGCTCACTGTAATTGAAGACCATCCAAGTTGTTGGGTGTTTCAGTAGTTTGTGCTTTTTTATTTTTATTTTTTAAGATTTTGTTCATTTATTTGAGAGAGAGTGGGAGAGAGTGAGCACACATAATAAGGAAGAAGGGTAGAAGGAGAAGCAGACTCCTTGATCAGTGGGAAGCCCAAGGCTCTGCTGGATCCCAGGACCCTGGGATAGCAACCTGAGCTGAAGGCAGATGCTTAATGGACTGAGCCACCCAGGCACCCTGTGTTCCTTTTAATTTCTGAGTGACATTCCATGGTATGGAATAGAGAGCATATAATTGGATTATTTTTTTAAGATTTTATTCTTATTTTTTGGGGGGGGGGTGGAGGAAGAGGGAGAGAGAGAGTGAGTCATAGCAGACTCCCTGCTGCATGTGGAGCCCTATGTGGGGCTTGATCCCACAACCCTGAGATCAGAACCTGAGCTGAAACCAAGAGTCGGGCATTTAACTGACTGCACCACCCAAGCACCCCTGGATTATGTATTTTTAATCCATTCTGTCAATCTCTTTTATCTGGTATTTTTAGACTATTAGCATTTAATATGATTAGTGATGTTAGGCTTTATAAAGTCTTGTCATTTTATTTTTATTCACTAGTCCCTCTTTTTTTGTTGTTTCTCTATTTTCCTAACAGCTTAAGGGTTGTTTGAATATTTAAAAAACAGCATTATTATTTATCTGTAGTGGTTTGAGTGTATCCCTTCATACAGATATTTTACTGGTAGCTCTAGGTGTGAGATATATATATAGGCATGACAGTTTACTGCTGTTGGCATTTTATCAGTTTAAGTGCGGTATGGAAACTTACATCCTTTAAAGCCCTTTACCCTCCATAGTTTATAATTATTTTAAAATATTTTCTCTACATTGAGAATGTATGTAGATAATGTTATACTTTTGATTCAGCCACCAAACATAATTTGGCAACCTCATTGTGTTTATCCTATTTTTTTTAAGATTTTATTTATTTATTTGACAGAGAGAGTGACAACCAGAGAGGGAACACAAGCAGGGGGAGTGGGAGAGGGAGAAGCAGGCCTCCCACCAAGAAGGGAGCCTGATGTGGGACTCATCCCAGGACCCCAGGATCATGACCCGAGCCAAAAGCAGCTGCTTAAAGACTGAGCCACTGGGGTGCCTGGGTGGCTCAATGGGTTAAAGCCTCTGCCTTTGGTTCAAGTCATGATCCCAAGGTCCGGGGATCGAGCCCCACATCGAGCTCTCTGCTCGGCAGGGAGCCTGCTTCCTCCTCTCTCTCTGCCTGCTTCTCTGCCTATTTGTGATCTCTGTCTGTCAAATAAATAAATAAAATCTTAAAAAAAAAAAAAAAAAGACTGAGCCACCCAGGTGCCCCTGTATTTATCCTGTTTTTGCTCTTTCGGTTCTTTCTTTCCTGGTATTGCAAGATTCCTTCTTTTATCCTTTCCATTTCAAGAACTTCCTTTTAGCCATTTTTTAAGGATCAGTTTGCTGATGAAAATTTCCATTGGTTTTCCTTTGAGAATGTCTTATTTGATAGTTTTGCCAGGTGTGGAATTTGGGGTTGATAGTTCTTTTTTTTTTTCTTCCCTGCCTCCACCCGCTGCTGCTCCCCCACCCCACCCCCTCCCCAAACCCCTCCCCCAGTACTTGAAAAATGTCATGCCATCTTTTTCTGGCTGCCATGATTTCTGAGGAGAAATCTGTTACTCGAATTATTATTATTTTTTTCCACTGTAATGTGTCATCTCTCTCTGGCTGCCTTCAATTTTTTTTTTCTTTTTTTTTGTCTCTAATTTTCTGAAGTTCATTTATGTTGTTTCTTGGCATAGGTTTCTTTGGGTTTATCTTTTTGTTATTTTCTTAGCTTCTTACATCTTTATGTGTGTTTACATCTTTTGCCAAATTTGGGAAATTTTAGCCATTATTTTTTCTACTGCTTTTCCCAGCCTATTCTCTTTATCTTTTCCTTCTGGATTTCTGTTGACAAGAATGTTAGATCTCAGATCATTTGTTATAGTTTCAAAGGTTCCTGAGAATGTTTTTTTTTCTGGTCTGTTTTCTCTTTGTTATTCAGAGTGGGGGGCAATTTTGGTTGTCTTTCTCAAGATTCACTGACATTTTCTTCTTTTCCATTCTGCTATTCAGTCCATACATTAAATTTTTAAAATTTCAGTTATGGTATTTTCTGTTGTAAAATTTTCATTTGTTTCTATAACTTCTGTCTTTGATTTCTTTGCATAGGTTTTTCATTTTTTTAAAAATTTGCCCATTGAAACATTTTTATGATGGCTGCTTTAAAATTTTTATCAGGGTGGTGGGGTTATGGACATTGGGGAAGGTATGTGCTATGGTGAGTGCTGTGAAGTGTGTAAACCTGGTGATTCATAGACCTGTACCCCTGGGGCTAATAATACATTATATGTTAATAAAAAAATTTTAAAAATTAAAATTAAAAAAATCTTTGTCAGATAACTCCAACATCTGTGTCATCTTGGTGTTGGCATTTACTGATTGTCTTTTCTCTCTCAGCTTGAGATTTCCTGATTCTTAGTATGATGGGTGATTTTCAGCTATCCAGGGCATTTTGGGTATTATGTTATGAGACTCTGGGTCTTGTTTAAGTTGTCTGTCTTAGCTGGCCTTCATTCTTTCTTTCTTTTCTTTTTTTTTTTTTTTTAGATTTTATTTATTTGAGAGAGAGACAGATCATGAGCCAGGAGAGGGGCAGAGGAAGAGACAGAAGCAGATTCCCCACATGAGTGGGGAGCCTGATGTAGGGCTTGATTTCAGAGCCCTGAGATCATGACCTGAGCTGAACTCAGATGCTTAACTGATTGAGCCACCCAGATGCCCCTTAGCTGATCTTTTCTGACACTGATTTTTTATTTGGAGGCAAAGGTGGAGTGCCACCTTATTAATGCCTGAGGTAGAAATCCATCTTCCTTACTTGGCCTCTGTTGATACCAGGTGGGAAGGGGCTCCTCCTTATTTTTGTTGCAGAGGTGGGAGATTGGTTCCCTATCAGTCATCTGATGACACTAAGTTTGGCTGGCAGAGGAGGAAATACCCTGTCAACTGTTTTCTGTGTGGTGTCTACTGATAAGCATTTGTGGGGCGGGGGGGGGCACATTACTGTTGAAGGATAATGTAAGTCCTACTCTTCACACAGTCTTTTCCCTTTTTTTTTTTCTTTTTAAGAGTTTATTTATTTTAGAGAGAAAGCGAGCATGAGGGGCAGAGAGAGAGAATCTGAAGCAGACTCTGTGCTGAGCTTGGAGGCTATTGTGGGGCTCGATCTCATGAGCTTGAGATCATGACCTGCGCTGAAATCAAGAGTTGGATGCTCAACTGATTATACCACCCAGATGCCCTGCACACAGTCTTTTCTGATATCATCCGTGTGTGTGTGTGTTTGTGTGTGTGTGTTTGTGACCTTGTTACAATTGGACAATGGTGAAGGTCTAGACTCTATGGTTGGCTTTTGCCAGTGGCGTGGAGATGGGACCGTGGTTGTTTTCATGGTGTTTGGTCAGAAATATAGTGTTTATTGTCTAAAAGTTTTCCCTCTTGCTAGGTTGCTCCATCCTTAGTCTTTTGTCTGGAGAGAGCAAGTTTTTCTTGGGGTGTTTTTGTGTGCTCCTGTGGTGTTTCCATGATGCTGGCTTCTCCAGTACTCAATCTGGAATATACGAAGCAAAAAGAAGAGACTCGGAGAACTCACTGTTGTGTTGTTCCTTAGGTTCCACTGTCACTTCTGCCTGCCTTCTTCTCTCTACTTTGAGTCTTCTTTGTAGTTGTAATATGTAATGTACAGGGTTTTTATTATACTTAGTGGGAGGGCTAGGGGCATCTCTGTTTTGATCTGTAACTAGAAGCCTTGATCTTGAACTTGATGAAATTCATTGATGATATTATCATCTGGAGAGTCATAGTCTGAGATTTCACTTTTATAATCAATTTCACCAACATTATTGGAGTTTAGAGTGATATTACTTGTCTCCACATCTATTTTCTGATTTATCGAGTAATTGTGAAATGTTTTCTTGCTAATTTACTTTTTTTTTTTTTTTGCCATTGTGGTTCCAAGAAGGAAAAATCCTAAATTCTCAATTGTTTTCAGTGAGACAAAAGACGGCAAAATTAATGTCTCCAGGCAAGTGGACTGCTTATGTCAATTGGAGAAAAAAGTCCTCAGTAATTTAAAACAAACACAGCAGAAAAGGTGGGGATATTGCAGGGTAGATGAGGGGGTGGGTAGTGTGAATAAAATGAAAGAAGAAAGAGGTGCGAGATATGAAGTTTGTGGGTGAAAATGAGAAGTCCAGAAAGAAACACAGAAGAATTTGAAAAGGGTTTTGCTGAAGAGTGTTACGGGAGAAAGGTGGAAAATAAGAAATAAGAGGAAAGTAAAGAGGGAAGAAGAAAGCATGAAATAGATCATAAAAGAAATAACCAGATCTAGTGAGCTACAGAAGGGGGACATGATGTTTGTTGGTAGGGCTAATTCATAGTGAAGGATTGGCTAATAGTCAGTGTTCTGCCCTTTTTTTTTTTTTTTTTAAGATTTTATTTATTTGACAGAGAGAGATCACAAGTAGGCATAGAGACAGGCAGGGAGCGGGGTGGCGGTGGGGAAGCAGGCTCCCCGCTGAGCAGAGAGCCCGACGTGGGTCTTGGTCTCAGGACCCTGAGATCATGACCTGAGCCAAAGGCAGAGGCTTAACGCACTGAGCCACCCAGGTGCCCAGTATTCTGCGTTTTAAATAAAGATGATTCTAATGTAGAATATAACGCCCGCCCTGTTTTGAGCGATTCTTCATGGGAAAAGACATACTATTCTATCTTCTAGAATACAATTTTTCCTTTGGGGACAAAGCACTTCTTTGGAAAAGCATCTGCTCATAAGTTTAAGTTCTCAGGGAAAAGAGTTCGTAACTGTCTAATATTTACTCTGAGCTCCTTATAGCTTGTTGAATTTTTAAAAATTGGGTTTGATAAAGTCATTGTTGATATATTTTGAAAGGAAAGAATGGTTATAAACATATGGCTAAGTATAGTATAGTAAGCATTATCCTAAGTTATGTAGTTTACTGTTTTTCCATCTCCTTTCACTATGATAATGGAATTTGGGACTTCAGGATAATTGCTAAGAAGCGATTTCCCTGTCCTCAGAGAACTCAAAGAAAATTATTTGTAGCTATTTAGATTAAGAAAATATTTCTAGGAGTCTGTTGTAACAGGTATATGCAGCATCATTTGATTATCTTAAGGGATTGTGCTTTATAAGGTCAGTGGATAAATTTTAACTTATTAAACCTCTACCTGGAAGTCTCTTTTAAATGACATTGTTAATGATTATATTTCTTAGGGGACAACTTGCAAATAGTGATTTTATTCTAGAACACTTCTCAACTGTAGCTTGTCTGGTGGTATTCATTCACTAGTTGGAATTCTGTTTTGTAAGCATAGTGAAAAGATTATGTAAGAGAACAAAGGAATTTTATTCATTGTTTTATTTTAAATGCAGTATATGGTTCTGTATATCTATGAACCACATTTTCCCTTTTGAGTTTAAAAGGATGCTGGTCTTTTCTAATCCATGCTTGTATGATGGATCCTGAGTGGAATATTCCAGAAACAAGGAATGATTTTGATAATTCTTCATAATTCTTAAGCAGACTTTAGAAATAGGTGTCCACTGGATGTTTTGAAATCCCTCTGTGCTCCAAATGTAATCTTGAGGATTATGTCCAGAACCTTCTGTCCCTGGATCCTTTAACATGTAAGCCAGAGAGAGGAGAAGCAGCTAGTAGAGAGTAGAGCAGAGCTATACAGATTTCCCGGCTGCTTCAGTCTAGACCTAGTTTGAGGTCAGTATTGGTTACCTTAGTGCTGCTCACTGATGTCTAAGCTTCACCTTGGAGCTTGTTTGAAAAAAAAATTTAAGAAGCGTGGGGCAGGGGCAGAGGGAGAAAGAGAATCTTGCCCAGGTCCCATGCCCAGCATGGAGCCTGACATGGGGCTCAACATCACACCCCTGAGATCATGATCTTACCCAAAATTAAGAGTCAGACTCTTAACCAACTGAGCCACCCAGGTTGCCCTGCTTGTTTAAAAATTCTTAAGCACCATGTCATACCTACTGAATTAAAATCTCTGGAGGTGGGGGTCCAGAATTTTGTTTTAACAATCTCTTCCAGGTGGTTCTTAGGCACAGGAACATTAGAGAATGAGATACCTCATCTTGTTTGTAACTTTTAGCTATATCCGTTCTAATTAGAATTGTCTGTTCAAATCCCATTCAACCTGTGTCATTTAGAGTCCTGCTCACTTGTCTTTTGGCTTTTCTAGACTAGTTCTTCTAAACCCTTTCTGAATCCAGTTCTTTTTTTTTTTAATTAACATATAATGTATTATTAGCCCCAGGGGTACAGGTCTGTGAATCGCCAGGTTTACACACTTCACAGCACTCACCATAGCACATACCCTCCCCAGCAGTTCTTTTATTTTTTTAAGAGATTTTTAAATGAGAAACTGCCCATAATTTCATCTGGGCCTTCTTTTTTAAAAAAAAATGGTTGTCTAAGAATGATGAATATGAAGTGAAATGTTTTTCAAAGGCCATGACTTCCTGAAAAGTAAAGCTTGTTAAATTGTGGAATCTATTTCTGAGGGATCTCCTCCTTTCTATCTATCTATCTATCTATCTATCTATATATTTAAATATTTATCTGTGTGAAATGGTTTGTTGTAGTACTAAAGGACAGAGGGGTAGACCAGGCTATTTATCAACATTCTTCTCAGTGTCAGAATTTTATTGTTTAATATATTTTAAAATAAAATTTAAAAGTGGGTTTAATTTTTGGTAATTTTAGTTTTAATATAAAAAGCTGGTTTTTAATGGTAGCTCATAGAATTCAGTAGTGTCCCCCACATCTTGCTAATAAAGAAGTACTGTTGCTTGAAAAATGAAATTTTTTGTTCTGTTTTTATATATTACATATTGGGTATTAGTTTTTATTTTTGTTAATTTTTCATCTATATTCATGCATTTTTAAATTAAATTGTTGGGTCCAAAGCTGTTTTTTTTAAATTTTTGAACCACATGAAATTGACATTTTTGTAAAAAATGATCAAATATCAGCAGTTTCATATGGGTCAACCTGATAAGTCTTTGAGGAACCATAGGTACACTTTTCCCTGGAAAACTGGCTTGATTATTTGCTTGGAAGGAATTAAAGTGATTTCTTTGGAAATTTTGTATGTTTCAGAGTCTTAGGTTCATGCAGCATGATTTGTACTTTCATTGTCTCATCTGGATATATAATTTTCTACAATTAAAAAAAGTTAGATTCGGTCTACAATAAAAACAAAACAAACAAAACTAGACATTTCCTAGTAAGATGATAGTATGAGTTCCCACACAGTTTCCTCCCAATCCCCCAGTAGAAACTGATTTAAGTGATTAAAGAAAAGCAAAAATAAGAATTATGTTACTAATGTTGAAACAGAGAATCGTCAAACATGTGATCACTAGTTTGATCTGGGATGATCTATCACTCTCCTTAAGGGAGCAGCATAATACTATGGGAAATATAGGTAGAGAAAATTCTAGAAATCACTAGTGAGCCTGTGTTTGGGTAGATGACAGAGGATAGACTGCATTCCAAGGGGGGCTGTGGGGAAATTATATATAACTCTTCTCTGTTGAGAGGAGCCAATAGTGTTCTGTGGTATCCTGGCAGGTCTAGCTAAGGGCTTTACCACGCATACTTTAATTCATTGACCTGGCATTCTAGATGGAGTACAGACTTGCTGTGATGTCTGGAGAGAACCCTTTTAATATAGAAATATGGAGTTAGAAACCAAGGATGGATGTGAGAGATGGGAAATGATCCATTTAGAGCCCTCTCATAGCTGTGGACTTTGGGCTAACAGCAGCACTAGCATCTGGGCTGACAGGAAATACTTAGGGCTTTATCCAGTACTCCATGGGCCCAAGGGATCTTTTCAGGAGCATGGCCTGGCCACCTCAAAGCAGATCAGTGTTTTGGAGTAAGGGCTGGGGACATTTCTCTGGCTGTAATGGTTACTCTCCCTATTTGGTGAAGCTGGCCAAAAGCTTCCTTTGGGAAAGTGGTTTCAAGAAAGTACCAAGAAAATGCATAGAAGGACACAGAGACTGCTTTCAGGTCCATATCCCACCCAATCCAGCGCTGCTAAAAGACCTAACCTGTATGCCTTCTAGTCCTAATTTAAAAAAAAAAAAATTTTTTTTTAAGTTTCAAATGAAGAAGAGTTACAAGGGCAGCACAAAATGACTTTATAGATCTCACCTCTTATGACTATTTTGTCTCTGTCACCTCTCTGAGATAATTTGTTTCTTTTCAGCACTATTTGGGTATAAATTACAGAAATCATGCTTTTTAATCCCTAACTAATTTAATATTTATTTCCTAGGAACAAGGAATTCTGTAAAATACTTCAGTATGAGAATCTAACTTAGGAAATTTAACTTTGGCATAGTATCTTGTCTTTAGCCTATATTCTGTTATTTTTCCCCCAGTAATGTTCTTTGTAGGGTTTAGCTTTTCTGGTCCAGGTTTCTGCCCAGGACTGTGTTTTGCATTGAGTTTTCATGGCTCCTTCAGTCTCTTCATCTGTGGCAGTTCCTCACGAGCCTTTTGTCTTCGATGACTGGTGACTTTTTTTTTTTTTTTTTTATAGTACGAGCTTTTTATTTTGTACCTTGTCTCTCAGTTTGGATGCGTCTGATGTTTCCTTGAGATTAGATTCAGATTATGTACTTTTGGCAGGAATGCCACAAGGATAAGGTGTGTCCTCTGTGCCTCACATCAGCAGGCATGTCATGTCCGTTTTCTGGTTGCTGATGGGAACTTTGATCACTTAAGCAAAGTATCTACCAGGTTTCTCCATGGTAACGTAAGCATATTTTTCCCTTTGTAAGTAATGAGCACTTTTTGGGGAGATACTCTGAGGTGACATACATAGCCCTTTCATCAGCACACTCTCACCTGCTGGTCTAAGCATCCATTTTTGATTTTTGCCTGAATCAGTTATTTCTCTGATAGCTGCGAAATGGTGATTTTTCCAACATTAATCATTCCTTCTTCATTTACTAGTTGGCATCCTGCTATAAAGAAACCCATTTCCCTCATCTGTTACTATCAGTATTTGTTTTGTGCTTAAATTTGTCCAGGATTTGGTCAGGAGCCCCTCAGGTACCTTGCTGTGCCCTTTTAGCAAGTCCTGTGGTGGTGGTGGTGGTGGTGGTGGTGTTTTTTAAACAGCGTTTTCTTATTTTATACCAGATTGTTTCAGGTTCATCTTAAACTTATCCTCCAGAGAGTTCTAATTCTCTTTTGGGTGGGTGGTGTCAAGAAACCACAATCTCAGCACTGCGTGACTGTTCGCGAGAGGATTTTAACTTGCTGAAAGGGAAGAACTGAAAGGACTGTTCACTAGTGTTGATTTTGGACACCGCCTGCTTGGTGTAATCGGCTCTTGTCCACGCTTTCTGGACCTGGCAGTCCACAGTGTTTTAATTTCTATAGACTTCCAGTGTTTTCTGATCTCAGAGCGAGTTCCCCTTTATTATTTTTTTTTCTCTTTATTTTATTTATTTATTTGACAGACAAGATCACAAGTAGGCAGAGAGGCAGGCAGAGATAGGGGGAAGCAGGCTCCCTGCTGAGCAGAGAGCCCAGTGTGGGGCTCGATTCCAGGACCCTGAGATCATGACCTGAGCCAAAGGCAGATGCTTAACCCACTGAGCCGCCCAGGTGCCCTTTTTTCCCTCTTTAAACAGATTCTCTCCTCTAGGTGAATTTTAGGATCACATATAGAAAAGTCATATTCCAAAGAAGTTTCATTATTTATTTGAAAGGTATTGAACTGAATTTATTATTTAACTTAGGGTAGAATTCATTTTTATTTTTAAATTTATTTTATTATTATAATTATTTTACAAGTTTGAGACTTCTCACTTAGGATTAAGCAATGATTTCATTTACTCTTACAGGTGTCAGTAAGGGGTTTGTAGTTTTCATCACATGAATCTTGGGTATCTCTTGTTACAATTGTTACTGTTTTTGTTAGAATATAATTGTTGATAGTTTCGTGTTTGTGAATAGCATCTTTTTTGACATTTCTTTTATTTAATGAGTTTATACATATGGACAAGTGCCTAAACTATGAATGCATAATAATGAATTTTATTGGGCCACTACCCAGGTCAGTCATTAGGACCTTGCTGGTTACCTGGAAACTCCCTTTATGTCTGACCTAATTACAGCCTGCTTTGTCGTTCCTTCCCTCCTAAAGCCAGCAAGTTAAGGGGCAATACAGCTGTTTACATGCCTGTCATTGTTCAATATAAGGAAGAATGACAGTTAAGCAGGGTAGACTTTTTTTTTCCCCCTGCCACAAAATTCTGAAGAGATGTTTACTGTGTGGGCTTTTGTGTAAGGGACAAAGAAGAACGTAATTGCCTGTTTTTAAGACTAGCTTTATGAAACATGCAGATTTATTTTTTGTAAGTCTGTTTCTTATTGAGTCTATCCTTGAATAAAGCCGAGATAATAATATTAAGTAAAAAGTAGTCTTTCTGAAGTGTGTTTTGTTTAGATGTCAAAATAGTAGCCTACCTAACTTGATACAGAAGTTGAAAACCATTGTTAGGGTTTCTCTTAGTTTAATGAGGTTGTGGAAGTTACTCCTCCTACTCCCATAGCCTCAGCTATCTTTCAGCATTGCTGATCGTGATTAATGAATGCTTTTTCTCCCACCATCCCTTAGATTTCTATGTCAGGTTCTGTCCTTAGGGCTCTTCTCACTCTGCGCTTTGTCTCTCTGAGCCGGTTGTTTCAATGCCTACATTTATCCTCATAAAATCCACTTTTATTTACTAGACCAGGTTTTCCTGACCTTTGATTCTCTCAAATTAAAAAAGGATGATTTTTAACGGGGGTCATCTCAGTTGATTTTACATCTGCCTAGTAGAGTTTTTAGGAGTTTTTATTTTAGGAATTTGGCCAAAGTCTGGCCTAGGGAAATCTTGGCAGAATAGGAAGTACAGAGGAAATGGCCTATGGAAATATATGATTATGCTATAAATGGTAATTTATTATTAGATATATTATCATCAGTTTCAATACTTTATCTCTCTCTTAATACAAATAAGGTCTTCTTCTTTTTTAAGATTTTATTTATTTGACAGAGCACAAGCAAGCAGAGAGGCAGGCAGAGGTAGAGGGAGAGGGAGAAGCAGGCTCCCTGCTGAGCAGGGAGCACAATGCGATGTGGGGCTCCACGCGGGGCTCGATCCCAGGATCCCGGGATCATAACCCAAGCTGAAGGCAGATGCTTCACCAACTGAGCCACCCAGGCACCCCACAAATAAGGTCTTTATAGTTGTTTGAACCTTTTGAGAAATGATGTTAGTATTATGCTTGAAGTGTTAATTCTAAAAACTTTCATCCTTTTATCCCTGTCTTTCCATTGTTAAGTGCTAAGATGAAAGCGCTTGCATTCTTACAGATATGAAGAGCAACAGATGAACATAGGGGAAGGAAAGGAAAAGTAAGATAAAAACAGAGAGGGAGACAAACCGTAAGAAACTCTTAACTTTAGGGAACAAACTGAGGGTTGCTGGAGGGGAGGTGGGTGGGTGTAACTGGGTGATGGGCATTAAGGAGGGCACTTGATGTAATGAGCACTGGGTGTGATATGCAACTGACCAGGATCACTAAATTCTACCCCTGAAACTAGTAATACACTCTATGTTTACTAACTTGAACTTAAACAACAAAAAAAAAAGTTTAAAGCCTCAGGGGGGAAAAAAAATTGCTTTCTAATGCTAAGAAAAAAAAGGAGCATTACATTAGTGCAGGCTTTGTTATATATAACTGGTTGGGGCTCTTTTTTATTTTCAGTTCTGTAGCAATACACAAATGAATATCTTTCTGGAAAAATGTGACTGTAAAAATTCTATTCTTACAGTTTTGTTTTTTTTAAATACATTAAAAACTTCTGGTTTTGCTTCTAGAAAAACTGATTGCTTATCAACGAGAGTTTCTTGCCTTGAAAGAACGTCTTCGAATAGCTGAACATAGAATCTCTCAGCGCTCTTCTGAATTAAATGCCATTGTACAGCAGTTCAAGCGTGTAGGAGCAGAAGCAAATGGAAGTAAGGATCCATTAAATAAATTTTCAGGTACAAATGATATTTTTAGTTTTATAAAAATTATTATTTTCAAAGGGTTACGTGACGTAATTTATTTGAAAGTCGTGTAAAGTAGCTTATCAGCCAGCATTTATTACTGTTTTCAGAGAGAGACATCACACAAACCTTCGCTATCATGGTAAATTATAAAACAGTTGTGATTAGTTACTCACTTTGATTTTAAGAGAGTAACGTAATATTGATTTAGATTTCAGTTGGATCAATTTCACCGACAATAGCAAAAAGCCAGATCTTTTAAAAGCCATATTCCAAATGAGATTAAAATTTAATTTTGTGTTTTTACATGTTTATGTTGTGACCTGTATGGGCCTCAGATAGACTCTGGAGAACCTTTGAGCTATTTGAAACAATTAGTACTCTTATCTCTGACTTAGAGGAAAAAAATATGATTTTATTACAGTGTGCACTTTTGGGGGTATCTGATCTGTTGCTTCTCTGACAACTTGTGGTTAGAGTAAGATGAGTGACAACTGTCCTCTCTCTGTTTCCGTGTTTACATTAGTCCAATAATTAAATTGACATGTGTATGTAATCAGTTGCCTCAGAATTTGTGTAGTCTTTCAGGATTAATATACTTTTTCATTTAGCAGCATCTTTTCCCATCCTTTATTATTCATTCCTCTTGTCTTAGATTCACTACCTGACCTTATTTTAAATTTTCATGCTCCATGTTTCTCCTCCTGATTGTGAAATGTGTGATATGGCACAATAACACTTAAAATTATGGAATGGGATAGATAATAAAAAATAAAGCACCCATAAGCCTGCTGCCAGTTGATTTCTGCTAACATTTTTTGTTTCCTTCTAGTCTTTTTTCCACTTATGTTTTTCTTCAAAATTGTGATTGGGTGTTAGAGCCGCATTTTAACTTTTGAAATTAGGCTATTAGTATTTTACTGTGTCTTTGAATATTCTTCAAAAATGCCATTTTTATTGGCCATATGTCAGTTAACCATATACTATAATGTATTAAATATTTTTCTAATATTAGGCAAACAGGATTTTCCTATATTGTTTTTTCTCCCCAATTTCTAACTCTGTGATGAACATCTTTGTGTATAAATTGGTCACATTTCTGGTAGCCCTTATGTTATTTCTTTACATTATAATTTCCTTAAAGACAAGGATCTATGTTTTGATGGCTTGTTCATTTCTAAACACATGACACAGTGGCTGGGACAAAATAGATAATCACTAAATATTTGTTGCATGCATAAAAGTGAAATTCCTAAAAGGGAAGTTATTGACTAGTAAAGCAGACATGTTCTAGGGTTTTTGATGCTCTTCTGAATAGCTGAAACATGTATCGCATTATCACCAGTATTTAATACTATTATCAACTTATGCTAAGTTGATAGGTTGAAACTAGTGTCTTGTAATTGATAACTGTTTCTTTACTTGTGAGATTAAGTACAACAGTCATTTGCATTTCTTTTGTGAATTTTTGATTCTTGTCATATTTTTAATGGAGTTTTCATATAGTTTTGCATGAAATCTTCGAGGCTTTAAATCCTTACTGCCAACTTCCATATTTAAAAGGTTAAATTAAAATAGAGTTGCAACTGTAAAACAATATTGCCTACTAGATTGAGTTTTTTTTTTTTTTAATTTTATTTTTTATAAACATATTTTTTTCCCCAGGGGTACAGGTCTGTGAATCGCCAGGTTTATACACTTCACTGCACTCACCATAGCGCATACCCTCCCCAATGTCCATAATAACCCCACCCCCCCAACCCCCCTCCCCCC